>NC_044326.1:115491422-115800603 GCF_007399415.2 Gopherus evgoodei
TTATGAAGACAGGAATAGATCTCATAATGATCAACCACTTTTTATGCTAGCAGTTCCATCTTTGGGGCATTGAGAGACTCATTCTATTGCCAGGAAAGTGCGGAAGTGTGACATATCCCTTTCTGACAACAATAACTATGAATGCAGAAACAACTTTCTGAACATCTGATATGGCAGTGTAACTGTACTCAGACGGTTTTCCTTTTCTGAGATGTAAAACCAGCCACTTGATCTGCACCACTAATGAAAGCTGTCTGTATGCTCCTCTACTCCAAGCAAAGTTTTCACATGAATATGGCTTTATAAAGATCTCTTAGGTGGAAACACTTCTCCCACTATTTGTAATTTCATTCGATCACCCAGTATTTCAAATGCTACCTTGATGATTATTTCAGATGATCCTTTTTAAACTCTTCCCTTTTAGTAATTTCTTTCTTACCCTTTCCAAAAGCTAATTTCTGCTGCTTATTTGTTATCCATGTCAGCTAACTGACTTTCACATGGTGCACTTTTGTTCTTACATACGGCCTTATCCTGGCCCTGCTGATTTCAGTTGCACTGGATCAAGCCTATAGTCCATATTACATTCTGAAACACAAGGGAGAAGAGATTTTTAAATCATGGATTAGAAAAAATAGACAATATCTGTAGAACTGTCATCAGTCTACTGTCTCTGAATAAAAAGAAAACAGCACATCTAACTGGAAGACACTATATGTTAAAATTGTAACAAAAACGGTAATTAGAAAACAGACAACCATGAAATATATATGCCAGTACTGATTATTATTTCTGTGTCTAAACATGCACAGACTTAGGGTGCTGGTCCTGTAATGGAATTTGTGCAAGCAAAACCTTATTGAGCGGAGTCCCGTTGAAGTTCACTTATAAATCTTAATGAATAAGAAGAACATGTGTTTCTGAAGTAAACACATGAGATGTCAATTGCCTGGGTATTTAGGCATTCATCAATTCTTACTGGTGATTTATTTTGCCTTAAAGCAACTATGTCAAATTAAACAGAAGCAAAGCGATTACTATATTAGCAAGTCCTAATCTGATGAACTACATCAGTAATGTCATGTCTATTTTCAGACACTTTGTTGCTAAATAGGGATCTTTACACTTGAAGTTGCTTTACCCTTTCCCAAAATGACAACATTCTATTAGAAATAGATTATTAGGCCCTGATGCCAATGCTCCCATTGTAGAATCATGGTTTGGGAAAGCAGACAGCTGGGAGAGTTCAGTGTTTTGAAGGTTATGATCACAGCAGTTTCATAAGTGCTTTATTTCAGTTTTCTTCTGACTGCAGTGGGGACAGGTGCGGTTTGGTTCTGATTTCACTGGTCTTAATTTCTTATCTGACCTGGTAGTCAATCAAGGGCATGAGAGAGGGGAGAGAGTGTGTGAGAGAGAATGGGAGGGAGGGACAGAGAGAGAGAGTGTGTAATGCTAAGCATCTGACTTTTCTCATCCAGGAACTGGCAGATCTGCCTGTCATTCAGTTCTTCTCTGTGTACTAACGCTGCCCTGTGCAAAATGGATTTCTGAGTGTTAACCATCATGTTCTTCTTTTCCAAAGGGTCTTCTGTAGGATTTCATTTGCAGAGCACAGAGGGCAATATCTAGGGTAATTCCAGGGCTTAGTGGCTGTGATCTTTTGTCAACTCTACTTGTGAGTGAAATTAAACTTGGTATGAGCACCTACAATCTGAGCTTGTGCAACACTATTCCTGGCCAATGAGTGGAAAATCATAAACCTGACAAGTATTTATGAGAGAGAAAAATGAGATGTCATAATATAACAGGAATATATTCATTAAATCTATCAATTTCTCAGAAACAGAGAATTCCCTCTTCAGTCAAAGGATTTGAGCAGGTTTATAAAGTCTGATATTCTTTTATGAGATGTAACTTTTCTATGCTAAAATGAAGTATGTTAAGACTCAGGTCAGTATTTTCAAGTGGAGTAATCTGCAGAAGGGGGTGAGCTACTGTAATTTAACAGTAGCCACTGTGCTTTTGATGCAATATTGGACAATATCTATGTATGAACTTATAACAGCTGAAATCATACATTATATATCCTTAGAAATATAATGAGCCAGGTCCTTAGCTGGTGTAAATTATAGGCTTCAATGGAACAACACTGATTTACAACAGCTGAGGATTTGGTCCTATTTTTTGGACCAGACTGCATGGCAAGAATATAATAGGGATTTTAAAGAGAATAGCCAGATATTTCTCCTGTGTTTAAACCTGTGTGGGGAGGCAGAGGAAGTAAGTTTGCAACTCCATTTTCCTTTCAATCCTCCCACACAAGTAAGCAACTTGGAAATCTCACCTAGCTCAAGGATCCTGCTGATCATAGGGCATTTACGCTGGGTAACGGTGCTCATACACTCAGTTCTCCAGAGTTATGCTACCCCTCACAATGCATTTCCCTAAGTTTCTGCCTATATTACAGCTGTTATCTGATTATAACCATTAGGTTGCATCCTCTCCAGCAAATGTCAGAGTAGGATTAGACAACGTAGTGGTAAAAACATCTGAGTCTTGTTTGTATTATAACTTCCAACATTGCCACCAGCAATGGAGCTGCACTGGTATGGATTTCTAGTACAAAGTTTCCTATTGTAAACCAAGGTTTTGGTGACGTGGTTTTATGCCCCCAAACAACAAAGTTAATACTCAGTAACCATGATCTCTAACAATGGTTCTTCCTTACAGAGAGCCAGGCTGACACATGGCTTCCACAGTCAGTTTCTGGCACTGCTGTGCAGCCAAGACTTCCTAACTAAGTGGCTAGTGGGTGTGTGGCCAGTGAAATCAGTCATCCTCCTTACCATCTCTCTGTGCAGTGTGACATCTCAGAGTTCAGTGCCACAAGTACTGCTAGTGCTCTGGGAATTCTGGGCCAGATTTTAAGAAGTATTTAGGCACTTAAATATTCAGATATGAGCCTACTGGGATTTTGAAAAGCGCCTAAGTGCATAAAGCCCATTGAAATCAATGGAAGTTAGGTTCCTAAATGCCTTTAAAATTTGGCCCTCTGTATTTTTCTAAGGCATTAAGAACTATCTGCCTAGATTGTCCCAGAATGCATGGATGCAAACATGAGTAGGCAGTGTGGGAGATGTGCACACATAAGTCAGATGATACACTGTCAAGTTGTTAAAACAAGCTGCAGTGTGACCGAAACTCAACCGTCTTTGCATCAACTCTATCAGATGAGTGCCATGAACTGGTAACACATGTTCAGTCATGCTTTTGTTAACAGGCTCATGTTAGTACCTGCACTCCCGCCGGTTCTTTGTCTTTACTCCTTGTGCCTATGCCACCTTTCTGTCCTCTTAGTGCGGGTGGGATTTAATGCTGTGATTGCTGTTGCTAATTGCCATCTCCAGGTTAAGAGGGGAACATGCTGGGGGGAGTAGCTGCTTCCTGGCTTCCTTTTTGTCTAAAATGCAGGGTTCCTGTCATGCATTATGTATACCGACGTGATTCCTGGACTTGGGGGTAGTGGGTCATGGAGCCATTGCTCCTCCCATTTCTGCACTCACTGGACTGGTTCTCTGTGCTTTTCTTGCATTTACACAAATGGAGGGGAATATTCAGCTCCAATTCATTATCAAAGCAGATTTCTATTTCAATACATTAAAAACATAGCCACCCTTATTTTGATCTTGGCACGAACTAAGCAATGAGTACAGGCCATATGGTCCCATAGCTTGACACCAAAATAAGTAGCAACTTACTACAAAATCTGTCTTCGCATGCTACACAGACACCGGCCATACTTACTGGCTATGCCACAATTCATTCTCATACACCCACAAATTGTCACAAACTTAAAGAGAGTGGATAGAAAGGATGTGGGCAAAGTCAGAGAAAAGCCAAAATGCTACATGTGCTACTGCGGGCAAACATAGGTTACTGCAGAGAATAGGTGGAGCAGTATTAACCTGGGGTCAGGAGAGATCTGCACTTTTTTTGTGGAAAATAGCAAGGTCAGTGGGTTGGATTTCTGGTAGGCCACAATGGGCTCAGAAAACTGTGCTTGTACTCTTTCATGTGTCATACAGATTCTGCTTTATTTATAGTAGTGGAGTGTTCTATGTCTTCTCCAATTCAATATCCACAGTTTATTAATATCTTCAGTGGGTGTTTCCAGTTATGTATGCTGTTGGTTGCTATTGACTCCTCCCTCCCCTCATGAATGGATGGCTTGATATGGATTAACTTAGATCAGTTTTGCACTTTACAGCAAAGGGCAGCATATTACCTTATGTTTCGCAAAGCATGGATCTGATCATGCTAACTCACAGCTAATTCCAAACATTGGTCCCTATCTTGCCATCCATTTTAAAGATGAAGTTTACATTGATTTCAATAGGTTATGCAGCTACCATGTTGAAGGGAGAGATATAAGAATGTAGATATATAAATAGATTAGATGAATGGGGATTTCTGCTTAAATATGAGTAGTATAATATTGCCTTCTGAGGAATAAGACACTTGAAGGGCAGAACTTGCCATAAACTCTTCTATGCTCACAAACATGTTGTGATCATCAGATATTTTGATGTTACTCTCACAGAACATCAGAAATGCAGAGCTAAGCCCTAAAATGTATCTTAGAAAAATGTTTTGCTCTAATATTTCAGTTAAATATTTGTTTAAACTGAATATATTGTTCTAGTGCTATACAGTTTACCTAAAATATCTAGTAATATGCCCTAAATTCTCTCTTAAATGCCATCTGTAATTTGATTTTTAGTTGAACATTATTGCTAAGTCCTCTCCATATAGTTTATATACTATTAGTATCACACAGAAAAATAAGAATAAAGGTGTTGGATATCACAACCAGGGTTCCTAAAGTGACCTAAATTAGATATGGTTGAGAAACATTTTTTTTTCATAACAAATTTGAGGGTTTTGGTTTGTTTTTGTTTTCAAGTCTAAAAGTAAAAATGCTCATTTCTGCACTGTAAACCTAATATTTTTGGACAAAAGTAGAATGTTTATGACAAGAAATTTTTGTGAAATGAATGTTTCATTAAAAAAGTTGATGGGAATTTTTTTGACCAACTCTAGTCCAAATATAATGCTGTGGAAATTAAGTACAGTGAGTGACATCAACATGTGTTGGGATAACACATGCAAAAGTTAAAAACAATCTCATTCAACAAGGCTTGTGAGACACCCCATCCCACAAAAGGCCAACATTTCACAATTGAATTTTGGGTGCAGATCCAGGTGCTTGTGTCTCTAACTGCCTGACTGCAGTCACAATGCAAGTAGTTAGAGATGCAAGTACTGTGGTCTCCACCTGAAAAAGGAAAGCCCTACTGTAAATTTGCCCCTGGATGCTGTAGTGGTATCAGATAGCACGTACAATTGTGGTAAAAATACCATGTATTATGCTGCATTTTTCCTTGGTTGTATAATTATCCTTGGCTGGCTTTCTGAATTTTAAAAAGTTTGGAGTAATATGACTGAGTTGTCCTGTTAAGTTTGTCTTTGGTTAGCGAGGGCCATTGGTGACAATTTCTATCACCACTTACCAACTGTAACAATTACTTATGGTGAAAGTCTTCAAAGCCCAGCTGTTAACAAAGAAAGCTTGAAAACTATGAAAAAGCACTAACAATCACTATGAGTTAAGATAAATCTAAAAAAACTATATATTTTGACAGCTATAGGTATTACACTAGCAGCATGGCAATTTGTCAGTTACATATTGTATTTGTAAATTTCTATACTTTATTATTCTGTTATTTAATTCCTTAAGTTTTTGGACCAAACCCTGCCCTGCATGGTATAGTGAGGAGGAAAGTGGATGTGCAAAGAAAGCACCAGGCAATAGGAATCCTACTAATCAGGGTAGAATTTCACTTTGTGACATGGGGACACCTGTGGCAAGGGTACACTTTGCTGATGCTCTGAAAAGGAGCAGCACACACTTTTGGCTATTGAGTGCTGCACCTAATAACCATCTGGGGAAGAGACGTCTCTGAGACATCGCAGACTAGATGATCATATTGGTCCCTTCTGACCCTAAAGTCTATGAGTCTATGAGATCCAATTGCCAACATGGATGTCTCTCTTGAGCACTAAAGAGAGATCTTGTTCTTGGCTGTCTCTCCACCAGCTTGATAGAAGCTTTTCATTGCATGTTTGCATACTGCATACTTTCCCTGAGAACTTTGCTTCCCTATCTCAACCTCACTCCCCTTTAAGGAAAGGGTGTGACTCTCTCATGTGTGTTAACTTCCACTTACCATTAGGGAGGAAAGTTCCTGTATGTCAACACTGCAATTAAGCCCCCCTGGCTGGCCCGTGCCAGATGACTTGGGCTCACATTCGTGCTAAGGGGCAGTTTAATTGCATGCAGATGTTTGGGCTTGGGCTGCAGCTCGAGTGCTGGGACCCTTCCACCTCCCAGGGTCCAAGAGCCTGAGCTCCAACCCAAGCTTGAACATCAACACCGCAGTTAAACAACCCCTTAGCCCAAGCCTTGTGAGGCCAGGTCAGCTGGTATGGGCCAGACGCAGGTTTTTAATGGCAGTGTAGACATACCCAAAAGCTCAGCCAACCTTTCTGCCATCTCTATGGGGTACCTCAGTGTTCCTGCTATTGTCTTTTGTGGGTCCTTACCTGGAGTTAACCCCGACCCCATCCCCGTGTATACAGGTAGCCACCAGCCAGCCGAGAGAGATTAATAAACAAAAATAACTCCACTCATGGAAGGACCACGAAGTCAGTTGTCAGTGCTAGCTAGCACTGTGGTCCTACCATGACTGCTGTTTCCTCACTGTGTGATAAATGTGGAGAACTCTATTAGCCCTAGGCACAGAAGGCAAGATAAGACAACCTTAAAGCTATCATTCAAATGCACTTTTTTATAAAGCAATCTCTGCATTATAAACTGTTTCTTCTCCTCCCCAAGCTGATCAGGAACAGAAGAATCTGCTTGAGAGCGTTCTCCTGGAAGGTACAGGAGCCATTCTGGAATTTGGGGCTGCTCCCTCATTCACAGAACGAGACTGGGGGATAAGGAGATAACCAAATTGGTGACAGCAAGAGCAGCAGTAGTAAAGCATACCTGTCAGTACAGCTCACACTACCAGTTGAGCCAATGGCACAGTATGACCATGGCAATAGTACTGATGAGAGATTAAGTAAATACCAGTGTGCCTGGGTTTGTTTAGAAGGGTTAATTTCTTCCTCAAGATTTTCTGTTGGTCTGTCCCACTATGGATAAACGGATGAGCTCAAATCAAAACCCTGACTCTGAATTTTATATCTCTGTAGTGAACAGAAGCAAATCTTTGGGTCAGAACATGGGAATTTGAAATCCTAATCTGTATCTCAAACTGCCCTGTTTGGATTAAGGCTCAGTGCACAACACTGGTATTTCCATCAACAGCATAGAGTGAAATGGACAGTGATGGGTTGGTGATACTTTGACCTGCTACAAAAATAAATTGCACTATATAGCTAGAGAGTGATACCTTGAAGTGATATTTCAATGCAATGCCTTTGAAACCACGTTCTACTCCCTTTTAAAGAGAGAATAATTTAGTGTCCAAAATTATTAATTACAAAAATGAAAAATAAAAGGAGCAATAGAATTTCATTTTGTTAATAATCCATAGTTTGAACAGTCTGTGACAAACACTCCAAGTTTGTCTCCATTTCTCCCTCAAAACAGCTTTTTTACTTATCATATGGGAATTTTTTAAAATATTTAGCCAGCTTGAATGAATTCATTTGTTTCTCCTCAGAGGATAAGCCTTTGTCAGTCACTAATATTTTCCCTTTGGAGAAATATTCACCAAGATTGCTCTGGTGCCCTTTTAATTTCCTTCCACCTTTTTTCCAAACTGCTCCATTGCCCCAAGGTAACATGTTAATTAAATTAGGATCAAACTATATGTATCAGCCCAGAAAAAGAATTGAACATGTTTGTTTCTTCTTTTGAAGGGATAGTTGCTGCTTTTTGCTTTTTATCCTGCAAAATCCTTGTCAAGTGTAACATTGAAAGGTTCCACTAAAAGGGTAGTTTGATTGATACAGCCTGATGCTAATCTCACTAAAATCAATGGCAAAAATTCTATTGACTTCATTTGTGCAGGATTGAGTCTGTAGTTTGCATCCTAGAATCAGTCTTTAATATACAGCAAGTTAGCTTGAAAAAAGCTTCTGGGACTCTGTGTAGTCAAGATGTGGCCACAAATATTTGCTCAGAATTTCAACTAAAGACAGCTGTAGCTGCATATAGGAGCCGAATTTGGACCCTAGAATTTTTATAAGCTCATTCAAAATCATGGAAGAAAATACTGCAGGATTCAGTTTCTGTTACCACTTGGTAGAAATGACAATTCATGTGAAAACCTTTTGCAAGCCACTACTGCTAGTTTATCCAGGCACCAAGGCAATTAGACAAATGAGTGCATCAAAAGTAGATGACTACGCCCTTTATAAATGGGACTATAAAACACAAACATTTTTGGTGAGTGACAGGAGACAGTTAAATGTAAAGTCTGCTTAGCAGATATTATATGTGGCTTATGACTTTCTCACCCATCACAAGGGAATAGGGTGACCAGACAGCAAGTGTGAAAAATCAGGACAGGGTGTGGGGGGTAATAGGAGCCTATGTAAGAAAAAAACCCAAAAATCAGGACTGTTCCTATAAAATCGGGACATCTGGTCACCCTAAGGGAGCCTATGTACATAGCCAAATATAGGGCTGCTTCTTGTGGAGAAGAAAGGAAAAAGTTCCTAGTCTTGCATGTTTCGTACTATCTCTTTTCCTAAAGTGGTTTCCAACATCTTCCTTAGAGAATCCAGGCCCCAATGAATTATTAAGGGAGTGCTTCTGTTAAGATAAGCTCATCCAATGAAGAAACAAAAGCAATGCCATGTGACTTACAGTTGCATGTCTCAAATAGCAAATTATAAATACTGAACATGCAAATTAATGTTCATAGTAAACAGTCTGAACTATCCATAGGCTGCAATCTGTTCATACATAGTATCTGTGTAATTTTGAAGAATGAACACATTTATTCCTGGCTGGCAATTATGCAGAAACCAATCAGGAAAAACTGCTAGTTTGGCAGATAGCTTGTTAACATATAATTTGACCATATGCTTATGCATGGCATGTGTTTTGATTAGTCATCAGACACAGGTTTCTCTACTTGACATAACAAAGTTGGTTTAAGTAACTGTGATTGGCATTTTGTGAGGAATGAGCAATGTTCATGTAAAAATGCATGGTCCAAGCAGCAAATTAAACATACATATGAGCAGGAAAAGCACTATGTATAATGCATTTTTCCCAAGTGACTTTACGTTTTCAAATCAGTGCCTCTAGCATTGCAATATACATAGCAAATATTTTAGTGTCATATTTGGTGGGCCAAACTAGGGAACCCTCAATTACACTAGTGAGCTCTTGCTCATGCAATTAAACTACCTGAGTGAGTAAAGGCTCCGCAGTCTGGTTCCATGAGAGCAGTTTCCATTCCAGTATGCTCTCTCACACTTTGTTGTCTGAAACAGGTAACATGAAGAATACTGACTCAAGATTATATCCATTACAAATGAAAAGGCGCTCACTTCATGGGTCAAGTAATTCATTATTTTATGGTCTGCAAGTTCTCCAAGATGTGTCAAAACTCCATAGGGTGTCCCTGGATGCTCATATTTGAAGGTGTATCCTGGAGGCAGCTTCAAAAATATTTTTCAAGACAGAAGTAACTGGAAAGTTTTCTATTGCCTAAAATGGAGGAGTCTCAATAGGATCATGCTAATGAGGACTTTCAGCAATCCACACTTACACAAAAATATATGTCTAAAAATAGTTAACAAACAAGAATTGGAGAAATTATAAAAAAGAGAAAAATATCAAGGGTTAATAATTTAGAAAGAAAATAGGCAAAGAAAACAGGAGGGCTAAATAGAAAACAAGCTTTAAAAATAAAAACAGATCATACACAAGACTTATAAGTAAATAATAGAAAATAAAATATGGGAAATAAATCAAAAGTTAAAATACCAAAATATAAAAATACACTAGGCAAAGGTAGAAAACAAGAAACAATGAAAAATGTTAGTTATCCACGGGATAAAATAATGCAAAAAATGGAAATTAGCTTCAGGTCAAATAACTAAGTATTGGATAGCAAAGGTCTGCTAAAAAATAAGTGAGGGAGCTGCAGCTAGCAAGGTGTCCCCCTCTAACTTTTTCACATTCTGCCCTCCATGTGCTGTTGGATCATTTACAAAGTGAAACACTGGGATGGTCTGGTGGTAGGGAGTATCACAGGGAAGGATCTGGTGGGGGAAAAGGGAGGTTGCTGGGCAAATGCCCCTTTCATAATAAAAGATGGGACAATTTATAGTAACAAGTGGGGTGGGAAAGAACAGTATTTATCCCTGTGTGATCACTTCACTATTCTCTCCTGATCCCAGTCTGTCCCTCTGCAGTCTAGCTCTTACCCTACTGTCTTCCTCTATAATCTCCAACACCTCCTTCCCACAACCAGTTCACCCACACACTCTTATTTGCCAATTGACTTAATTCCCTGCCATTGAACCCTGTCAACCTAACCCCCAACCTCCTGGCTGAGAATACCCTGAAGCCCCCTCAGCTCCCTCTAACTGCTTAGAAACTCCATTATCCCTCTCCCCACCCATGCCTGAGCTGAGACCCCCCACTTTTCCTACATAACTTCTCCACAGCTCAGAATCACTCCTCTAAGATCTGACATCTCATGTACTTGACAACCCAGGCTCAGAAAACCCTCTGCCCAAAGCACACATGCAAATCCTGTACGCCTAGAACTCAGGCCCCAATCCCCCTCCTACTTGACATCTATCAGGCTCAGAACTTAACCTGTCCCTACTTGTTGGCCATGGAGAAGCAGGAACTGACACATCAGGAAAGGATTGTGGTTTCATGGAGCATCTACAGGGAGCTCTATGCTCTGCCTCTGGAGGGTTAATCTGAGTTAGCCCCATATAAAACTATATTCCCTCTGTGCCGCCTTCCTCTGCTGCCTACAGTCTGTGTGCTGTTGGGCTGGGAATCACTGGGAGGTAGCCAGTGAGACTGCAGCTTCCTGGGACTGAGGCAGCTCTAGCATCATCAGGAGTCCCTCAGTGGCAAGAGGTAGTTAGTCACACTTCGTGGTATCTGTAACATGTCTGGTTGCTGTGACACTGTTTGAGAGGTTTAGGCCCAGGAGGCCCTAATGACCAGCTGTTGAAGTCACTTAGTATTCACATGCTTAAGGTAGTAGCTTACAAAGTATGTAAACATCTGACTTAATCCATGTACTTTTGGCAAGCTATGAGATGTAGTATCCAGTACCTGTGGCAGAACTCTCCAGCAGTAATGTTGATGAGCACAATATATATCCCAACCCCATTTTAGTGGAGGGATAGGACACAAGACAAATGCATCTGGAGCACGATGCTATGCATTCTCATTTAACACTGCAAATCTGTCACAGCTAAATCCTTTATTTTTCTGAGCAATGGGTGCAGAACTTGGGCTCAGTTTTACTCTAGTTGTCTACATTTATTAAAATATCATGTGTCGTAAGTGCTGCATCATTTACTTACAACATGGAAAAAGATGCATAGCAATCTAAAATCAGAGGTGCAATAATTGTGGGTTCCCCTAAATTTTAGGCTCTTTCCATAATTTTTGATGCCTTCTGTAGCATCCAGTCTTTCATTTTAAACATCTGGGCACAAACTGTGCTTCCAGGTAAATCAGTGGGAGTTATATCATTATAAGTGAAAGCAATTTGATCTGTGATGAGTGCTTACTATTTCCATTGTGACTATAGCCTTCCCTGTGTAAATCAATATGCAGTTGCCCTATTAAATCAGCTTTGTAAAACTGCTCCCATACATAGTACCAGAGCTATGAATTCTAGCCTCCTGCCTTCAAAGAACATCTGAAAACCCATCTGTTCTGCGAAGCACTGTAATAAGAAGATAGATATCTGCATGACTGGCTCATGTCCCCTGGACATGTCACTGGACCTTTTCTTGTATTTACCCACCAGCTCCTAACCTAGGACTTTTCCTACCACAATGCCTGGATTGGAAGGAGGCTGAGTTTTTCTTCTGCACTCTCAATTTTGGCATGTTTGTTTTGCTTTTATCTCCCAGTCTCCTCTCCCCAGTAGCAACTGCCTTCAGCCCAGAGGATGGCCCCATGACTCCTTTGTTTAACTGCTGTTATAAGCTGCTGCACAAATTACTTGGCAGGAGGTGATTTGTAGTGACAAGGCTTGAACCTTATCCCTGGAGATTCACCAGATACCTTTGCAATGCTCTGCATGTCTCAGGACTGGAAGAGGAAGCCCAACTCCCACTTTGAAGCTCAATCTTGCATCATCTGATCTGTTACATAACTGTTTAGTGTAAGTACAATGGGACATATTCTTCTCTCAGTTGCATTAGTTCAGCCCTACTATCTACAATTAGGTTGAAGCAGTCTCTCTGTGGCATTATTGATGGATCACTACATCGGCGATGATTTACGTATATCCCCATTTTCAATCATAGCTGCAAAACAGGTAAGTAAAAATAGTACAATATTTAAATCTTCTGATGTGAAATTATTGATTTTGTGCAATGCCACTGCTGTGGGATGAAAATTATTCATATCTATTCTGTACATAGGACCCAGAAGTGTGCTGGGTGTTTCATACATGCCAAAACACAGGGCCTTATCTCAAAAATGTTACAA
Organism: Gopherus evgoodei; assembly: GCF_007399415.2. Classification (NCBI taxonomy): domain Eukaryota; kingdom Metazoa; phylum Chordata; order Testudines; family Testudinidae; genus Gopherus; species Gopherus evgoodei. Next base: position 115,504,213 of record NC_044326.1, read on the forward strand.
TCTATTTCAGACAATTTACAGACAAAAGGTGTAGGGGAAAAGGGATACTATCCAACATTTGATTATTTGGCCTGAAATTAATTTCCATTTTTTGCATTATTTTATCCCATGGATAACTAACATTTTTCATTGTTTCTTATTTTCTTCCTTTGCCTAGTATTTCTTTTTTCTTTTCTTTTTTGTATTTTAACCTTTGATTTATTTCTTATATTTTATTTTCTATTATTTACTTATAAGTCTTGTGTATGATCTGTTTTTATCTGTAAAGCTTGTTTTCTATTTTGATTCCTTAACCCACCCACTTTCTTTGCCTATTTTCTTTCTAAATTATTGTTAACCCTCAATATTTTTCTATTTTTTATAATTCTCCAATTCTTGCTTGTTAACTATTTTAGAAATATATTTTTGTATGATCATTATTTCCCTCTGCAGCAAAACAACCTTCTTTATCCCCTCCCAGTTTTAGGCCAGATTTGCCTTTTGGTGGGTATCCCTTATCCTCCCTCCTCAGTCCCTTCAACAGATCTCACCCACACCTTATCAGCTCTCCCCTGCAAAATACCAAAGTGTAGTGTAGATGAAGAGTGGATGTTGAGGTTTCTGATTTGGGTGAATTTTGAGTGTCAGATGTCTTTCAGTTGTGGTCAGCTGGTCTTACAATGCACAGGGCCAGTGAAGGCAAATTTCTCTGCTCCCATTACTGTTGCTTCAAAGGGTCTTGGAATATTTATAGGCTGATTCTGTGAGCAAGTTGATGGAGCTCCTGCTTAACTCTTCACTTAACTTTGTAGTTATGTTCCTGAAAAATGTGACTTTAAGGGAAACAATGGTAAGCAAATCCAATTTCCCCATAAGAATTAATGTAAAGGGGGGGGGAGGGTGGGATTAGGTTCCAGGGAAAATTTTTTCACCAGACAAAAGACTATATATATTCTACATATATACATACACACATAGTATAAGTTTTAAACAAACAATTTAATACTGGTACACAGAGATGATGATTGTGAAGCTTGGTTGAGGTGGTGAAGTCAGAGGGTGGATATTTCCCAGGGAATGCCTTACTGCTAAATGATGAATTAGCAATTGGCTGAGCCCTCAAGGGTTAACTTGTTGTTGTTAATGTAGCCTCACACTCTACAAGGCAGAGAGGAGAGACAGCATGGCAGACAGAAACACACACCATGTGTGCAGAGCCATAACAAGGAATTTTTGAGCCCAAGGCAAGGGCTGGCTCCAGGCTCTTTGGCGGCAATTCGGCGGCCCTGAGTCCCTGTCAGAGGGAAGGACCTGCTGCTGACTTGCCACCGCCACTTCGTTCATTCTTCGACGGCAATTGGGAATTTAATCTCTCCCACATTTATGGAACTTTAATCAGCTTGCCAAAGCCAGGAACTGGTTTGGTCAGGGTATGACCAGTACCTCTGATAGTAACTATAAAGGACCTGCCTTCAAAGAGCTGTAAGGCTTAAATATATTTAGGGTGACAGAAGAACTAAAAGTGAGCACAAACAAGAAGGAGATTGTATGGTTTGGGACATGGTATAAATAAGATCATGCAGAAAGACCATTAATAAATATACACCTCTCTGTAAAGTTTCTTTTTTACATTCTAATTAATATGGTAATTAGTTCCATTCTTGTAGCAAAAGTGAGTCTTTCGTCAGTAGATCCAAAACTGAATCTATACTGAAAGTAAAGAAGCTCTCTAAGTCAAGCATGTTATCCACCTGCCTTTTTCACACAATCAAAATGATATAGCTATATCAATATGTGTTAAGTTCTTCTGTCTCAGAAGCTCCACCATTCCAAAATCACCTAAAAGGATTATCAATAGTGGAGAGGGAAGATAAGACACAATAATCTATCAGCATGATGTCTTTCTGATTTGTGGTTTAAATTTGGTGTCAGCTGCAAGCGATAATTGCACCAGGTCAATAGAAATACATGCATGCACAAGATGGAGTATAACCAAAAAAACACCTAATTCATGGTAGCAGAACATTAATTTTTTTCATCAAACAAATGCACAAGCTAGCTCTGATCTACTTGAGACTCTCTACAGTTCCTCCTACGAGAATGACCACACATTTGTATCAATTAGCCTTTACCACGACTCTTTAATTATAGTCATTATACACATAATGTTGCTAACTGACCTTGATAAATGGAATATTAGAGTTCTTTTGGAGCATAAACAGTTACTGTAGCAGATACTGTACTATTTTGAAGGTTTGTTTTACTTATATATGTAGGCTCTGAAGTAATGCTCACTGAAGTCAATGGAAGTCCTTCCACTGACATCACTGAGGGTTGGAGCGGGCCCTTAATGTTTACATTTAACAGTGAAGACCTGATTCTGCTCTCACTTATTCCATTGTAGTTCATTAGTAACTCCATTAAGTCACTGAATTTACACCAGGGTAAAACAGGCATAAGAGCCGAATCAAGCAGTGGGGACCAGATTCTCCTCCTTCTGTTATTTTGTCATAACACCACTGATGGGTGGTGGGGCTACATAGATGTAACTGAGGGTGGAATTTGTGTTTGTTACTGTTTCTTTACAGCCCTCGGTTACCTTATTCTGAGTTTAGTACTGCAACAGATGGTGATCTGTCCCAGTGAGAATACTGTAACAGAAATGTAGCTGCCCAGAACTAGCTGGCTGGGCACTGGAATTTATGTTCCATGGGAAATTCCAACATTTTTTGGTTCTGAAATGGAACAATAAGCCAAAATTTCCCACAAAATGAAAATTCTGAAAAAATTCAACTCAGGACCATATAGTCATTTTGACTCATTTAGTTTTGACTTGTACATTCTAGTTAATATTTTACTAAAGTATAAAGAAGGCTGTAAGAAAGTTGTGGGTTTTGGATTCAAAAGTGATGGCCACAATTTGTGAAAGTTGTGGTTTAGGTGTTGAGTCAAATTTGAGAGCGTAAGGTAAATCTCTGTTAGCAGCACAGGTTCTGTGACACACTGTTGTTGACTCTTCTGACACTAATGGCCCTTTTCATATACCAACACTGCTCCTCTGAAGAGATATAGCAGACTATAGAGTCTTGCAGGGCAGCTTTCCAGTGAAGGAGAAATCAGTGTAGGGTCTAGGCATATTCTAAATGTAACTTGTTTTATTTACATATATATATATACATGAGTCCTGGAACAGAGGTGATCAAATAGCATGAAGTGCAATCCCTTCTTTCAGAAATTTCAGCCCAACACTAAGTTTTGCTTCCTAGGGAGCAACTTTGCCTCAAGAATTGATTCTAATCAGAGCCCAGGGTAAGGAGCAAACTCTTCACGTGCTCACACAGCTCCCTGAACCCAGAACCTTGTATTGCTAATGTTTAGTTATACAAGCATGATTTCCAGGACTAAACACGTGCTGAGAAAAAGAAATTGGATATGTAATAGCTCCATAATTCAGGCAAGCAGCTTTGATTCTATCCAGAAAAGGCAGTAGAATATGGATATTGCCAGTTTGTTATTATAACATCTGAGGAATAGAAAGCTCCCATGGCAGAAAGTTCAGACAAATAAGTCTATTCAATTTCAAATGGCACTTAGTGAGACAGAGGGCTAAGCTGGTAGTTTACAAGAAGCTCAAAGGCTGTGCTTAATTTGCATATAAGTTTACATTCTTTTGACAATTCACACAAGAAAAATATATTTCTGCTTCCTTTTTCTTTTGAGATAGATGTACGGAAATTGCTTGTTGGTTGAGTTCACCAGCAACTCAAATTGTGATTGTCAGGCTTATTCTTACTAGGTAGTTGGATGAAGAAGATAGCTAGGTACTATATTCAGGTCTCTGAGGCAAGAGCAGTATTTCTGTGGGTACCATGGCTGAAGGGGTTTCTGGTTGTAGAGATGATGGTTTTCTCATCACTGAAACTTTTCATGTAAAAGATACAATATAATCATTCGTTTGACATTCACATTTCTATTATTTTCCCTACTCACAATATTGTCAAATTTATAAATCAAACCAAGCTGAGCTAAATGTTAATATTTGTGTTTTTAGTGTCCTTTTTTAAAAAAACATGGAGAGAGCTAGAGATCTGTTATCTTCATCTGCACACATAACTTTCATTGACTGTAATGGGAAATATGGAGAGGGAACAGATTGCCTAAGAATGCTTGTCTTTGAGGCAATTAGTCTGATAAATGATCTGACTGAGATCAGTCCGAAAGACAACAGGAGAGACTTGATTATGAATAGCAACCAAAGCTCAGTGATGGTTCAGGATTCCTTCATATTAAAAAAAAGTATAAAGTTTTAATCTTCAAAGCACTTCCTTATTGTTGACTAATTATTAATTCCTGGCTCCAGAGATGCATTTTACTGAAAGGGAAACTGAGGTGGAAAGATTAAGTGACTTCACCAGATAGGGGAAGTCAGTGTCAGAGGTGGGTGCTGAACTCAAGAATTTGTGGTTCTAGTACCATGGTCAGAACAGTAAACAATGTTTGCAGTTAATAACTACAGTGAAAAAAACTGGCCGCAGCAACTGCCCACAGGCTCTGAAGGTACAACAGTTCTTAAGAAGCCTCAAGATAGAAAGCTTGTTGCTATTGCATCCATTATAAAGGAAATATTAATACTCAGATCTTATGTCTGATCACCAATTCACCACAAGCTGTCATTTCCCTAGGAAACAATCGAACACTGGTGAGATCTTGCAGTGAAACACACAAATGGCTCTGGGTTATCTCCTCTGGCAAATTTAATGGAATGCTGGGAATGAAGTTCTGTTTTCTGGCTTTCCCTATTGGTTTCTGTACTGATCTTTAATTGCTCAGGAAAGACAAGTGCTGTAAACAAGGCACCATATAAATGACAACATGCACTTCAGCTTTTAACTTTGGTACATAAAAAGAGAAGAATTTTTTCTTTCCGTTTTCGTATTTTCGGGGTTTCAAATAACAATCATGGTCACCAGCGGGCTTAAGGATAGAGCTGGTCAAAAACTTTTTGACAGTGTTTTTCCATTGGAAAATGCCTTTTTGTCAACAGAAACTTTTTGGAGGAAGGATAATGCAATGAAAAACATCTGGTATTTTTGCAGGAGCCTCGGAGAATTAGGCACTCAACTCATATTGAATTTCAATGGGAGATGCAGGCCTGATTCTCTCAGGCTCCTGGGAAAATTATTTTTCTAAATGACATCATCAGAATACCAGCCAACATCTACTATTTTCTGATAATGTTTTTGTTACTTTTCCTAAAGCTTTTAAAAAAAGAATTCTTTACCAAGTGATAGAAGGTAGTGTTGGCTAGTGCACTGGGCTGGCTGGGAGTCAGAGACCCCAGTTCTATTTCAGACTGACACTGGCCTACCATCCAGCATCTGGAGGTTTCTTCAGGATCTAGCTCTTAGACTCTTTGGGGCAGGAATTGTCTCCTTATTAGCACAATGGGGCCTAGGCCTCTAGACATTACTGCAATATAACGAACAGTTTTTAATGAAAAGGTATTGGTGAACGTATGGATGAGTACATAGGGTTTGTCCCTCCGAAACAACTAAGGCACACTCATAGCCCTGCTGCCACTGCATATCATTTTTAAATCCAATTCTTTTTATTTCTTATAGTATCAAAAATTACAATAATATTTTATGTCATTGTTCTAGTCATGTTTACAAACTGTCACTATCTTTAAAGTGTAAAAAATACATTGATATAAGTATGAATAGTTTGCTCTGTTCTTGTCTGAGCATTCTGGAATAATGTACATCTTTTGTTCTGAAAGATGTTATGTTCATGAAAGAGAGAAACTCTACCACCCTGAAGACCTGATGCAACATGAGTAGTAGCATGTCACAGGATAGCTGGTCCCTGTGAATAGACTGAGCCCAGAGCCCCTGGTCTGGAGCAAGTGAGCCCAATCCAGCTAATTAAAGAGGGCTAGGCTACACCTGGCCTATAAAGGGCTGCTAGTAGGCAGCTGGAAGGAAGGACTGAAACAGGAAAAGTCTTGGGGAGGAAGCTGCACTGGAGTAGAGCTAGCACCTGTGTTAGAGTCCTGGTGTAAGGGGCTCAGGGAAGCAGAGCTGACTGAGGTTGGGAGGCTGCCAGAAGCTGGAGTGCCAGAGACCCCTGGAAGGGTGGCCTGAAGCCTGTCACCAAGGATTGAGTTAAGACTGTGTTTTGTTTATTAACCTCTGTTATAAAAATAAACCTTGACTGGGCATGGCAGTGGATGCTTTGGAGCTGTAGAGAAGTGATGGCCCCATAGCAGTTCAAGCTTCTCTTCATTGTCCTCCCAATGTACTTCATTTTTATGCTGGAGGGACCAATTCTCAGTTTAGTAAGGTAGTTTGGTCTCCATGTTTTTTCAGTCTTTGGCCTGTTTTCTGGGCTTACGAGCAAGGGAGATAATTTTATACAAAGACCATCTTAAACTGTGAAATTCATATCCAAATCCAAACTGTCCCGAAGCTTGAAGCGTTCTGTTCATGGTTCTTTTGAAATGTGGGAGTCATTGTGAATAGTTCTTGAAAACATCCACTCAAAGTGCAGCGGCAGTCAAAAAAACTAACAATGTTAGGAGCCCTTAGGAAAGGTACAGCTCAGTGGTTTGAGTGTTGGCCTGCTAAACCTAGGGTTGTGAGTTCAATCCTTGAGGGAGCTATTTAGGGAACTGGGGTAAAAATCTGTCTGGGGATTAGTCCTGCTTTGAGCAGGGGATTGGACTGGATGACCTCCTGAGGTCCCTTCCAATGCTGTGATCCTATGAAAGAGAGATAGTAAGACAGAAAATATAATGCCACTATATAAATCCATGATACACCCACACCTTGAATACTTCTTGCAGTTGCCACATCTCAGAAAAAGATATTAGAATTGGAAAAGGTACAGAGAAGGGCAACAAAAATGATTAAAGGTACAGAACAGTGTATACATTAGGAAAGACTGGGACTTTTCAGCTTGGAAAAGAGATGACTAAGGTGGGATATGATAGAGTCTGTAAAATCATGAATGATGTGGAGAAGGTGAATAAGGAAGTGTTATTCAGTCCTTCACATAGCACAAGAACTTGGGGTTGCCCAATGAAATTAATAGGCAGCAAGTTTAAAACAAACAAAAGGAAGTATTTCTGCACACAGTTGACCTTGGGAACTCTTTGCCAGAGGATGTTGTGAAGGCCAAGACTATAACAGGGTTCAAAAAAGAACTAGATAAGTTAATGGAGGATAAGTCCATCAGTGGCTATTAGTCACAATGGTCAAGGATGCAACCCCATACTTTGGGTGTCTTTAAACCACTGACTGCCAGAATCTGGGAGTGAAGGACAGGGTATGGATCATTCAATTGCCTGTTCTGTTCATTCCCTCTGAAACTCCTGGCATTGGCCACTGTTGGAAGACAGGATATTGGGCTAGATGGGCCATTGGTCTGACCCAGTATGGCTATTCTTATGTTCAGACCTACCTCTGATTTTATGTTTAACTGTGGTGATTGTATATATACACACCACAAATCCTATCCCCATTGAAGCTATTGGGAGTTTTACTACTGATTTCAATGGATCTGGGATTTCGCTCCTGGTCACTAGAAACTTAACAGACTTTTTAATTTCACACACACCTTTGAGGAGCCATCAGATGGTAATAACCTTTGGTCACTACTGACTTTGAATTTGAAATGAATACTTAAAGGTTAATCAGTCTGTATCCCACTAGCAATGTCTTGCTCTATCAAGTCCTTTTGCTTTCCCTACCCTCTAAATATCCTATTCCTTGAGTTCATTTTTAAAGGTTGAGTTTTTTTGTTTTGTTTTCTTGCTTTAATTTCCTGCTGTTCTAATTTCATTCTTCACCAGCTCCCACTTTAATGAGCTGCTGACTATATCTAAGATTGTTTATGGAAAATAGTCTTGCTGGGTAGGCAGTTTTCCCTGCATTAGCTCTATATAAAACTTATCCTTCATTAAAATGGTTTTGTTGTCTTTTCCACAAGCAGAAAAGGCCCTTGAATGCTTATAAAGATTTAAAAACTGGGAAAATTCCCATGAAACTCAACCATGTTCTTTAGCACTTGGACTTTCCTGGAGCTTAAAATTCAGAGTTTAAAATTGTCTCTTTTCCCTTAAAAGCAGCAAAGAATCCTGTGGCACCTTATAGACTAACAGACGTTTTGGAGCATGAGCTTTCGTGGGTGAATACCCACTTCTTCAGATGCATCTGAAGAAGTGGGTATTCACCCACGAAAGCTCATGCTCCAAAACGTCTGTTAGTCTATAAGGTGCCACAGGATTCTTTGCTGCTTTTACAGATCCAGACTAACACGGCTACCCCTCTGATACTCTTTTCCCTTAAAAATCTTCCCAAGCTCACATCCCTTATGGAAAACAATACAATTCCTGCTACTGAGGGTTTGTCCTGTCTCACTTCTGTCATGCAATCTAGAAGCAGGCATCTGAGAGTAGGCTTGAAGTGCTAGATACTATTTTCCCCAGTGAAATATTTGGGGTGAAATATGGCTCCAGTGAAGTGAATGTCAAAACTCCCCTTGACTTCATTGGGGCCAGACAATATCAGGCTGCTTGACAGCATAACTGGGCTGCATATCTTGTGAGAAAAGTTTCATTGCCAGATTTCTGGGATTTTTTTTCTTGTCCTGTCTGGAGATAGAGGAGAGCAGACTTTCTTTTGCAGGATTTTCATTTCCAAATCCAGCTAAAAAATACAAATAAAATGAATGTATTGAGATCTTTCAGAATTCCAACAGATTTGTTTTGAGTGAGTTCTTAATTTATCTGTATTGACTTGCTGCTGCCTCTATATTCTACATACAGATGAGCTTAATACAACTCCCCAAAACCTTTAAACTTGAGAGATGCTTTAAAACTAGATCCAAACAATGTGACTGGCCCCTGGCATTAAAGTGTTCTGAACCCAAACCCCACGTGGAACACCACCAAACTGTTGGAAGCCTGAAATGCACATCTGGATCGAAACCCAACTTTCATGACTCAAGTCCATTTTTAATTTTACATGAACTGACTGAGTAATCCTTATCTCCCTCTCTGCAACATCCCACTGCAATTAACAAGCATCCCATTCCAATCTTCTTTTCCATCCTTTCCCACCTGCAGAATCCTATCCCATTCCTCTATTAATGCTTTGATTTACTGAAAATAAGAAATACTGTTCTTCCATTATACTCCTTCCACAACTGCATAATCCCACCTGATCTCTTATTAACAAATTGACACTCTTTTAGCTGTTTTAAGTTTGAAATTTGAGTATCTGGAATCCCAAGAGCTAAAGAACATGGTTGTGTTTCACTGGGAGTTACTCAGCTTCTACTTCTCTATCTGTATGCAAAAGACCCTTTCTTATGCATTGAACAAGAACTTGTTTTCATGCCCTAGGTCCATAACCAATATACAAATGCACTGTGACTCAGTGACCAGTGCATTGCTCCAGTCTTATGTCTGGGTAACTCCTTTGAAATCAGGGGACGATACCTAGTAAGACAGCCTATTTTTGTATATATTTTCTCTATCTCCATTGCAGGATCAGTGTCAGCTCACAGAAATATCTTTTTCTGAAATCTTAGAGGCCACCTCTCCCAGTAAATTATTCCCCTGCCCATCAAGCTGACTGTAGCCTCTTTGCGCATACTTCAACTGAGTGCTTCAGCATCATAGGTAAGAATGGCTAGATTGGTTAGTTTCCTGACTCTAACAACTGTGTATCCAGAGTCTGTGCTGCAGGAAGGGATGGATACTGTGCATGTTGGAGACAGGATTGGGCCAGCTGTGGGTGAAGCTCTCTTCTTACAGAAAATACAGTCCTTTTCAGATACAGCCTTGGGCTGTATTTATCTTTTCTGTATGGTTACCCTCTCCACCCCCTTCCCCCCTCCCCAAATCTGAGGAGAGTCTGGAGTAATCCACTGGTGTTGAACTGCATGGAACTGGTTGGGCGGGGTATCCTGTTAGAGTTGGGGGCAGCTCTGTCATATTTTCAGGGTGTGGGACAAACCCTGTCCCTCTCCGGATGGAATGATGTTGGAGAATCTCCACATGAAGATTTCCTCCCTTTGAGGATTCCCTGTTGTTTTTAAAATTATTATTGCCACAGAAGGGGATGATCTCGCTGTCTTTAATTATTTGATCAATAACCTGACCACTTGGAAATGAATAGATGTTACACTCAGACCCAGAGTCTTGTACGTAAACTGCCATTGACTTCACTGCCTTGAAGGGTTGAAGGATTAGGAGGATAGTGCTAATTTATGTACCTCTGAGGAACTTGCTTTCAGGTAGCTGTCTCTTGTAAAACATTGACCATCTTTAGAAATGTCTCTGCTATGTTCTCTTGTATTGCATGTAATCCCACTCTTCTTCCTGTTTCATTGTTTTAGCTCCAAATTGTTTAACTCATTCAGCTTTGTATTCCATCCCCTTCTCTTTTTAAAAAATTTGCAGAATATAACTCATCTCCATTGCCTGTTTCATCAATACATTTCAGCATTTTTAATGTTTCCATAATTACATTTTTCAGCTCTTCTAGTTAGCCAGTAGTTCTGCCTTAGGTGAACTCTCTCTAGTTTGGCTTCCCAGCAGTTGAGAGGTGCGATATAGATATGAAAACTTTATAAACCTGGAGACTTTTCTTTTGTTTGACAGATTCAGTAATATTGGAGTAAAGTTCACAGAAAATCCCCTTTATATAGTACAAGACATAATTCTTTGAAGAATTAAGCCAATAAACTTCTTGCTGCCGAAGGAAAGACACTTGACAGCTGACACTCCATTCCCTCCTTTGCTGAGTTTGGGGAACACAGGTGATTAGTTTTGTGAACATCAACTTACAGTACTGATAGCACTTTGGGGCATAAGTCATTGTTGGTACACAAGCTCTTTGTTTTGAGGCAAATAAAAATGAGACATCCAAAGAAACACAAGTCAGAGGATTTACACAACTCAGAGAATTTTGAACCTAATGCTTTACAGGAAAGAATGAGGCTCAAACCAATGCATGCTTTAATCTCTCCCTACATACATATCAAGCACTAGCTTATGTTCTTTGGTGAAAGCTGATTCACTCCTCTGTTTTTACCCATACTTCTCTCATATACAAAACCTCCTGAGAATATTAACTTGGGGATTTAAAATGTGACCTACTGTATTTGGCCCAAAGACTTCTAGAGCTTGTATTTTTCGAGTAAATAGCATAAATAAAAACAATCTTGTTAAATTAATTAGAACCATCAGTATGTCAACAAACTAAAGAAGGACAAAACCAAGGGTTTGAATCTGGCTCTCATCTATGCAAGCCCTTCACAGTTTTGTACTGTTTTGACATATCTCTAACAAACCCATATCGTGTGTACTATAATAAGTCAAAAACAATTGATGTGCAAATTGAGACAGATGTTAAAACTAATCTTCTTTACTGCATTAAATGTTTGCATCCAATATTGTACTAGTCATCTGCTTGCTTTAGGCAGATGAGTTCCATGAATTGTAGCCAGTTCAGATTTCAAAATGCAGGTAAGTCTGACTTCTCACAATAATTACTGAATGTTCAGAAAAGATTACCTCAATGTTAGTGCACTTTGGGTTCAAGTTCTACCACATGACACTCAGATTAAACTTTGGGTGCACTGCCCAGTGTTTAAATATGAACTACTAAAAAGAGAGATGCAGAAGTTTAAAATAACAGCATACAGATTTCTTTATAGAATTTAAAGAATGAAAAACACTTGAGAAAATATCAGCAGGCAGGGGCAGGAAGAACAAACGGTAACCAAATTGGTTCCTGTAACAAACCATAACATTTACTTTAAACCATCAGCATGCTACTCAGTAAAAGTCAAGCTACTACTCTTTTAATAGATACCAGGCCTTCTTAAACTCACTGGTCTGCAAGTATTACCCAGGTCAAGAGCAGGTCAAAAAGTGAAAACCCATGTGAAAGTAAACTTTAAAATATCTGCTTTTGAAGAGCTACAGCAGACTGTCGCCTCTATAGTAAATATACTTCCTCTTTGTGTATGATATTGTTCAATGTACTGTACTTAAAACACATATAGGTAAAATAAACTATATTACATTAAATTATATGTTTTTGTAGAAATTAAAATCCTCTATACTCTGTCACTTGAGCCCTATTTAGCTTACTGGGTTGGGTTATTTTTATTGTCATGGACTTTTATTAGTTTTTTAAGCAATTAGAATAAATGATGATTGTGATTTTAAGGCCTGGCTTGACACAGCCCTGGCTGAGATGATTTAGTTCGTGTTGGTCCTACTTTGAGCAGGGGGTTGGACTAGATACCTCCTGAGGTTTCTTCCAACCCTAATATTCTATGATTCTATGATGTATCTTTCCAGTTTCTCATGCTATTTCTCTGAACAACAGTTAAAGATACCATACCATTTTTTAACCATGTTTGCCTGTACTTATAGATATGTTTGATTTTTAGGATTACTGTCTATAAAGACAATGGCATGTAAAGACCAGGAAGATGATAGTAAAATCGGAGACTTGATTCCAAAATCATAGACTGTGTTGTGCTAATATAGAATAAATGTTAAAAAGCCCCACTGAATGTCTTTGTGACATGACCAGCATAAGTTTCATTTTCAAAGAAGTGTTTTGAAATAAATTTCTATAGTTTCTATATGTCGCTACTTTTGAGTTCCTGGTTCTGTTCAGAAATGATATCAGCTTGTAACTGAAAAGTCTTGTTTCCTCACACACTGAATAACGAGCCTGCTGACTGACTCCCTCTTTTGAATTTATTTGCCTAGTAAAATGGGTATTAATTTGGCCTGCAGTACACTTGCTGCAGCTTTTGCTGAAGTGAAAGGTCGTACTCTGGAGCTGTTTTTCATTTTGTTTTATATGTGTTAATGAATTACCTCTGAGTTCTGTTCTGACAGTTAAAAAGCATAATCATTTTTCTTTTCAGGAGGACTGAAAGAAAAGCAATTGTTCCTATTTGTGAGATGATTTATTTAAGATCGCTTCCCGCATATTTTGCTTCTGCATTTATATATAGTTGGTGAAATCCTTATCTCACTGAAGTCAATGGCAAAATTACCACTGATTTTATCAGGGCCAGGATTTCACCCTGGATTTTTTAATTTAAGGGTTACTTTCTTTGCTATTTCAGTAAAGCAGCATATTTTAGTAGCTAGATGGTCCTTATTTTTGCTATTGCACAAGAGCCCAATCCTGCATTCATGACATATGCAAAAGCCCCAGAAAAGCCAGACCTCCAGGATCGGGGCCTAGATAAGAGAAGGAAAAATAGCAGCAGCTTTTTCATGCAGCTGTCTTCAGACAGTGCATTCTCCACAATCTTAGGCTAAACGTATACTTGAAATGAGAGAATATGTAGTATGTCATTGTAAATGACTGGAGCAGGAGACATCTGCTTTCTCTACCTTTTTGTTCTCCAGTTATTTAAAAATATGATCTATGTTTTATATATTCTAGCAGGAGGAAGGGAATGTTGTTTGAATATTAAAAAAAAAAAAAAAAAATCCAAAGTAATATACTGTTCTGTCTTCTGTCAGCTGATACTGTATTTTGAAATCCTTCTGCAAAATGTTACATTGTCTCAGATATAATTCAGACACTTTAAAAAATAAAAGAGTACCTTAGTGGAAACTATCAAGCCTACAGTTACAAATTTAAATGATGAGAAACTACAAAGGGAAATGAATCCTGGGCATGGGGTTAAGTCTGTGTAAAAGGGCTTTGGGCTGTGTTTGAAAGGCACTGGGCTAAAGAACAGAATCTTCAGCCTAACCAGTAGATTCATTCGTGCAGCTGCTGCACAGGATGCATGTCTATCAGCGGTCAGTCTTATCTCCCTTCTTGCCATTTTGGGTTTGTGGTGCCGTGCAATGGATCCTGTGGTGGTACCTCTGCTGGCGTTGCCCATTGCCAACCCCTATCCTATGTTTGGGTTCAGAAATTTGCCTCAGAGTTTGGCCCAGGAGTGTGTAGGGTCCTGTGATGTCCAAATTCACGTCTTCCCCCACTTCTCGACCCTCTGACTAAATGAAAATGTAACATGGCTGCTGTGTTAGCTTTGAGGCTTTCTGCTGCTACAGTACTTGATGCATTTAGTGTGTGTGCAGTGTAGGTGCACATTTCACAAATGTGTATTACATTAATCTGAATGTCGCTCTTTTTATAAACTGGTTTTATGTTACAATTTCCCATTTTTCCCCTCTCCTGCTTAACAAGCTTTGTTGAGTGGAAGATATAACTAAGCTTCAGATTCTCACTAGGCTGGAAATGTCAATTTGATTTCAAAATACCACTGAGAATAGTCACCAAGAAATTAACCAAGTATTACATATTTAAATTTACTGAAAACTTGCACTATGTTAATTCACAGTGTGGGTGTAACAGAGGCCTACTTCTTTAAGGGCCAGGGGCCTGTGGCTCACTAACACTATACAGTGGACTTTGTCTGCCACACTTGGGATAAGGTGTGAGCTAGGTATGGAGGAGATGATTCTCCTATAAAGTGCAACAGGAAGATACAGAAGTGGGGAATGCTCAGGCAAGAGGCAACCTTAGAGACTGCTGGGAATGAATAGGTTCTATCAAGGAACCCTGAGTCTTCAAGGGAAAAGTGTTGCAGGTCAGGAAAGATGCGGAGTATGGACTTGCTGAAGATTTGAGAACTTTATTTTGGGAATGACTTTTATGTTAATAAATCCAACCCCAAGGGTGGTTGTGCTGAGCTAGAGAAGAGCTTGTTTGGTAGTTTGATTTAAGAGTCTGTGAGTTGAAGAGGGAAACTGAGGGAGGGTGTCTGACCTCAGGCCATGAGTGGGTGCTTGGGAGGCAGTTGACCCGTTCATAGTGTCACAATCTATTTAATTATTAAGCCTATTACTATCCACAGGAAAACTGTAAGGTAGGCCTGTTTCTGCAAATGCACCAAGAGGGAGATGGAAGCTCATGCACTTGAAACTTGATGAGGAAGAACTGCTTTCTCAGGAGACCAAAACATAACTCATGTTATGAGGACATATAGTTCTGGTTCACACACTATCCCCCCCGCCCCAATCCCAATTCCCTGCCAAAACTCTGGCATCTCTTTATGCTTCCACACACAGCTGAATGCACTCTCTCTCTCTCTCTCATTTCAATGTCTGTGAATTTGGATATTTCTCTGAATAAAAATGTTTTGGAGGATAATACTGTGTACTGTAACTGCTGTAGAGCAGTGAATAGTTGAGATTTTCTTGATGTTGATATAAAACAAACTTTCATGACACTTTGTTCTGCTATGCAATCTGAAAATATTTTACATTTGCACTGTTGGGGGAATTATGGTCCATTGATTAAGGTTCTGGCTAGGATTTGAGTTCAGTTCTCTGTTCCGCCATACATCTTTTGTCTGACTTTGGGCAAAGTCTTTTGGTGTCTCTGTGCTTCAATACCCCTCCTCCATCGGTAACAAGTTCTTTTCTAGCTAACAGGGGTGTTGTATAGATAAGGATCTGCATGCTTTTCAATATTTACATGGACCACATTACTGTAGTATTTTTTATGTGTGTGAGATCCTTTAAAAACTTGACTGTCATCTTCAAGAGCGATTGCTGATTTAAATTTAAAAGGGATTAATTTTCAGAGGGTGGGTGTTCAACACTTTCTGAAAATCAGGCCCCAATAAGGTGTCTTAGGTTGGGGCACTCAAAAATCAATGTACTTGAACTCACTAGTCACTTTGGAAAACATAGGCTATTAAGTGTCCTCACTCTTGTGATGTTAAAAAATATATATATCTCCATTGTACAAGTGGGAAAGCTCACGCTCTCACACACTGGAGGTAGGATTTTCCAGCATATTTAAGAAATTTCAGCACATGTTCCATTGAAAGTCATTGCTCCTAAGTAATTAGTGTTTCTGAAAATTCTTTGCTAAGTGACTTATCAGCAGTCAAACAGCATGTCCGTGGCAGAGCTGGGAAGATCCCAATGTGTTCCTAGCCCTATACTCTAACCAACTGACCATGCTTCCCCTTCCCCATTTCTATATGTTCATCTTTATATATGTCAGAATTGATTTGGGAAGTAAATGGCAACAGAAAAGTATGCAAGTGCCTGTAACTTGTATTCTACTGTGTTCAGTTACACTAACTCTTTACCTGGTCCAAAGCTTCTAATACTTTTTTCATCATTTTTCAGCTAATTACAGCTTTCATTACATACAAGGTTTTAGTAAAGTTATTATATATTTTAAGAAACTTATTTTTGCCTAGCTGCCACAGCAGCTTTGTAGGAAATGAATTTCCTTTCCTTGAGAGTGTCTGTTGTCCACCAGTCTTAAAAATGAATGCTTTATTTCAAATGTCATTTGTTTTATACCCATGTCTCTATTTTTCTTTGTTCTTTTTCTTCTTGTCTCTAACCCTAACCACGTTAACACCATAGCAAAATCAGGGACTGGAGAGAGAGTTGTATATCACTCTGTCTAATGCACCACATCAATGATGATCTAATTTAATCCATATTTTCAGTTATTAATTATACTGTTTACTTTGTGAGCCTGCACTACTGGTATTTAGACTGCACTGAAATGTATATACAGTTCTGTTAGCTATTTTTCAACAGATCTTATTTTTTTGCCTACTTTGTTACCCAGAGACAGTTCTTTCAGTCACCTCACAGAACAGCAAGCAGATTTAGTGCAAGGAAATAGAGATAATCGGATTTTAAAATCTTTTTATGTTCATAGTTTGAAAAAAACCATGGTAGTTTACTGATGTTTTCCCTAGCCTGACCAAGATCTATTGCACTGAAAATCACAGTGCAGGCTGTTTATTTACAGGGGTCTAAACGTGTGTATTTTTATAACGTTTCTGCTGTCATAATGAATTACCAGCTATAAGCTGTCCTTTGTTGGTTTTGGTGAAAATCAAATGAAACCCAGCAGGAGCTCACAGAGTGCATTGTCCAAGAGTGTAAAAATGCTGTGTTGATGACAGATCATACTGTTTTTATTAAAGCTAAGAACACTGACTTTACTTTGCTTTTTGACCCTAGTGCTTTACTGTCAAGGTGATTTTATTTCTACAAATTTTCCTTCTGCAGGCCTCATCAACGATTCACCATAAAACATTAGACAAATTCCCATCATCTGTATATGATTATAGCAGGTTCTGTTGTGCTGCTTGCCACAACTAAAGAGATGTTTTTCAGCTTTGTCTAAAAAGGAATCGATTTCCAGCTTTTATTCATGACACAATGTCTCCTTGTTTTAGTACCCATTTTCTTTGGTTCTTTTTAAGTTGATAAGGACATAAATGGAGGAATTTTAATGCCGTATTTTAAGAACATTTGCTAAAGACTGCAACCAGTTTTCCTGCAACCAATTTTTCTAACTGACCAATGAAAAATGTTAATTGAAAAACTGTTTTAAAATAGACGCACTGATGACAAATCAGCAGGAGGCCCATAATAATCTGGTGCTAGGAAGCCTGGGTTTATTAAAAAGTTACTGGAAAAATCCCTACGTGTCCATGCTGAAAATAAGCACAACCTTTAAAAGATGTGGGCTGGCTTTTCAAAGATGTGCATTCACATCTTTACCAGAAAACCCAACAGCAGGACAACCCTTCTTCCCCCACACCATTGTTTTTATTCTGAAGTGTTTAAAATGAACCTTTGGAGGATTTCTTTTTAAATTTCCACATACTAAATCCTCATTTTTTGAGTAAACTACAAATTTTGGTTCCATTTTGATGTTTTTCAAATTAAAAAATGGAAAAGCAAAAATTCACATTTTTTCGCCTTTTTTTTTTTAAAGAGAAAGTCTTTTATTAGAAAACATCTGGCCAGCTCTGTCTATAAAATACCCCAATGCTTTGTGGGTGCGAGAGAGAGAGAGACTGGATTTTTTGTGCATAAATTTGTCACACATATGTCTTTGACAACCTACCTTTGTAGGTCTTAAAAATAATAAATTAATATGGATATTGAGCACATTCTTGAATGTGTCAATGTTTTAGAGTCATAACTCGACATTGACGTCACAGTGAATTTTGTGCAAAAAGTGATGACAGGACATGACCCTAAATTAGAATTAAACCAGTTTCCAGTCCAGCTGTCTCCTGGAAACTAGAGAGAGATTCAAGCCACGAAGCTTGTATGTAGAGCTAGAGTCAGACTCTAATCCTCTGAAGTTGTGGAGGTTTTAGTTCTGACCTATAGAAATTAGCATAAGGAGAAAAGTTCAGATCCTGAATCCTTGTTCAGATTTCTCTATAGTGGCAGGTAAAGGCCTAACATCCTAAACCATTAAACCAATGGTGGCCAAAGTAACAGTCTGACCCACAGACGGTCTTATTAGTGATAAAGGTGTCATACGTCATGAGTCTGCTTTGAATTGACCAAAGCAATCTCTGTCCTCCTGGGATATTGAACACTACTTTGGGCTGCTCCGGGTTAGAGCTATGTTCTTCTCCTTACAAATCTCTTTACATTGTCACCTCTATACCTGAATCAATTGTAAGTTTAACAATTTTGCAGTTCTGAAGATGAATGTTGTCATAAACAGATGGTTAAGGGTTAATGTCTCTTTTACATGTAAAGGGTTAAGAAGCTCAGTAAACCTGGCTGACACCTGACCGATAGGGGGACAAGATACTTTCAAATCTTGGTGGAGGGAAGTCTTTGTTTGTGCTTTTTGTTTTTTGTTCATTGTTCGCTCTCGGGACTGAGAGGGACGAGACGTACACCCAGGCGTTCCCAATCTTTCTGAATTAGTCTTTCATGTTTCAAAATAGTAAGTAATAGCCAGGCAAGGCGGATTAGTCTTATGTTTGTTTCCTCAACTTTTAATGGTGTTTTTGCTGAAAGGATTTTTACCTCTGTTTGCTGCAACTTTGAATCTCAGGTTGAGGGTGGGGTCTCTCTAGTCTATATGAATCTGAGTACCCTGTACAGCATTTTCCATCCTGATTTTACAGAGATAATTTTCACCTTTTCTTTCTTTAATTAAAAGCTTTCTTTTTAAGAACCTAATTGATTTTTCCTTGTTTTAAAATCCAAGGGATTGAGTCTGAACTCACCAGGGATTGGTAGGGGGAAAGGAGGGGGGATGGTTAATTCCTCTTTGGTTTAAGATCCAAGGAGTTTGGATCTGTGTAAGCCTCTCAAGGCAACCCAGGGAGGGGAGAGTCTGGGGAGGAAAGAAGGGGGGTGGTTAATTTCTCCTTGTTTTAAGACCCAAGGGGGTTGGGTCTTGGGTTCCCCAGGGAAGGTTTTGGGGGAACAGAAAGTGTGCCAGACACAGACTTCTGGCTGGTGGCAGCGTACCAGATTTAAGCTAGTAATTAAGCTTAAAAGTGTTCATGCAGGTCCCCACTTCTTGAACTCTAAAGTTCAAAGTGGGGAAAAAACCTTGACATGGTGGCAGAGCTGGGATTTCTAGATACCAAAAGCCGGTAGGATTTTTTTTCTCTCCTTTCTAGCTGCTTGGAAAGCAGCCTGAGGGCAGAGGTGTTAAGTTTTTAACAAGGGTCTTTGTTAAGAGGAGGCTTCAAGGTGTGAGCCAGCAGACAGCCAGCAAAAGGCATTTACAAGTTGAATTGTCTTTTTTTTTCTTTCTACCTCTCAAGTATAGCTAGTTAGAAAATCTCTGTTAACCAAGCAGCCTGAGCTGAAGCATTCCAGTCAGTAAGCTGCAGAGGTAGTGTGGCCAGCACAAGAAAGCAGAAAAATGAGTGCCAAGAAAGCAGTTAAACAGGAAATGGCTAGGCTAGATGCAGAAGAAAAAGCCAAAGAGGCTGACCACAGGAGAAAGCTGGAGATGAATGAAATAGAAGAACAAGCCAAAGAGGCGGCCCACTGGAGGGCTTTGGAGCTCCAGAGGGGGGCCCAACAGCAGGCCCTGGAATTAGCGAAGGTTAAGCTGGATGTGTCAGCCAACCCCAACAACCCTTCTCCAGGTACTGTTCCCCATCCCAGAAAATTCCCCACCTACAAGGCAGGTGATGATACTGAGGCCTTCTTAGAAAATTTTGAAAGGACCTGCCATGGGTACAGCATCTCTGAAGACCAGTACATGATAGAGCTGAGGCCACAGCTCAGTGGACCCTTAGCAGAGGTGGCAGCTGAAATGCCTAAGGAACACATGAACAATTATGAACTTTTTCAAACCAAGGCCAGAATCAGAATGGGGCTAACACCTGAGCATGCCTGTTGGCGGTTCAGAGCCCTAAGGTGGAAACCAGATATGTCATTTACCCGACACGCCTACCACATTGGAAAGAATTGGAATGCCTGGATATCAGGAGCAAATGTTCAATCTCTGCCAGAGCTGTCCCTCCTAATGCAAATGGAACAGTTCTTAGAGGGTGGTCCTGAGGAAATAGAAAGGTGCATCCTAGATGGGAAGCCCAGAACTGTAACCGAGGCAGGGGAGATTGGAGCCAGATGGGTGGACGTGGCAGAAAAGAAAAAAGCTACTAGCAAGGGGAGCGAATATCACAGGGGGCAAACAGAAAATAAACCCTATCACCGAGGGCAACCCAAGAGCCCACCTACAACCCAAAGAAAGCCCCAGACACCCTATGGTCCCATCTCACTAGTCTCCAGCAACCCACCTCAGCCCACTGACCAATCAGCTTGCCTATGCTTTAAATGTAATGAACTGGGACATATAAAGGCCAACTGCCCCAAGAACCCCAACCAAGTGCAGTTCATTACACCACCATCACACCAAAGATCCCCAGGCCCAGATGCCTCTCAAATACCCTCGGAGCGAAGGGAAACCTTGAGAGTGGGCAGAGAGAAGGTTATCGCGTGAAGAGACATGGGGGCACAAGTGTCAGCTATCCACCAATCCTTAGTGGACCCCAAATTCATCAACCCAGAGGCCCAAGTGACAATTTACCCATTCATGTCAAAATCTGTAAACTTGAATACAGCTGAACTGCCTGTCCAGTACAAAGGCTGGTCAGGAATGTGGACTTTTGCAGTTTATGACAATTATCCCATCCTCATGCTACTGGGGGAAGACTTGGCCAACCAGGTGAAGCGGGCCAAGAGGGTGGGAATGGTTACATGCAGCCAAGCCAGGCAAGCTTCCACACCCATCCCTGTTCCTGAGCCGTCCACAAGGGCCCCGTCTGTGTTACCAGAGACCCAGACAGAGGTGGTGGACCCCGATTCCCTGCCAATGACTGCAACAGCCACAGTGCATCCAGTCCCAGAACCAGAACTGGAAAAGCAACCGGCACTAGAACCATTGCCAGCACTGACACCAGCGCTTGCAAACCCATCTCCAACCCCAATGCCAGAGGGCACCAGCGGACCTGAACTGGCAGAAGCAGCAGACAACCCTACCCAAGAGGCTCAGCCAGAGCCTGAAATATCGCATAGTGCACCAGCAGAAAGCAGTTCACCATCAACGAAAACAACCCCATCACCTACATCGCTTCCAGAGGGACCAAACCCAAGTCCCCAGTCTACGGAGGAAATGGTGTCTCCAGCCTCAAGGGAACAGTTCCAGACTGATCAGGAAGCAGATGACAGCCTTCAGAAAGCTTGGGCGGCAGCACGGAGCACCCCACCGCCTCTGAGCTCTTCTAACCGATCCCGGTTTGTTGTAGAACAAGGACTTTTATACAAGGAGACTTTTTCTGGTGGACACCAGGAAGACTGGTATCCTCAAAAACAGTTGGTAGTTCCAACTAAGTACGGGGAAAGCTCTTAAGCTTAGCCCATGATCATCCCAGTGGCCGTTCTGGGGTGAACAGAACCAAAGACAGGTTGGGGATGGGCAAGAATGTTGCTAATTATGTCCGATCTTGTGATGTGTGCCAAAGAGTGGGAAAGCCCCAAGACCAGGTCAAAGCCCCTCTCCAGCCACTCCCCATAATTGAGGTCCCATTTCAGCGAGTAGCTGTGGATATTCTGGGTCCTTTCCCAAAAAAGACCCCCAGAGGAAAGCAGTACATACTGACTTTCGTGGACTTTGCTACCCGATGGCCAGAAGCAGTAGCTCTAAGCAACACCAGGGCTAAAACTGTGTGCCAGGCCTTAACAGACATTTTTGCCAGGGTAGGTTGGCCCTCTGACATCCTTACAGATTCAGGATCTAATTTCCTGGCAGGGACCATGAAAAATCTGTGGGAAGCTCATGGGGTGAATCACTTGGTTGCCACCCCTTACCACCATCAAACCAATGGCCTGGTGGAGAGGTTTAATGGAACTTTGGGGGCCATGATACGGAAATTCGTAAATGAACACTCCAATAATTGGGACCTAGTGTTGCAGCAGTTGCTTTTTGCCTACAGGGCTGTACCACATCCCAGTTTAGGGTTTTCACCATTCGAACTTGTGTATGGCCACAAGGTTAAGGGGCCATTACAGTTGGTGAAGCAGCTATGGGAGGAGTTTATGCCTTCTACAGGAACTAACATTCTAGACTTTGTAAGCAACCTACAAAGCACTCTCCGACACTCTTTAACCCTTGCTAAAGAAAACCTAAAGAATGCTCAGGAAGAGCAAAAGGCCTGGTATGATAAACATACCAGAGAGTGTTCCTTCAAAGTAGGAGACCAGGTTATGGTCTTGAAGGTGCAACAGGCCCATAAGATGGAAGCGTCATGGAATGGGCCATTCATGATCTAAAAGCGCCTGGGAGCTGTTAACTATCTCATAGCATTCCCCACCTCCACCCTAAAGCCTAAAGTGTACCATGTTAATTCTCTCAAGCCCTTTTATTCCAGAGACTTAAAGGTTTGTCAGTTTATAACCCAGGGAGAAGATGACGCTGAGTGGCCTAAAGGTGTCTACTACGAAGGAAAAAGTGACGTGGCGTGGAAGAGGTGAACCTCTCCACAACCTTGGAACATCTGCAGTGGCAACAGATCAAGAAGCTGTGCACTAGCTTCGCCCCATTGTTCTCAGTCACCCCAGAATGGACTGAACGGGCATACCACTCCATTGACACAGGTAATGCTCACCCAATTAAAACCCTACCCTACCGGGTGTCTCCTCATGCCCAAGCTGCTATAGAACGGGAGATCCAAAACATGCTACAGATGAGTATAATCCACCCCTCTACCAGTGCATGGGCATCTCCAGTGGTTCTAGTACCCAAACCAGATGGGGAAATACAATTTTGCGTGGACTACCATAAGCTAAATGCTGTAACTCGTCCCAACAACTATCCAATGCCACGCACCGATGAGCTAATGGAGAAATTGGGACGTGCCCAGTTCATATCTACAATAGACTTAACCAAGGGGTACTTGCAAGTACCGCTAGATGAACGCACCAAAGAAAGGTCAGCCTTCATCTCCCATGCAGGGGTGTATGAATTTAATGTGCTTCCTTTCAGGCTGCGAAATGCACCCGACACCTTTCAAAGACTTGTAGATGGTCTCCTAGCAGGATTGGGAGAATATGCAGTTGTCTACCTCGATGATGTGGCCATTTTTTCTGATTCATAGGCAGAATACCTGGAAAAAGTTTTTGAGCACATCAGGCAGGCAGGACAAACTGTTAAGGCTAAAAAGTGTCAAATAGGCCTAAACAGAGTGACTTACCTTGGACACCGGGTGGGTCAAGGAACAATAAACCCCCTGCAGGCCAAGGTGGATGCTAAACAAAAGTGGCCTGTCCCGAAGTCAAAAAAACAGGTCCAATCCTTCTTAGGTTTTGCCAAGTATTACAGGCGATTTGTACCACAATACAGCGAAATCGCTGCCCTACTAACAGATCTGACCAAAAAAACCCAGCTAAATGCAGTTAAGTGGACTGATGAGTATCAGAAGGCCCTTACCCAGCTGAAGGCGACACTAATGTCTGACCTTGTGCTAAGGGCACCAGACTTTGACAAACCATTCCTAGTAACCACAGATGCATCTGAGCGTGGTGTGGGAGCAGTTTTAATGCAGGAAGGACCGGATTAAAACTTCCATCCTGTCATGTTTCTCAGCAAGAAACAGTCTGAGAGGGAAAACCACTGGTCAATCAGTGAAAAAGAATGCTACGCCATTGTGTATGCCCTGGAAAAGCTATGCCCATACGTTTGGGGACGGCGTTTCCAGCTACAAACCGACCATGCTGCGCTAAAGTGGCTTCATACTGCCAAGGGAAATAACAAAAAACTGCTTCGATGGAGTTTAGCTCTCCAAGATTTTGATTTTGAAATTCAACACATTTCAGGAGTTTCTAACAAAGTAGCTAATGCACTCTCCCGTGAAAGTTTCCCAGAATCAACTGGTTAAAAATTGTCCTTGAAATGTGAAAAGTCTTGTAGTTTTACATAATTAGTAGTATAGGTAAAGGTGCGTGTGTTTTATTAATCTGTTTATTCTAAAGTTCTAGGAAGAAATCACTGCCAGTGTGGTTCCACACTGTCTGAGATTTGGGGGGCATGTCATAAACAGATGGTTAAGGGTTAATGTCTCTTTTACGTGTAAAGGGTTAAGAAGCTCAGTAAACCTGGCTGACACCTGACCAGAAGACCAATAGGGGGACAAGATACTTTCAAATCTTGGTGGAGGGAAGTCTTTGTTTGTGCTTTTTGGTTTTTTTGTTCATTGTTCGCTCTCGGGACTGAGAGGGATGAGATGTACACCCAGGCGTTCCCAATCTTTCTGAATCAGTCTTTCATGTTTCAAAATAATAAGTAATAGCCAGGCAAGCCGGATTAGTCTTATGTTTGTTTCCTCAACTCGTAAATGGTGTTTTTGCTGGAAGGATTTTTACCTCTGTTTGCTGTAACTTTGAATCTCAGGCTGGGGGCGGGGTCCCTCTAGTCTATATGAATCTGAGTACCCTGTACAGCATTTTCCATTCTGATTTTACAGAGATAATTTTTACCTTTTCTTTCTTTAATTAAAAGCTTTCTTTTTAAGAACCTGATTGATTTTTCCTTGTTTTAAAACCCAAGGGATTGAGTCTGAACTCACCAGGGATTGGTAGGGGGAAAGGAGGGGAGATGGTTAATTCCTCTTTGGTTTAAGATCCATGGAGTTTGGATCTGTGTAAGCCTCTCAAGGCAACCCAGGAAGGGGAGAGTCTGGGGGGGGAAAGAAAGGGGATGGTTAATTTCTCCTTGTTTTAAGACCCAAAGGGTTTGGGTCTTGGGTTCCCCAGGGAAGGTTTTGGGGGAACAGAAAGTGAGCCAGACACAGACTTCTGGCTGGTGGCAGTGTACCAGATTTAAGCTAGTAATTAAGCTTAAAAGTGTTCATGCAGGTCCCCACTTCTTGAACTCTAAAGTTCAAAGTGGGGAAAAAACCTTGACAAATGTGCTCTCTGTAGCCAAAGATCATGGGAATAGGCATCATTCCTCTTTCCTTGGGCTACCCCCTTGATTCTTTCTTCCCTCCCCCTTGTCACATTCTTTGAGTGGCTGCTGCTCTTGCATCTTCCCTCTCAAAGGAGTGTGATCAAAGGACTCTGGAAGGATAGAGACAAGAAGACCTTCCCCGCCCCTTTCAAACCACAGCCTCTACATTCTGCTCTTTGGTAGTAGCACAAAGGTCTCTGGTCTTCTACGTCAGTGTTTCTCAATGACTGGCCCAGAGACTGGCGCTTGTCCCTGAGATCTCCCTGGCACAGTTTAGGAGGACATCAGTCTGGTCTACATCAGCTCTACATCACTATTTTTTGCCCTATAGAAAGGAGGAGGTGCTGAAAAAAGGGAGACCTTCTGTGCTACTAGCATTGCTAGCTGGGAAGGGGAGAATGCTGGTGTTCTATTTTACAAGGCTGCCTGTTCGAGACACCTGAACTACAACAGTGTGGCTCATAGGTGTTACACTGTTAGTGGTGCTTATCTCTGGCAGCCTCTGATGATCCATCATTCCTCTTTGCAGAACCTTTGTTACCACAGTGTTCCCCAGCAAAACATGCAGGGATACAAAGCAGGGAAGTGACGTATATGTGGTATGTGGTATGGCCACAGTTATACAGGACAGTTTTGAACCTATCCACACTTAATATCTGTTTACATGTGCAGTGCTGGTGGGTCTCCTTGACTAGGAAACTTAGACCATTTCTGCTGGAAGGGGCATTAATGCAGTCAGGACTTTTTTATATATTTGGATTTGGACAATTTAAAATTAAAAGAATTTGTGAATCTGTTCAGGTAAACACATTATATGCTATTTTGATTATTATCCAATAGCACAGTGAACCCTTTCCTGATGTTAGGTCCAATCCTGCAAGCAGTCTGAAACCAACAGGAGTTCCAAATGCCAAATAATGTGAAGAACTGGGCACTTTTCACTGTGAATTAGGAAGCTTATTTCCTTTCAGCCTGCAAGTTATGTCAACAGGATATCCAAGTTTTTTACATATTTTACATTGCTGGCCAAATCACAGGTTATTCAGCAGCCTGATCTATTACTGGGAATAGATTTGTACATCCCACATACTTTAAAATATGCAGAAGCAATTTGGGGGCTGCAGAAACACTTGTAGAGTGTTGAATGTATAGGTCCTGGTTTGTCTTTGTTTTTAAACTTCCAGAAATGTAAGTGTCTGAGGTCTCAGGTCAGAAGTGTTGAAACCTGAGTCAACTTTATAATTGTAGACATTTACCAATAGTAAGTGCAATAGTAAGTGCAGAAAACAAAAGGACCCAAAAGTGTATCTGCTCACACACAGGCAAAATACCCTGTTCAGTCAGCAGGGGCAGGAAGTTTGCGTGTCACTTGTGCGGTATTATCCACCTCTTTCCCTTAATCCCATGGAATCTTTCTATAGGCCTGGTGATCTACACATGCAGAAAGACTGGACTGGAACAAGAACAGAAATAAATACAAATGACTCTATAAGCATCAGCACAGAGGTTTTCAAGGAGTGAGTATTAGCTTTTGCTTCAATTCCCTTTGTGAGGAATTGGGGTGCCTGCATGTGTAGGAGAGCCCCAGGAACTGGTGATGGTGGTGGACCCAAGAACCAATGTAGAGGAATAGGGCCTGAAAGTAGTCAGTCTTGGCCTCCAGCATATTTTTTTTCTTAATTTGTGTTACACTAGCACCTAAACCCCAGTCAAGATGAGACATAAGAACATAAAACTGGGTCAACCAAAGGTCCATCTAGTTCAATATCCTGTCTTCCAACAGTGGCCAATGCCAGGTGCCCAGAGGGAATGAACAGAACAGGTAATCATCATCCATCCCCCATTGCCCATTCCCAGCTTCTGGCAAATGGAGGCTAGGGACACTACCTCTGCCCATCCTGGCTAATAGCCATTGATGGACCTATCCTCCATGAACTTATCTAGTTGTTTTTTTTTAACCCTGTTATAGTCTTGGCCTTCACAACATCCTCTGGCAAAGAGTTCCAGAGTTGACTGTGCATTGTGTGAAAAAATACTTCCTTTTGTTTGTTTTAAACCTGCTGCCTATTAATTTCATTTGGTGATCCCTAGTTCTTATGTTACGAGGAGTAAATAACACTTCCTTATTTACTTTCTCCACACCAGTCACGATTTTATAAACCTCTATCATATCCCCCCTTAGTCTTCTCTTCTCCAAGCTGAAAAGTCCCAATCATATTAATCTCTCCCCATATGGCAGACGTTCCATACCCCTAATAATTTTTGTTGCCCTTTGCTGAATCTTTTCCAATTCCAATATATCTTTTTTGAGATGGAGTGATCACATCTACATGCAGTATTCAAGATGTGGGCATACCATGGATTCATATAGAGGCAATATGATATTTTCTGTCATATTATCTGTCCCTTTCTTAATTATTCCCAGCATTCTGGTCACTTTTTTTGAATGCCGATGCACATTAAGTGGATTTTTCAGATAAATATCCACAATGACTCCAAGATCTCTTTCTTGAGTGGTAATAGTTAATTTAGACCCCATCATTTTATATGTATAGTTGGGATTATGTTTTCCAATGTGCATTACTTTGCATTTATCAATATTGAATTTCATCTGCAATTTTGTTGCCCAGTAACACAGTTTTGAGAGATCCTTTTTATAGCTCTTCACAGTCTGCTTGGGACTTGAGTAGTTTTGTATCTTCTGCAAATTTTGCAACCTCACCGTTTACCCCTTTTTCCAGATCATTTATGAATATGTTGAAGAGAACTAGTCCCACTACAGACCCCTGGAGAACACCACTATTTACCTCTCTCCATTCTAAAAACTGACCATTTATTCCTACCCTTTGTTTCCTATCTTTTACCTAGTTACCAATCCATGAGAGGACATTTCCTCTTATCCCATGACAGTGCACTTTGCTTAAGAGCTTTTAGTGAGGGACCTTGTCAAAGGCTTCCTGAAAATCTAAGTAAACCATATCCACTAGATCTCCCTTGTTCACATGCTTGTTGATCCCCTCAAAAAATTCTAATAGATTGGTGAGGCATGATTTCCTTTTACAAAAACCATGTTGACTCTTCCCCAACAAATTATGTTCATTTATGTGTCTGACAATTTTGTTCTTTACTATAGTTTCAACCAGTTTGCCTGGTACTGAAGTCAGGCTTACTGGCCTGTAATTGCTGGGATCACCTCTGGAGTCCTTAAAAAAACTGACCTCACATCAGCTATCCTCCAGTCATTTGGTACAGAAGCTGATTTAAATAATAGGTTACAGACTACACTTAGTAGTTCTGCAATTTCACAGTTGAGTTCCTTCAGAACTCTTGGGTGAATACCATCTGGTCCTGGTGATTTATTACTGTTTAGTTTATCAATTTGTTCCAAAATCTCCTCTGACACCTCAATTTGGGAAAGCTCCTCAGATTTGTCACCTAAAAAAATGGCTCAGGTTTGGGAATCTCCCTCAGATCCTCAGCCTAGAAGACTGATGCAAATAATTAATCTAGTGTCTCCGCAATGACCTTATCCTTGAGTGCTCCTTTAGCATCTCGATCGTCCAGTAGGCCCACTGGTTGTTTAGCTGGCTTCTTGCTTCTGATGTACTTAAACATTTTTTTGCTATTACTTTTTGAGTCTTTAGCTAGCTGTTCTTCAAATTATTTTTTGGCCTTTGTAATTATATTTTTACATTTCATTTGCCAGTGTTTATGCTCCTTTCTATTTTCCTCACTAGGATTTAACTTCCACTTTTTAAAGGATACCTTTTTGCCTCTCTCAGCTTATTTTACTTTATTGTTTAGCCATGGTGGCTCTTTTTTTTAAGTTGAGCCTCTATTATGGTGTCTTTAAAACGTTTCCATGCAGCTTGCAGGGATTTTACTTTTGGTCTGTACCTTTTAATTTCTGTTTAACTAACATCCTCATTTTTGTGTAGTTTCCCTGTCTGAAATTAAATGCTAAAGTGTTGGGTTGCTGTAGTGTTTTCCCCAGCACAGGGATGTTAAATTTAATTATATTATAGTCACTATTACCAAGCAGTCCAGCTATAGTCACCTCTTGGACCAGAACCTGTTCTCCACTTAAGACTAAATCAAGAATTGCCTCTCCTCTTGTGGGTTCCAGGAGTAGCTGTTCCAAGAAGCAGCCATTTAAGGTGTCAAGAAACTTTATCTCTGCATCCTGTCCTGAGGTGACATGTGCCCAGTCAATATGAGGATAGTTGAAATCCCCCCTTATTATTGAGGTTTTTTATTTTAATAGCCTCTCTAATCTCCTTGAGCATTTCACAGTCACTATCAGGTGGTCAGTAATGTATCCTTACTGCTATAGACTTCTTATTAGAGCACAAAATTACTATCCATAGATTCCATGGTACAGTTTTGTTCATTTAAGATTTTTACTTCATCTGATTCTATGCTTTATTTCACATATAGTGTCACTCCCCCACCAGTACGACCTGTTCTGTCCTTCAATATATTTTATATTCTTGTATTACTGTGTCCCACTGATTATCCTCATTCCACCAAGTTTCTGTGGTGCCTATTATATCAATATCCTCGTTTAATCTTATTATTTAGACTTTTAGCATTGGTATATAAACACTTTAAAAACTTGTCACTTTTTAGCTTTCTGCCATTACATGATGTAATTGAATGGGACTTTTTTTCATTTGACTCAAACAACAAGAAGTCTGGTGGCACCTTAAAGAGATTTATTTGGGCATTTATTAGATGCATCTGAAGAAGTGGGTTTTTTACCCACGAAAGCTTATGCCCAAATAAATCTGTTAGTCTTTAAGGTGCAACTGGACTCCTTTTTGTTTCTGTGGATACAGACTAACAGGGCTACCGCCTGATACTTTCATTTGACTGTTTCTCATCAGATCCTACCCATATTTCATCATCTTCAATCCTCTTCTCCTTACTAGGACATAGAGAATCCATTAATAGATTCTCCCCTAAGGTTTGTTGCTGTCCAAACCACGTGCTCCTCCGCACCTGTTGGCTTTCCTCCAGCCCCTAGTTTAAAAACTGCTCTGTGACCTTTCTAATTTTAAGCACCAGCAATCTGGTTCCATTTTGGTTTAGATGGAGGCCATCCTTTTTGTATAGGCTCCTTTCCCAAAAATTTCCCCAGTTCCTAATAAATCTGAACCCCTCCACCCCAGACCATCATGTCATCCATCAACTGAGACCCTGCAGTTCTGCCTGTTTAAGTGGCCCTGGACTTCAATCTCTTACCTAGCAGCCTAAATTTGGCCTCCAGGACCTCTCTCCTATCTTTCCCTATGTCATTGGTACCTACATGTACCACAACTACCGGCTCCTCCCTAGCACTAGACAGAAGTCTGTCTAGATGTCTCGAGAGATCTGCAACCTTCACACCAGGCATGAAAGTCACCATACAGTTTTCCCAGTCATCGCAAATCCAGCCATCTAATGATTGAATCTGCCATAACTATTACTTGTCTCTTCCTAATTGTATTTCCCTTCCCCAGAAAGGTATCCTCAGTGCGAGAGGATACCACAACACCATCTGGAAGGAAGGTCCCAACAGGATCGTTTCCCTGTGCTCCAGTTGGATGTTTTCCTTCCCTGAGACTTTCATCCTCTTCAACAGCACAGAGTTTGTCAGAGCAGGGGTGGGACTGATCTACTGTGTCCCAGAAGGTCTCAACTGTATACCTCTCTGTCCTCCGTAGCTCCTCCAGCTCAGCCACCCTGGCCTCCAAAGCCCGTACACAGTCTCTGAGGACGAGGAGCTCTTTACACTGAATGCACATATATGGTACCTGCCTGTAGGACAGGTAATCATAGACGCTGCATTGGGTGCAGTAAACTGGGTAGACCCCACTCTGTTGCTGGACTTCTGCCTGCATTATCTTTTTACTCCTTAAGCTTGTTTGTTGTTGTTTTGTTTTTATCGGGGGTGTTTAGCTTTAAGTTTAAAGAATGTTAAGTGTATCTAGCCCCTTGGCTCTCTCTCTCTCTCCTCTAAACTCCCTTGCAAAACTCTCCTGTTAGCTGCTCCTGTTTGTTACTCCCATTGTGCTAGGTGCTGTATGTCACAGATTAACAGACAGTCCCTCGCCTTAAGTGCTTACACTTTAAATAGTCTAAAGCAGTGGTTCTTAACCTTAACTGCAGCCTGCACCACTTTAGTTCTCAAAATATGTTTTTGCATCCCTTAAACCTAAAAAACATGTTCTCGCACCCCTTAAACCTAGATATATTTTTTGTTTGTATATTACAGTAAACATTAAAAAATGTATAATGTCAATAAATACATAGGTTTGGTGAAACAAAGTAGTTGTACTTACGTGCCTGTGCTTTATTTATGTTTTCAATGATTTATGTTCTAAAAAAATCTGGCATGTCTCGCACCCTCAGAAAGGACATCTCGCACGTGCACCCTAGGTTAAGAACCACTGGTCTAAAGGGTGGGAGGAAGAAAGTATGCCCCCCATTTTCAGATAGAGAGCTGCTTTGAGAGACCAAGTAACTTGCCAAAAAGGAGTTTGTGGCCGTTGGGACTTGAATTCGTATCTCCTGAGTTCTAGTATGGTGCCTAATCTGTTATAACTTCCTAGATCAGAATGAAAGGGGGATTTATGGCTCTGGGATCAGAACCTCTTGCCCATTCTGAATAGGGCAAACCCCAGCCTCTGACACAGTACTTCACAAATGTGATCATTGATTCTGCCCCTTCTGAGCCCTCTGCTGCAGGTTTCTTGCTGAGAGGAAGTAACCCAGCTGAGCTGCTTTGTTGTATCAATTTTTTTTCTGATTTAATTTATTTCATATTTTCTAATTAGCAAAATTGTGACAAGTGGGTGATATAGTGTAAATAATATTTAAGTACACTTATAGTGAAAGGAAGCTAATGGAATTGATTTAGCTTTTTTAAAACAACAACAACTCAGTCTTTTTTTTTTTATAAGGAAGAGATAAGGAGATGAGGGAGCTGATGTAACAGGCCTGATATCAAGTAATATCCCCGTGTTGGTACTATATAGTCAATCCTGTACTATCCTGTAGCTGAACATCAGCTTACTTTGTCATGCTAAAACTTTTTATTCATTGCATAACTTAGCAGAAAGTCTGGCCTGCAAAGAACACTAATGTTGCAATTAATAAAACCCACTTACATCACTGCACCAGCTGCTTCTTTTTAAAACAGTATTTTGTTTTTCTAATTTTACTTGGAGTAAGTGGTCAGTTTCAAAATTCTTACTACCCTACTCAAGTTCTGACTGTTGGATTTTTCAAGGCTCTTAAATGATCAGCTACTTTATCATATTGTATCGTATTTACAAATATTAACCCCAATCCAGAAAATATGCAAATGCATAACTTTTAAGACTGATTAGTCCCATATAATTCAGTGGGATTAATCACTTGAATAAGACATCCACATGTGAATGTCTACAGGATCAAGGCCATAAACCCAACACTATGTAGTTAGAAAGCCCCCCCAGCCCCCAAACTTCTTCTGGTGCACTTGCTACTGCAATATTATCTGGAGCACCTAGATTCAGACAGGCAATGCCCAATAGTCAGAGTTGCATGTGAATATCTGAACTGAGTCCTAAACTATCTTTTTTATTGTTTTTCCTAAACATTGAATTTCCTAATTATTGAATATAATGAAAAAGCCCTTAATATTGCTGGGGCAACAAGTAGGGAATTCATTTTTAAGATTATCTAGTTTAAATGTTTTTTTATATTTTCTATAAGTTCCAAACTGCTTTGATGTTTTAGGTTTTATGTTTTTGAAAGTCTATATTTTATACATAGATTTTTTCTTTTTAAAATAAGAAAGACACAATCATCCCGAGTAAAACATTTTTATCTGAAAAGAGGAAAGAAACCATATATAACCCGGTCAGCAGCATAACTGAACAGAATGGATGGAATTTTGGTGTGCTATCTAGCTGAAAACTATAAAATACTATACTGTGATATTCTCATTTAAAATGAGTATTGTACAATAATTCATTGTATATGTACAAAAATATGGAAACCTACCAGTTGCCTCAACCTTTTCTATGCTATGACCCCATGTTAAAATTACTTCAGGATCTACTGTTCACATTTTTCTATAAAGAAAGGAAAGGGAGTTGTGAATCCCAGGGACCTATCTGAGACACTCTTGGGGGTTGCAACCTACAGATTGTGAATATATGCTTCATATCTAGAATAATAGATTTATAGATTTTCAAAGCCAGAAGAGACCATTAAATCATCTAATCTGACCTTTTCTGTAACACCGGCCATGGAATCTCATCCAGTTACTCCTGTATGGAGCCCAATAACTAATTTATCAAGACAATTATACCACACTCATCAACATAATAGGATTAAAACATGCTTAAAGTTAAATATGTGCATAAGTGCTTGTTTAGTGGAGAGAAATGTAAGCATGTGCATATATACTTTGCTCGGTCAGGGCCTAAATATTGCCTTTTGGTCCAGACACTGTGTACATTATTTGCCACTTTTTATTGGGTAACAGTTTGGGTGGCAGGGTTAGTACTAAAAGTGACATTGTACTATGTGTTGTTGTTTTTTTTCAGTTAACATGTAGCCTAGTCTTAAAGTGTGTGTTCTCTGCAAAGCTGAGTAAAAGCCAACATATCTCTTAAATCTGGACATCTGATTACGTTTCTGGCTGCACTTTTCCCCTCACCTCCTTCTCTATGCACTCCCTATCCGTGGCCCCACGAAGTCCCGGGACCTCCTGGTCAACCTCCTCCTCACCCTGGCTAAAAAGGCCATCTACACGACCAGGGAGAGGAGGTTGGCCGATGGAGACTCCGGTGACTGTGGGGCTTGTTTCTGCTCCATGGTCCATTCACGAATCCAGGTGGAGTTCCTTTGGGCGGCGTCCACTGGCTCCCTTGATGCCTTCGAGGAGCAGTGGGCACTGTCTGGGATTCTCTGCTCGGTGTCCCCGTCTGGTTCCCTTCTTATGACTCTTTGACCGCACTCCTGTCCCTGTTCTTTTATTAGTTGTCCCCCGTAATCAGTGGGTTCTGTGGTCCTGTGGGTCCTCCCCTTAGGCTGGGGGAGGATCCTTTAGCAGTGGGCGGGCTTTGCCCACCCACTTCCTGGAAACCCAATAGATAAATCTGGACATCTGGGCCACGTTCACAACCCATCTCTGGAAATCAGGAAGTGCTTTGCTTCAAGGGCTTCAGCTTCCTATAAAAGTTCCATAGTCAGCTGTGTGCCCTTCTTTGAGTTTGCAAGTACAGAAATCCTCTTTAAAATTGCATTGTTTGATTTCTACAGGTGTAATAAACTTTAACTAGGATATGCATTGAAGTACAGTAGAATCTCAGAGTTGTGAACACCAGAGTTACAAACTGTTGGGTCAGCCACAAACCTAATTTGGAACTGGAATTATGCAAATAGAGTACAGTACTGTGTTAAACATAAACTACTCTTTTTTTAAAAAGGGTTTTTTTAAAAAAAAGAGCTGACAAGGTAAGGAAACTGTTTCTGTGCTTGTTTTATTTAAATTAAGATGATTAAAATTAGCATTTTTCTTTTGCATAATAAAGGTTCAAAGCTGTATTAAGTCAATGTTCAGTTGTAAACTTTCAGAAGAACAACTGTAACATTTTGTTCAGAATTACAAATGTTTCAGAGTTATGAACAACCTCCATGCCTGAGGTGTTCCTAACTCTGAGGTTCTACTCTAGGGTAACATACACTACCTCTGTGAAACTGAAAGTTTGTTGCTGCAAAAAAACCTGTGAAACATAGAATGTTTCCCATTTTGCAGCTGATGGGGTTTAATACTTGAAAAGTAGTTGTTACAGGAAGTAAGTACTAAAACTATGTAAAGAATTGCATTTTTCTTTAAGAACTGAGGTTTCTTAGTGAAAAACTGCTAAGTATAGATGAAGAGTATTGTGAGATTTGAAAAGTGTTGTAGTGTCTGCAGATGGTATAACTCCAGTGTTGTGAACTTATGATTTTTATCACACATCTTGTGATATTTGGTCATTTTATTAAAAGCCCCACTCCTGCAGGCAAGTAATCATGTGGGAATCACAGTTTACATTACATGAAAAGTATATTTCCAGCCCTGGTGGTTGCACAGAAAAGCCTGAAAATGTGATCTGAGTGTATCTTACACTCAGAAACCACAAGACAATGAGAGAAAACCTAAAATGTTGTTTCATGATTTTTGAGTGTTTGGGACAGACAATAGTGTAACTGCATAAAGGTGAGGATGCATGTATTATTTGTGACCTATTTGCTTTTGTAACTTGATTTTGCGTTTACAATTTCAGAATTTGGAAGAATTTTAAATGTGTTTAGCTGACAGAAGCATTTTCTTGGAGGGGTATGGGCTTTCTCAAACACTTCCATAGTGAGCTGTGTCATCTTTGAATTTGCATATGTTCCAATAAGGCATGTTTAATTAGATAACATCCTGATCTATGAATGTAATGCTTTGCTGGCAGCTGTGGTCCATGTATGCAACAGCTGTATCCATCATTTTAAAAAAAATAGGCTAACCTCTCTTTGCACATCAGTCACTGCTCATATTTGAAAACAAAGGTTAGGCACACTTTCCTTTTCAAGTAGCTATGTTTGGTTGTGAGGTACACTCTTTTCAATCTGCAGAAAAGCATACTTTCTTCTTTTTAAAGTTAGTGTTGTTGCTGTTTTTTACTATGCATGTTACATCCTTATAGAACAAAGTTAAACATTTTGTAACAATTTTACTCTTTGCAATGCACTTGCTTCCGTTGCCAGCCAGTGGCAATATCTATTACTGCAGTAAAGTATAGAAGTCAAATACACTCTTGACTACCGAGCAATTTAGAATGTAGGTGGAGCTCCACCTCTAAGTGCTTGTTTCCTTTCACTTGGTGAGGCAGGTGCTGAAATTGCTTTGCTTAGAAGCTGTTGGATCATACTGAGTAGAGCTGACAGGAGTGTAAATATCATGTAGTTTTTACTTAAGGAAGTAACTTTGGCAAAGAGTCTTGCACCATGAAAGGGAACCTGTATACCAATTTTTTTTAACTTGTGGCTTCTGTTTTTAAAAGGTTTAAAAGGCTTTACAATCCCATCAAAATAACTTAGAGTGAGCAAAATCTTGCTCAGCCAATATAGTAATTGAAAAAGGCAGACATCATAAGCAAAGACCATGTGGTCTAATGGATGATATAAAGGGCTATGATCCAAGAGGCTCCCTTTACATTATGAACCCTTCTGAGCCACTAACTCACTATGTGACTTCAGGCAAGTCTCTTGACCTCTTCTTGCCTCAGTCACCCAGCTGTAAAATTGGGTAAAGCAGGATCTCTTTGAAAACCAGATGTTGGATCTGAACTGGGCTTTTCAGAGTACATAACATCAGCCAACTTTAGGATTAGAGTTCTTCCACAACAGTATTTATTAAATGTTACACTTTTTAAATGGAAGGTGATAAATGCTGTAATCTACATAACTAATTGAAATATGTTAGGGCTTATCTTGTGTGTTTGATGCAGTAGCATATTTGCCCATTATTTAGGGCTAAATAAATCTTGTCCTTTGTGTGGGGGTGGGTTTGTGAAGGAGGAAAAGAAAGGGGATCTATTTTCCTCACATATACAGTCAGGATCTCTCCACGGCATGAGAGAGAGAGAGAGTTAGGAGAAAGAGTCAGCTAATGCAGTGGCCTGAACCACAACTCCAAAGGAGCAAAGGTAAGATAGGGTGGGTTGGTGAATACTGGGGAAAAGATCAGTGCATACTGGCTTGAATTCTTAAACAGGCTTACCTAGATTATCTGAATATCTCTTTTTCTATCTGCTTTCCTCAAATATTTTAATGAATGAGTTCGCTGGCAGGAATGGTCACAGAAACAGATTTTGAGTGAATATTGGAGAATATTAGCAGAATTAATTTTTAGTCCCTGGCTCTGCAATGGAGTCCACAAGTGTCCATACAGAACCCAGTGCAGAATTTGGGCCTTCACTTCTATATACACGTTTGTTGTGTGATTGTAAGTGTTTTGCTCATCTAATCAGGGAACAGAAACATAAACACATGATCTATTGGGACAATCACAACTATCCAGCACAATTTCAATACGTATAGGCAATTTCAATAGGCGCATATGTTATCACCCCTGTGGACAATTCTCATTGATGACAATGAGTTCTGCTGTAGGTCAAGGCCCCTTAATGTGGATAGGAATTAAGTGAGCTGCTCACCCAACAGTTCTGGAAATCTCCAGTTGTGGAGCAGAGAAATGTTCATAAAGAACAAGATTTATATTATGTAACTCATCTAATTTGAGACATAGCTAATTTTCAATAGCTTCTTTCTTTCTTATGCTGAAAACTGGACTTATTTTTCATGGTAAAATATTGCACTTTTTGCTTTCATTTGTTTTCAGTTTTTTTAATACATTGAAGCAGGTGTTAAGAATAGAAAAAACAAATGGCTATCTTACTGAAAAAATAGCTGAAAAGAACTCTCAGTAGCAGGCAACAGACTTCAACCACACAATGTAGTAGCATGAGGCTCTTTGTTCTGTCATGCACTCAGATAATTGATGAACGCTTTAAGAAAAATAGCACATTTTGAACTAACAAAAATGAATAGACTTTGTTTAACAAAACACCAATAATAAGACTCACTAGGACAACTTGTGGAGTAGACCCTCAATCCTGGAAAGATTTAATTTAAGGCACTTAATGCCTGAAATTAAGCACTTTAAAGTAATGGGACAGTTTCTGGTCCAGGCTTTGTTAATCATGTTTGTTTATGGTAGACACCATCTCTGTCCATTCTGGCTAAAAGATCCATCAATAGCTATTAGCCAGGATGGGCAGGGATTGTGTCCTTAGCCTCTGTTTGCCAGAAGCTGGGAATGGGCAACAGCGGATGGATCACTTGATGATTACCTGTTCTGTTCATTCCCTCTGGGGCATCTGGCACTGGCCGCTGTTGGAAGACAGGATACTGGGCTAGATGGGCCTTTAGTCTGACCCAGTATGGTTGTTCTTAGGCCTAAGGTCCACCCAAGACTGGGGCCCCAATGTGCTAGGCAGTGTACAAATACAGTGTAGCTGACAGTCTCTGCCCTAAAGAACTTAGTCTAAAGTTGTTTACAATTACAATGGTGTGTAGCATACAGACACTGCACACCCAGTTAGCATAGATACAAGTAGCGGTGCAGATAGTGTGGCACTGGTTAGGTGAATAGAGTAAAGACACTCCTGAACCCTAGCCTAAAGCGTATACCTTATAGGGCTTTCTACATGCTCAGGCAGTGCCTTCCACATTTACACTGCCTTTTTAGCAATGTAGTGTCCTGCTTCCCTGCTGCCAGAGCCTTTCCCTGGTATAGGGAAAGACTCTGGCAGGGGGGAGGGAGTGAGGAAAGTGCCAGAGCCTTTCCCCAGTGCTTGTCCCCCGTCGGAGCCTTTCACAGTTTTGTGTAGTTACTCACTTCAGTGACAAGTATGGACACAATCTGTCTTTCATTGCAGCATGTGTGACACGTACCCTACACACCACTGCAAGTATAGGCAAAGTGTAAGTAGACAAGTCACCCACAGGGTGCATGTTCTTTCCTTCACCCCAAACAGAGTGAACAATGTGATGGTGGCCAATGGCATGTCAGTGCTACAATTTTATTTATTTATTGGGTTGGTTTAGTTGGGAGGGGATCAGCTAAAATGGAAAGAAAAGTAGAGAAGAAACAATGAAGAAAAGGGAGCAAGGAGGGAAGGGCAGTGGAGAGGAGGGTAAAAGGGGCTGCTGGGAATGAAGACACTGAGAGAGGAGACAATTGGAGCAAATAGACAACAAATACAGGGCTTTAACCCCTCTCTGCTGGCCCTTCAGGAGACAGAATTGGACCCTGTGACAAGTTAAGCATATGCATAAGTCTTTGCAGGGTCAGGGCCTAAAGTGCTATTCAAAGAAGGAACAGAATCTGGCCTAGAGATTTACTTCTGTTCTTTCTTCTATTCCTAGCTGGGACCAACTCAAACATGAAAAAATCCAGCTACTTTTAAATGATCAAATGAGTTCTCTATTAGGGAAATAAATCATAGCTAAATGTATATTTAAGATCTTGAATGTACAAAAAGATTGGTTATTCTAAACAATGGTTGTACCAAAACACACAATTCTTAATTGTGTTGCCAAAAAACAGCTTAGTGTATGTGTAAATATGCTATAATTATGTGTGTATATGGCTGTCTATCTTTTACCATCCAGTTATAAAGGTAGGAAGGATAGTTTCTCTCAAAATCCCCATTATTTTTACAATAATCCTTTGATGAATAAAAAGTACATATTTTAAGCACTTTCTTGTATTTGCTTTTGTTCATTGATAGAGCCAGCACATTCTAATGAATCTGTGACATAGATAAAAAGCAGAAGAGTGTCTAGAGTGCTGACTTCTACATTTATTTTCTCATCACAGAGGGCAAAAAAGCTAAACATTTCAAATGCATGGATTCCTCTGAAAGCTTTAAACCTATTAGGACAGATGCATTGCAACTTTGCACACAGATTGCCCCCCAAGTAAGTCTTGATTTTAGGACTAAGCCAACCTGGCATGCAAGAGCAGTTGCTGTTGATCTTTTATACTAATTTTGGATTAATTGTGATCTACAGCACTGCGTAAACATGCTAACCTAGTACTTCAGCTTCACCACAGCTAAACATTAATCCTTCTTAATGCTCTAAGTCAACTTTTAGTCCTTAGCAGAATTTACCTTAATCTCTGGCTAGGAAGCTAACTGATTTACAAAACATAATCCAAGAGCTCCAGAATCTTAAGGAAAATGTGCACTGATGCAATTCACTTATGCAGAATATATCTATCTGGCATCCTTCACAAAACCCAGTACTTGGAGCAATTGATCGAAAATGTACAAAGAGCTCTTGGTGTCATGTTTTTAAATGATAAACTGAAAAGACACCTTCAGTGCACTTGTTTCTTTGATTTTATTATCTTAAAAGCTTGCAGTTTTTACCTTCTCTGCTTAATGCACCCTTGTATTGTAACAGCAAATCAGCTAATGCAGTCTTAATTGTTAAGTAAAATATTTGGGTATTTTAATGTATACTGTACATGCTAAAATCATTTTTTATTTTGGTAAATAGCTCTGTAGTTCCATGGTATTTGAATGTTTTCTATAGATAGTTTGATAGCTATTCTAACTGTATTTATTACATAGGTTGCATTTTAAAGAGAATGAAATAACTATAAGTTCTGTGCTCCCCTCCAGCAATGTCCACCAAGGAAGCTAAATTGCATGGCCATGTGCTGGGACATCGGGGGCATATTTCCCCTGAGTCCATGGAAGCTGTTCCGTGCAATGCTATGCCATAGGAACTGTCTGTGTTACGATTCGGTGCATGCAGGGTAGAAGAGGGAGGAGCTATGAAGCGTCCATAACATGCTCCTCTCAAGAATATGTGGGTGTCTTAGCATGGCTGTGCAGAAGTTAATGCTGCTGTAAGCAGCAATAGCTCCCACAGAGTCTCCTCTGCAGCTTTTGCTTGCACAGCTGCTGTGGCAGGATGCCTATAACAGTGTATCTCCCGAGGAAGCCATGCAGCCTGGGGAGATGAGTGTTCTCCAGATAGCATGGCGAAGGATGCACAGAGAGTGCCACAGTTAATACACCCAGTGTTCAGTCTTGCAAAACTGCAAGCAACAATAAATACGAAAAAGCTGAAGGTGCAGAATTGCACAAAATGAAATGGTGGCAAAGTTCACCCCAACTTTCATGAAGTTCTTTGGGCAGTCCTGAGCATGGAAATCCTGGAGCCCTGTTTATGCATGTGTCTTCTTACTTGGTGTACCACAGGGCTCCATCTAGAAATGGTTGTGAACCCCCTACTTACAACACAGCAGTGTCTGGGAGTCACCGGTACTTCTTTGTCCTATGTCAGCTCTCTCTTGCATTTTCATTCTGTTTTGCGTCTTTTTTGTGGGGGGAGGAGATGGAGGGGTGGTTCGCTATTTTTTCATTCTTGGTTTTGCTCTATATTTTGGACTCTCCCTTCCTTGCCCCTTATTTCTCCTCTGGACAG
This sequence comes from Gopherus evgoodei, assembly GCF_007399415.2. Taxonomy (NCBI): domain Eukaryota; kingdom Metazoa; phylum Chordata; order Testudines; family Testudinidae; genus Gopherus; species Gopherus evgoodei. Next base: position 115,545,603 of record NC_044326.1, read on the forward strand.
GCACAGGTTCAAGCAGTTGGGGTCTGCTCTATTACATGCTAGTGCAATTGTTCCCCAAGGGAGTATCTGCCAGCACTGGGCTTCAGCCACTCTCCTGTGCTGTAGGTTACTGAGAAGGTGGTGCAAGAGCTCCACCAGTTCTGTGCCTGCTGGGAACTCTGCATGCTGGTGGAATCCCTAGCAGGGTTCTTACAATTAGTCTCTGTTCTCATGCCAGCTGAGTGATGCAAAAAGAGCAGGACACAGAAGGGTTCAGATTACTGAGATGAACAGACAATGGCCTGGATCTAAACTTATATCTAGTATCTGAACCAACATGGTAAAGAGCTCATGAGCAAATGCCCAGGCAACCATGCTGACCACTGGTCTTCCACGAGGGTCTCCTCCCAGATTCTGTAGCCTGGCCAGCCCGGCCACTCTTTCAGTTGGACTTCAGCTATATGCATGCAGAGCAGAAGAGAGCAAGAACGTCTCCCAAAATGCTCTATACAGTTCTGTAGCACCTGCCACATGGGCTTCTGGAATTTGTAGTACAGGGTACTAACAATATACCTTTGTCTGTCCTTGCCATTTGTGTGGGAAGTGGGGATTGTCAGCTTGGATACTATCCTCTGGAAAATGGGCTTCTAACCTCTAGGTAATTTGGCTGCCTCTTGTAGAGGTAGTGTGAGGAACTGTCAGATGACACCTCTTGAATAGTCCCAAAGGAGATGGAAAGTACAACCAACTACATGGGTACGGACATGGGAGCTAGAATGAATGAGTGAAGAAGCCCTGATTTCTAGGTTTAAATCCCCAAAGTGGAAACTGGGGTCTTCTGAGTTTTGGATCTGGCTGGATCAAAACCCCCAGAACACTGGCTTTGGATGAGTTTCAAAAATTTGAACACTGAGAGGTTACAGACTGTGGCCTGGTATGCTTTTCTTCCTCCATATTGACTAACATTTCAGGAGGGCTAGAGAAATGGGTTTTCTGGATCCAGACTACAAGCCACCAGGAACAGCATCCCCGATAATGTCACAGCAAACCTGGTGGCTGAACTTTGTGACTTTGTCCTCACCCACAACTATTTCACATTTGGGACAATGTATACCTTCAAGTCAGTGGCACTGCTATGAGTACCTGCATGGCCCCACAGTATGCCAACATTTTTATGGTTGACTTAGAACAATGCTTCCTCAGCTCTCATCCCCTAATGCCCATACTCTACTTGCGTTACATTGGTGACATCTTCATCATATGGACCCAGGGGAAAAAATCCCTTGAGGATTTCCACCACAATTTCAACAATTTCCATCCCACTCTCAACCTTAGCCTGGACTAGTCCACACAAGAGATCAACTTCCTGGGCACTACAGTGCTAATAAGCAATGGTCACATAAACAGTGCACTAAGCGGTACAATCTTATGCTACTCAGGCAAGACTGGGAGTAAGAGCCCTCTTCATTTTACCAGAAGAGTAGCCATGTTAGTCTGTATCCACAAAAACAATGAGGAGTCCGGTGGAACCTTAAAGACTAATAGATTTACTTGGGCATAAATTTTTGTGGTAAAAAACCCACTTCGTCAAATGCATGGAGTGAAAATTACAGATACTGGCATAAATATATACTGGCACATGTAAAGTAACTCCCTTCTCTTCAAGTGGAGAACCAATGTTGAAGGCCAAATCAGTCAGGGTGGATAAGGAGGTGTCAATTTCAAGATATTCAATAATAGATATAAAAGTAGCCATTCTTCAACAAAAAAACCTTCAAAAACAGACTTCAAAGAGAAACTGCAGATCTACAATTCATTTTGAAACTTAACACTATCAATTAGAGCTTGACTAGGGATTGGGAGTGTCTGGCTCACTACAAAAGCAATTTTCATAGATTCTAGGACTGGAAGGGACCTCGAGAGGTCATGGAGTCCAGTCCTCTGCCCTCATGGCAGGACCAAATACTGTCTAGATCATCCCTGATATACATTTATCTAACCTACTCTTAAATATCTCCAGAGATGGAGATTCCACAACCTCCCTAGGCAATTTATTCCAGTGTTTAACCACCCTGATAGTTAGAAAGTTTTTCCTAATGTCCAACCTAAACCTCCCTTGCTGCAGTTTAAGCCCATTGCTTCTTGTTCTATCATTAGAGGCTAAGGTGAACAAGTTTTCTCCCTCCTCCTGATGACACCCTTTTAGATACCTGAAAACTGCTATCATGTCCCCTCTCAGTCTTCTCTTTTCCAAACCAAATAAACCCAATTCTTTCAGCCTTCCTTCATAGGTCATATTCTCAAGACCTTTAGTCATTCTTGTTGCTGTTCGCTGGACCCTCTCCAATTTCTCCACATCTTTCTTGAAATGCGGTGCCCAGAACTGAACACAATACTCCAGTTGAGGCCTAACCAGCTCAGAGTAGAGAGGAAGAATGACTTCTCGTGTCTTGCTCACAACACACCCGTTAATGTATCCCAGAATCACATTTGCTTTTTTTGCAACAGCATCACACTGCTGACTCATATTTAGCTCGTGGTCCCCTATAACTCCTAGATCCCTTTCTGCCGTACTCCTCCTAGACACTCTCTTCCCATTTTGTATGTGTGAAACTGATTTTTCCTTCCTAAGTGGAGCACTTTGCATTTGTCATTGTTAAACTTCATCCTGTTTACCTCAGACCATTTCTCCAATTTGTACAGATCATTTTGAATTATGACCCTGTTCTCCAAAGCAGTTGCAATCCCTCCCAGTTTGGTATCATCTGCAAACTTAATACGCATACTTTCTATGCCAATATCTAAGTCGTTGATGAAGATATTGAACAGAGCCGGTCCCAAAACAGACCCCTGCGGAGCCCCATTTGTTATAGCTTTCCAGCAGGATTGGGAACCATTAATAACAACTCTCAACACTTCTGTCTCCTATGTCCAAGTGTGTACATTTTTAATATGTAAGGTAACACCTCCTCCCTTTCCCCCTGTCTATCCTTCCTGAGCAAGCTGTACTCATCCATAACAACATTCCAATCATGTGTATTATCCCACCAAGTTTCAGTAATGCCAACAATGTCTTCCTGCTTATTACCCATACTTCTCACATTTGTATATAGGCATCTAAGATACTGGTTTGATCTTGCCTCCCAGTTTTGCCCTGACCCTCCTTTCTCTCTGCCATTATAACCCATGCTCCCTCTTGTTTCTGACCCATCTCCCAGGTCTCCATGTTCCCCACTTACCTGTGGGCTTTGCTCACCTGTCCCCGTCGAACCTAGTTTAAAGCCCTCCTCGTTAGGTTAGCCAGTTTGTGTCCAAATAGGGTCTTTCCCCTTTTGGTATCGACACCTCCTCATCAATTATTGGGACTAGACCACATCCACCCTGACTGAAATGGCCTTTAACATTAGTTCTCCACTTGTAAGGTAACTTCCTTCTCTTCATGTGCTAATATATATTTATGCCTGTATCTGTAATTTTCACTCCATGCATCTGAAAAAGTGGGTTTTTTACCCACGAAAGCTTATGCCCAAATAAATCTGTTAGTCTTTAAGGTGCCACTGGACTCCTCGTTGTTCCTGTGTCTTTCCTTGGGGGAACCCAGAGAGTGTTGGATGCCCACAGGGCTCCGCTAATTGGAGTGACTAAGTGTTTTCCTCCTGGGGGGTTTGTGGTTTGGCTGTCAGTGTTACTGACCAATATCTTTGCATCATGGGTTCAGGGTTATCTGGGGCAAGAAGGAAGTCAGTTTACCCTGTGATACATCATCTGGATTGAGAATTTTAATGTTTCTTCTCGTGATGCCACATAAAATCATTAATCTGATTTGTTGTAAGAGTAAATGAAATCTCATCATTAAAAAAATCAAGGTCTTAAGAAGCATTCCTTGGCACTGGGAGTACAATGAACAGCCCATCTGTAACTGCCTTGCCCATTGAATTTAATGAGAGCGTCTCACACAGAGAGGTTGCAGACACTGGCCCCTATTCTTTTTTTTTTTGTCCGCACCAACTGACTTGTCAGGAGGGCTGGGGCAATGGAGCCAGCTACAGCCACCTCATATTCTTGCTAGCTGTAAATCCTGTAGTTATGTACTAGAAGCTTTACCAGGAATGGAGTGGAGACTCAGGCTCTTTTTATAGAGGCTAGTTACTGAGACAGCATAATTTGCCTTGTTGAATTTTCTGATTTTACTTCAGGTCACTCGGAGTATGCCTGCACTGAATAGAAGGTATGATTGCAGCTTGGGAAGACATAGCTGCAATAGCTTTAATCTAGCTAAAGTAGGTATAAATAGCAGTGAAGATGAGCTAGCACAGAGCTGAGCTTAGGTTGAACAAGCCTGCTTGGGGACCCAGGGTATATATTCACATTTGCCCACCATGTCCATGCCGCCCTGTCTTCACTGCTATTTTTAAGCCACATTAACTAGTTTAACAAGCACACCTCCAATTTCAGTGTAGACATTCCTGTAGGTATGTTGTGTTCAGGGTAGCCACTCAAGTGCATACCTAGGTCCTGGGACAGATAGTACAGCCCAAGGTGCTGTACTGGTATTGACATCTGAGCTAGGTAGAGCAAAGCTAACGTGTGTATCTACAGATTGCGCCCTAGACATAGCCATAGTCATCCTCTGATCTAGTAAGTGAGTCTTGGAATCTATCTTGCAATAAAATGCAGACAGGTAAATATCTATATTTGTTTTGGTTAAATAGCTATAAAATATTTCTGCATGTCATTTTAAAAGGAAAAAAGGCCCAAGAACAAGGGTGAGGGAAAGTATAGTATACTGTATCTAAGCAAAAATGTTTTTTAAAATATACATTAAAGGGAAGGATCTTTCACTTGCACAAACTCATTAAATAGATTCAGTGGGAGAAGTAGCCTTACTTTTAAAATGTGTCAGTACTTTCCAGTATATTAGATTTTAGAATTACTGTTGGCTCAGCATCTGCTTTATAACCTAGCTTGGTTTAGTCTGGTTGAAGTCCATATAACATGGAAAATGAAGAGAGTGATATCTACATTAAAGAGGCAGATGTAAATTCCTGGTCTGTTGTGCATCCACAAATCTTTAGGTCATTTACCAAAAGGATTTTGGTGTTGGTGCATAGAGCTGAATGTCATACTTAAGAAATCTATACATTTCCTTATCTGTATTACTGATAAGTAATTAAAAGTTAATTGCTAAGAATTATAAACTATAATTTACTTGTTTTTACAAAATCTAAATTCTGGGTTTATGTTGGCCTGATAATGTCACTTTAAGTTTTTTGTCACGTACAGTGGAAAATACTCCCCCCGCCAATAAAAGGTAATAACCAAGTCAGCCAACTTACTGAATGATTTAATTTTGAAAGAGTTTTTAGTATACAACCCTTAAACTGCAGGTGTTTGAAAACATATGTTGTTCTTCTTTTTCCCTCTTCTTGCACTCTCATTTTGTGTGTGTGTGTGTGTGTGTGTGTGTGTGTGTGTGTGTGTGTGTGTGTGAGAGAGAGAGAGAGAGAGAGCTTGTTGCTGGGCTTTTGTGTTTTTTGAGCCTGGGGAAAGGAAAGCCTGGATTAGTATTGTTGTGTTAGTTCTTTTAAACAAACTAGTGCAAATTAACAAATGTCATAGTGACACTGACACCAGAATTGTTCCAGTAATAATAAAACACTTATTTACTTTGGATGTGAAGGATCAGGTCCTATATTCATTGGCGTATATATGAGATCACTATTTTAAAATACCGTAACTTTATTTTACTTTAAGTAAAATAAGATGCATACATTATGTAATGTACATGTGTATGTTAGGCATACACAAATACATATGGATAGAAATATAGATGCAACCTGTTTGTTGTTATTAGCTGACAAGCTGAAGTCTGGTACAGCATTTAATAATGACTGGTAAACTCTGAGTGATGTCAGTGTATCACACTGATCTTTTCATGATATCATCAGAAGTCATTAAAGTTATTTATTGCTGTCATCATGCATTTCTGTCACCAGTGGCAACTTGGCAGAAAATATTGTTAGTGCAGCTGATGATAGAGTCTGTTTCAGATTTTGGGTATAATAATATGAACATATTAATGGTAGCTTACTGGCAAACTATTGCTTCTCAGGTCATTCTGTATTTCAAATTATTCCTAAATATGACATTTGTGTGTGCTTTACATATTGCCTATTAATAACATTAATCTTTGCTTTTATTTAGAGCTTTTCTTTGGTAGAGCTCACCATGCTTTTCAAATATGAGAAATTGGTGTTATCTTCATTTTACAGATCAGGGAAACTGAGGCACAAAGAGTAAGTGACTTATGCAAAGTCACATATCAGATCAGTTGAAGGGAAAAGAATAGAATCTACATCCTCCATAGTAACTCAGAGCTCTGTGTTCTAAGCACTAGACTGAGATGCCCCTAACTTGTGCATTTATTGGTTGTGTACATTCTTTCTTGACCCTGGTTAGTAAGACTTAGCCATATAATGGGGTGGTGTTGCCATCTTGATATGACACCATTTTGTGGTTGGATCTCAACTGTATTACTCTCCTTTTAATACCACCTCTTTTGTCAGAGAGTCTGACAGCAACAATGGCGCGCATATCATGTGTAGTATGTGAATATGTCATTTAGATACAACATTAGGTCTGTCTAGTCTGACAGATTTTAAACAAATACACAGTTCATGATGGAGCATGTTTGCAATAATAATTAGTTTGAAACAGCAGTTTTGTTTCTAAAGGATTTTTGTTGTGTTTTTAAAATCCCTAGATGTGTAATATTTTGATTTTTAATAAACAAAAAAATTCAAGCTAATTTTCAACATTTTATAAGCATGAATTATGCATATATAATAATTAAGGCTTTAGAGGGGCATTTTAATGTTAGATATTTCTATCTTTATAAAGATTGGTGTATAACTTAAAAATTTGGTCTATTTGAAGTAGTGGTGAGAGACACTGAAATAAAAAATCATGCTCTCCTGGTAAACATTTTCACCAAGAAGAGATTCTTACGACCAATCTTGCAGCTTATATGTAGGTCCCAGGAGAGTCATTGGTAGACTTACATGTGTCAGGTCTGCAGGATTGGGCCATTGGGTGAGATAGTGACTACAAAAGGCCTGAAAAAAGTGCAAGTTCAGGTGAGGTTTTGGTGTTTTCCTCTGCTGTTTCCTTCTACAGACGTCTTTCCTTTAACCTGCCAGTTTTTCCATGCCATGGTTTCCATGTCTGCTGTTTCATTGTCAGTCACATAACTTTTGCCCAGCTGTTGGAGCTTCTGGAAGCTATGCAAGATAAAGAGAACCCTTATTACTGGACATTGCAAGCATCCAGACCTCTTTAGTAAGGAAAAGTGTAGGTACATCTGAAATACAGTTTCATAATGTCACCAAATCACTGGGCTTGCTTTATACTAAAAAACAGTATAGTCTTTGCTCAAGCAACGTGCACATCTATTAAAAATAAATAAAAATTATTCTAGCTTCTGCATTGTAATTTAGTTTTTGAAGTTTCCTTAAAGTTATTATGATCAGATGAACTTAATTACAGAGTACTTTACATATACTCATCTGGTAAATGTCATACCATAGACAGAGTCAAAGGGAAGGTATGAAGGATTTTTAGTCTGCCTTCCTCTCTCTCTGTCTCTCTCTCTCTCTTTTTTTTCCATACTCATTAAAGTTCCCCACTCAACTTTAAGCATGCCCAACTGATACAATTTCCCAGTAAAAAAAATAGATTGTCTCCCATTCTGAAACAAGTACACAGAATCATAGACGTGTAAAGCTGCAAGGGACCTCGAGAAGATATCAAGTCCAGGCCCCTGCACAGGGCAAGACCAAGTAAACCTAGACCATCCCTGACAAGTGTTTGTATAACCTGTTTTTAAAAACCTCCACTGATGGGGATTCCACAACTTCCCTGGGAAGCCTATTCCAGAGCTTAATTATCCTAATAGTTAGAAAGATTTTCCCCCACCCCCAGTATCTAAATGAAATCTCCCTTGATGCAGATTAAGCCCATTACTTCTTGTCCTACCCTCAGTTCACTCCCAATTCATAAAGTCCCCCTCTGGAGAAGTCCCCAAGTGGGTAGAACATCACATCTTCTACTGTGGCTAATCCCTATATGCTCTTCCAACCCTAGCTGCTACACTTTAATAAATACAGTAATTGTTTCTCAAAATAGCAAAGCTTAACACAGCTACTTGATAAACATTGTAGCTCTTTTCTGCCTCTCTTGACTCCAAAGAAATTAAAACCCCTCCTTCTTTAAAGTTACAAGTCCACTAAGCCAGTGTTTCCCAAATTTGGGACACCGCTTGTGTAGGGAAAGCCCCCGGCGGGCCGGGCTGGTTTGTGTACTTGCCACATCTGCAGGTCCAGCCGATTGCGGCTCTCACTGGAGCAGCAAACCGAGGCCAGTAGGAGCTGTGATCAGCTGGACCTGGCTGTGTATCAGCTGGCAGGTACACAAACCGGCTCAGCCCGCCGGGGGCTTTCCTGGCACAAGCAACGTCCCAAGTCTGGGAAACACTGCACTAAGTTACCACCCATTCTCCAACTTGGCCAAACCTTTATCTCAGCCCCACCCAGGTCCCTTTGGGAAGGTCTCTAACCTGGTTAAAGACTGCAATTAGCAGAAGAGGTGAAGTGTCTGGATGTTACCTTCTCTCTGTCACTTTAAAGGAAGCTATTCACCTACTCTTTTTATACACCATTTTACTTTCTTCCTTAGTCTTTTAACTTTACCACTGGCACTGTATATTTGGTTTTAATCAGCATTTACTGTGTAACCAGAGATTTTTAGTTTTAAGAAATTCAGTTTTATTGTGTGTGTGTTTTGCTATTTCAGAGTGGCAGAGAAATGATCTTTTCAAGTGGTTTACTCAGAACTGTGCTAGTGTGATTTCCAGTTGTATTGTATACATTAGCAGTGATAAGGGCATACTCTAATCTATGGGGTCATCTTTACCTACTGTAGTAAAATAGTTTTAGCATGTGTAAAGTAGTTTGAGTTGTTTCATACAAAAAAGGCCTGACAGTCATATAGGTGTGTGTATATATATATTAGGACATAAGGCTAAGCTTGTTGGAAAATACACCTCTACTGAATATGAACTTATAATACAGTGAGTTTTTTTATATTTGTGTCCCAAATGCTGAAGCACAATATTGTTACTTTGCAAATATGAGAAATTTTCACACTCATAACTGCAACCTCTCATATCTGCTTCTAATATTCTGCTTATGCTAAGATGTACTATTTATGTAAACTATAGAAAAAATAGTGTGTGTTCTAAAGTCACAAATTCTTCTGGCTTACATGGAATATCTTTGAAACATAATCAATTGTACAGGAGTAAAACAGCTCATAAGAGGAATAGTTTCTTCCTTATAATATACTTTAGCTCTTAGACAAAAGTAAAAGTCTATTTTTTTGATATAAATTGTCTGTCTTGACACAGTGTGAAAACAAGAATCTTTCAGTAATTACAAATCATTCTTTTTTATTATCAGAATTTTATTAAAAGAAATTTCTTCAAATTCAAATATCCAAGCTTAGTGTTGTGATCTTGGTTAATAAGCAACAAGTGATTCTAATAACTATGCTGTCATGCTTTTTATTTACAATGTATGAGGAAATGGGGGTAGGTGGGAGACAAATCTGGAGTGAATTTCCATCACCCATAGTGGTTTTTGCTAAGAAAACAGGCTTTAAATGTAAACAACATCTGTATTTTTCATGTTGTCTTTCTAAATAATGGTTCTGTAAATAACTTGCTCCCACTGTAATACTACAGTTAAATTCCTTTATCTCCCAGTCATGCGGGGCTTTGTGCAGAATGCAGAGTTCCAGCATATTAAAACATACATCTCTCAAAACTTTTGATATCTTTTCCTCACAAGAGGATTTCAAAAGGTAGATGACTGTGAAATGCACTTTCATTCTCTGTGTTAGTGCTTTAACATTAGTCTGACTTTAATAGGCTGGGATGATTTCAGCTTATAAATCTTCAACTGGAGGATAAAGTTCAAGTAGATAAAATCAAACAGATGTTGGTGGGAGGATTTCTTCATGACCCATAAAAGTGCTATCATCAAAGCCTAGAATCATTTGTTTTGAATTATTACATTGTTATCAAAAGGACTGTAGCAGTCTGTTTGTTGAGAAATTGGATCTGTTTATCTGAAAACAGAACAAAGATGCCATGCTAAGATGTCCCTGGGAAAGTGTGGGTTAACTGATGGCTGACAGGGTAGGGTAGCTGTGAGACATTTTGATTGACAGCTGTCAACAAAACTGGCAGGCCTGGAAGCTTCTGTAAATTATTTTATTGAGAATAGCATGAAAGTGCATTATTTAAATATGATTAACGTTTCTTTTAAAACAAGTATAATTTCTTGTTGCCTTAAGGAAAGCAAGAAGAGATTCCCCTTTCTTATTGCTTAGAGTTAGAGGCAAAGTAAAGCTAGCTTTTAGTAATTATTTTCCATTCATAGTTTGAACATAGTTCTGAGTCTCTCAGAAGTTACGTTTCATGCGTTTATTTCAATTCAAGCATAGTGTCCTACTTAAACAGAAATAAGGTGCACCTGTGTAAGTGGAAAAATGTGTTATTTTTATTGCCCAGCAAAGACTCTGCTCTTTTACTCTTGAATCATAAAACAAAAATTGCGTGTAAGTGACATATGTACCAATGTGTGTGGATCTGAGGCCAGCATTGAGATTTAAGTGAAAAACATATAAAAGCAGGAGGAAATGACTCTTAAAATCCTACAGCTACCACACATGTTCCTGTGTATTAAAAAATAAATAAATTGAAACTTCACTTTCAGCATAGCCATACACGGCATTCCCTTTCCCTTACAGAAGTGCTGAATGTGAACTGAAACAGGCCCATTCTGTCCCATTATTAGTCAACTGTAGTAATGACAAAATCTTGTCTCCTAGCTGTCCATGGACATGCAATATTGGAACTGCAGTGTTTTAGCTGGATGGGGATTCCACAATCCAATGCTGAGTGGTGGCTTTTTTCACAGAAATGTGGTCCCAATTCAGGAAAGCAATTAAACACAGGCTTAACGTTAAATATGTGCTCTTATATGAGTGTTTAAAGTTCAGCATCAGCTTAAGTGCTTTCCTGAATTGGGGCCAGAGGGAGGAACCACTCTAGTGGGTGCAGATTGGGCCACAGTCTCTACTCTGATGTAGAGGTTGAGTGGCTGTGCTGTGCTGTCAAAGTCATATGCAAAGTCATCATTTGTTAGGCAATAACTCAGTGGCATTAACACCTCATTTGATCTTGCCAAAGCTTTTTGGCCACTTGTTTATTCCTCTCTTTTCCCTCTATTCCTCTCTTTTCTCTTCATCCTTTGGCTATCACTCCAGTGACTCTACTTTGGATGGAATAGCATTGCAACTGACCATGTCACTGGAGTTCATCATACTCCATAAATTAGTCACCTGAAGTTGCTGTAACAATGTCTGGGGTGGCAGAATACTCCTTTAGATCTAAAGTCTTAAGTAGGGCTTTTGAGACAGCATTTATTGAAATATTCTCAAGATAATTGCCTGTGTTTATTGGAGTCTTTAAAACATTTGAATTACAATAAAATGCAATACTAGTCTCATAAGTAAAAGAATATGTATTTCATTATATTTACTTTGGACTTGATTCTTAAGAAGTTGTTTGTGATGTTACAAAAGACCTATAGCAGAAGTGTGAGATTGGTTGCTACTTAATTCAAAAAAAAATTGATGAATTAGGTCCCAATCTTGCAATTAGTAGCACTCAAGGAGACTTTTTCCTACAGAGAGACCAAGTTCAGCAGGGCTCTGTACAGGAATTGCAATTCACCCAGGTGTAACAAACTGCATGACTGGGACTTTTAAAGTATTTAGATAAGAAAAAAAAATAGTCTATCACCTAATTGCACACGGAAATAAAGTTCTTTGAAAACCTGGAGAAGCATTTTTTCAATTAAGGGGAGGGATAGCTCAGTGGTTTGAGCATTGTCCTACTAAACCCTCGATTGTGAGTTCAATCCTTGAGGAGGCCATTTAGGGATCTGGGACAAAAATCAGTACTTGGTCCTGCTAGTGAAAGCAGAGGGCTGGACTCAATGACCTTTCAAGGTCCCTTCCAGTTCTATGAGGTTGGTATATCTCCAATTATTATTACAATTTTACAAGAATTAAAATAGTCACTATAGCAATATCTCTAGAATTTATTCAGGCCTCCTTGCCAATTAAATTAGAGTACAACATTAAATGGCTAGTCATTTTTCAGTGTAAAATGGTAGTCTGTTCCCTTTATGAGCAATGTGGAGCCAGCAAACCCAGTTCCAAGGCATCATCTCCATTAAAATAAGTAGGTGCCTGAGTGACATAACTACCTGCTGAGGATTACAAAGGAGCTCTTTAGATCAGTCACAGAGTACCTAGAGTCAGAAGAGATGCACAGGAAGGTCCTGTGGAAGAGCTGGGATGATGTTGGGCTGGGGGAAACCTTCCAGAATTGAAACGCTGCCTCAGGAAGGAATCTATGGAGACCTTACACCCCAGGAAAGAAGTAGTTTGAGCCCAGCAGCTAGGGCCAGGAGTAAATCAGGAGAGAGGTGTCTCCAGAGAGACCTGGGGGCTGGAGTGGGTCCAGCAGATTTACCCATACAGAGCAAACTGGAGAGCTGAAAGAGCCCTGAAATAAGGACAAATTGGAAGCACTGAGAAAGGAACAGGTTGAGCATGAGAAGGCCCAAGGAACTGCATGTTTATTTTGTGACAACTTAATGTTCCACTTCTTAGGGCATAATTTATTATGTTAAAACTTCTGGCTGTATGTGAGTTAATTGGAGAACCAAGAATGGAGCTGAGACAGAGTGACTGCAGGGTGAAGTGTTTTGGACTGTCCCATACAACTTGCAGCAATTTCACTATTAACAAATATTGTGTTTTCAAAGTTTCTGTATGGTACTGTAGGAAGAAGTATACTTTTCAGCTTGACAAGCATTTTGGAGTTACTGTGACCAAAAAGCATTTTTTATAAGTGAAAAAACTTTTACATCCCAAAAATGTAACACAGAAATTACAGGAGAGTAGAAGTGAAGATTATTATACTGAAATGCAACTTGTTGCATCATTCACTCTGAATTTTTTTTTTGTCTGCCTGTCTGTCTAACCTTATTAGGAAAGAAAGAGATATTGGAAGAGGTGGGGGAAGCAGTGGAAAATATCTCACATAACTACATTTTCACAGAAAAAAATAAAGGCTATTTTTCTGTGAGTGAGAAGAAGGTGGGTGGGGATTGTATGAGAGACAACTCATGACCTTTAAACAAAAAAGAGGCAGGAGAGGGGAAAAGGGCAGGAGAAAGTTTTCCTCTGTGAGCAGCTTAATTTTGTTTACCTAATAGTCATCATCTTATTTCTTGTGAGTCTATACCCTCAAGCTAGCTCTAAGTAAAAATTGTTATCTACTACAACAAGTAAAAGGTCAAATGGAAGAATCCTGTGGGGGAATCTAGTGGCACTATTTCCATAAACCAAAAGTAACAAAGAAAAGTTGATGATTTTAAATTTTAGGGTGTTTCACACTACATTCTTGCTTTTCAGATGATTCAACTGAGCAGATGTCCAGTACATAGGATCACTTTCCCCATGCATTCCTTATCATGCTTCGAGGGCATTGCAAAGTCTTGAATTCTTCTTCTTCTTCTTCTTCTTTTTTTTTTTTTGCAAAAGGTAACATTCTACTATGCACATAGTGTTTTGGCTTTTGCCACTTTCACTAGTCCCATTGCTGTAAAAGAATGAATAGCTGGAGATACCATAACTTTGTACACCAGGTCTGCTCTGACCATTAAGTTTTCTATGTTAATGTGTTTGCTCAAAAGATCAGACAATAAAATCAAGGGAGCATATGCACAGACACAGAGCCCATGAAATCCTGTCTCATCCTTAAGGCCACACACCATAGTTGCTCTGTTTTAAGAGGTGACTATTTAACAATGAGATTTTCCAACTTGCACATCTCCAGTATCACAGGCTTCTGGACAGCAGCCAGTGGCTGAGTTAACTTCTCTGAGTTAAGTAATGAAAAGAGAGACATCCAAAGCCAGTGAAAACATCATATAAAAATCATCATATTATGTTCTGTCCCATCATCCATTTATGCAGTGAGCAATAAAATCTATTTTGGACTCCTTCAGAGGTTTGTGTTCTTCTGCAGCCTCTAGCTTGAAAGTGCATGCATTTTGCTGTGTATTTGCCACAGTACCACAACATGTTCCATGAGTGCCTTAAAATCATGTGACAGAGACAGTAAAAATGTGAATTGAAAAATAACTGCAAATGCTTGATAGCAGATACCACAGTGACTCAGATAATATAGTGATGTATGTAGTTTAAATGACTAGATACTCATAATTTTAGTCAGTTTTATATTTAGAAACAAATCCCATGCTGAACAGATCTTGAGAGACACTGAATGCCCTTTACTCCCAATTGTTCCTTTGCTTGTCTGTCTTTTTTACATTATGTAAATATCATTTACCTAATTGTCCTTATTTACACTGACTGGATTGATAGAATGAAGAATTTGAATAAGTAGGGCTATAGACCCATAGAAATGTAGAACTGAAAAGGCCCTTGAGAGGTCATCTAATCCAGTCCCCTGTACTCAGGGCAGGACTAAGTAATAACTAGACCATTCCTGACAGGTGTTTGTCTAACCTGCTCTTAAAAACCTCCAATGATGGAGATTCCACAACCTCCCTAGGCAATTTGTTTCAGTGCTTAACTACCCTGACAGTTAGGAAGCTTTTCCTAATGTCCAACCTAAACCTCCCTTGTTTCAATTTAAGCCCATTGCTCCTTGTCTTATCCTCAGAGGTTAAGGAGAACAATTATTTCCCCTCCTTGTAACAACCTTTTATGTACTTGAAATCTGTTATCATGTCTCCCCTAAGTCATCTCTTCTCCAGACTAAACAAACCCAATTTTTTCAATCTTTCACCATAGGTTATGTTTTCTAGACCATTAATTATTTTAGTTGCTCTTCTCTGGACATTCTCAAATTTGTCCACATCTTTCCTGAAATGTGGTACCCAGAAGTGGACACAGTACTCCAGCTGAGGCCTTATCAGTGCAGAGTAGAGTGGAAAAATTACTTCTTGTGTCTCGCATACCACACTCCTGTTGATACATTCCAGAGCAATGTTCGCATTTTTTTGTAACAGTGTTACACTGTTGACTCATATTTAGCTTGTGATCCACTATAGCAGTGTTTCCCAAACTTGGGATGCCGCTTGTGCAGGGAAAGCCCCTGGCAGGCTGGGCCAGTTTGTGTACCTGCCATGTCTGCAGGTCCGGCCGATCACAGCTCCCACTGGCTGCAGTTCGCTGCTCCAGGTCAACGGGAGCTGCTGGAAGTGGCGCGAGCCGAGGGACTTACTGGCTGCCGCTTCCAGCAGCTCCCATTGGCCTGGAGCAGCGAACCGCAGCCAGTGGGAGCCGCGATTGGCTGGACTTGTGGACGCGGCCGGTAAACAAACCGGCCTAGCCTGCCAGGGCTTTTCCTGCTCAAGCGGCGTTCCAAGTTTGGGAAACACTGCGCTATAGGTCCCTTTCTGCAGCACTCCTTCCTAGGCAGTTATCTCCCATTTTGTATGTGAGCAATTGATTATTCCTTCTTAAGTGGAGTACTTTGCATTTATCCTTATTGAATTTCATCCTGTTTACTCAGACCAGTTCTCCAGTTTGTCCAGATCATTTTGAATTTTAATCCTATCCTCCAAAGCACTTTCAACCCCTCCCAGCTTGGTATTGTCTGCAAACTTTATAAGTGTACTCTCTATGCCATTATCTAAATCACCGATGAAGATATTGAACAGAATGGGACTCAGGACCAACCCTGGAAGGATACCACTCGATATACCCTTCCAGCTTGACTGTAAAACACTGGGAGTTGCTTTCCAACCAGTAATGCACTTACCTTATAGTAGCACCATCTAGGCTATATTTCCCTAGTTTGTTTATGAGGTCATGCAGGGCAGTATCAAGAACCTTACTAAAGTTAAGATATACCACATCTACCACTTCCCCCTATCCAGGAACCTTGGTACTCTGTCAAAGAAAGGTACTATGTTGGTTTGACATTTGTTCTTAACATCCATGTTTACTGTTAACTTATCACCTTATTATCTTCTAGGTGTTTCCAATTTGATTGCTTAATTATTTGCTCTAATATCTGTCCAGGTACTGAAGTTAAGCCGAATGGTCTGTAATTCCAGGTTGCCTTTATTCCCCTTTTTATAGATTGGTGCTATATTTACCCTCTTCCAGTTATCTGGAATCTCTCCTGTCTTCCATGAGTTTTTGAAGCTAATCACTAATGTCCCAGATTTCTCTTGATTCATCTCCTTGAGTAGTCCAGAATGTATTTAATCAGAGCCTGACAGTTGAATATATCTAACTTCTATGAAAAAAAAGAGTTCATATTTTCACTGTTTGTTTTACAGATAGTACTATTAGTACTAGATAGTACTAAGAGCTGTTCTTATTTGAGAAGCTTGTCAATGTCCAAATGGAGACTCATTATACGTATGAGCCCTGCAGTCCTCTCCATCAGCATATGAGATTTTGCTTGCCAGTGAGGAATATAAATGTGAAAACTAGAAATTCTAGGTTTGTTTTTAAGAAAAGTATGTGTGTGTGTGTGTGTGTGTGTGTGTGTGTGTGTGTGTGTGTGTGTGTGTGTGTGTGTATAAACATGATACAATTTTGATTGTTGAGAATGACCTTTATATATGGAGGAGACTCACAGAGGAAAATGAAACACTGGTTTTAGAATTGGTGATTATGTAAATTGGGATTGTCAGTGGAGCCTAAGACAGCTAGTTGTCCGAAGCCTGTTGAACGCATTCAGTGAGAGTTCGGTGCCTTATTTTCTGAGGCTCCTTTGAAAATTCCAGCTGGTATAGGTAGTCCTTGAAGCAATAAAATAATCTCAATGGTAGCATTTTGTTCAAAGTCAAAGTTGAAATGGGAAGTATTGTTCCGAACCGGACTATGGTGAGAGCTGTTATTTATGGCTGCCATCTGGTAGATCAGCAATGCCATGCAGCGACGTAAGAGAGTGGATGGGGGAGGAAAAGCTGGAAAAGCAAGTGAGATACAAGAGTCAGTGATAGTTTTGGAAGATGACTCAGCACTCAACATATCTAGGTGCTTTGCTCTTTTAAGGGCCAGGATGCCTGGGGCTCGCCAGCCCCGGTAAGACCCAGCAGTGAAGGTGCCAGGTTATCCTTATGAAAGGCAGAGAAAGCTCAACTGGAGAGGAGATTGCAGGCAGGAACTAGCACCCGTGGCAGTTCCTGGAGCAAGAGAAAGAGAAGTCTCTGGATCCCTGCAGCCTGCTTTGCTTGTGAGTTTTGGAAGAAGAATAAAACTGTGCCCTGAAGAAAGAGATTGGAAGATGGACCAGTGACTTTTTTGCCTTTGCTGGGGAAGCCCCTCAAAGGGAGTTAGGGCAAATCAAGTTGGGAAGAGTTATGTACAGAAAGCAGATCTCTGCCCATGAAATGAAGGAGTCACCAGGAGGAGTGGCTGTAAATGATTATGCCCAGCTTCCCCAGTCCGTGTTTCTGTTCCTGTATATTCCTTCCAGCCTTCCCTTCAATCATGTGTAATGGAAAAAGGGGTGCCTGGATTTTCAGCATCCCTCAGCACTGGCTTGGCTCTGTTTCTGCAAAAGTCTATGTGGGAGAAAAGCAAGGTCAACACTGTGTGCTTTTGAAAATCCCATCCAAAAATGTTTGTAGATACAATGTTTAAACTCAGCTTTTGGATATGTACGTGCAACTGGCATCTGCACTCAATGTACATGCAAGTCACATGTGTGTACATATCAAATGACAGCATTTGGCCTGAAATACAGTAGAATATGCAGGTGTTGAACTTGAGGCTCATGTTCATTGTTATAGCTTCCCAATAGGGTGCATGTTAGCAGGGCTGACCTTATGGGAGAGTATTGTGAGCGACCACTCCTGGTGTAGTGGTCAAGAGGCAAGGAGTGGGACAGGCCTGAGGTGAGAGGCTGTGGAAGGGTGTGGGAGGGCAATGGGGCCTGGGAGTGATGGGGGGATGAATGCGCAGGCAGCAGAGGATAGGGGCAATGAGGGGATGAGTGGGGAGGCAGTGGGGGCCAGGTAGGGCAAAATACAAGTTTTCCCAGGGCACCATTTTCCCTAGGCCGGCCCTGCACGATAGTATGCTTATGTATAAGGTAATGGCTAGACGCTTAGGGAACTCTACTTTTAGGAAGCGCTTGATGAGAAGACAGTCTATGTGGAGGAAGGAAGCCTGAGTTGCACTGTCTTATTTCTCTTTTTATGCTTGAATTCTGAACGTGGTGTCAGAAGTGAGTTGGCTCATGCAGACATGTGAAATCAGAAATGAAGAACATTGAGGGGTGGTGGGGAGGCTATAGAAGGAAAACAAAATTAGAGCTGCCACACTATTGGTGGTAATGGACAAAGGTTTTCACATGCTCCAACAGCCTCTGGATATGTCAACAACAGACTGCGGGACTCATATAACATTCTAGAAGTGCTGCAAAGCATTTTCAACCCCCAAAATTGTTGGGTATGAAAAGCGTCTTTTTAATATGTGTAATCAAGAATCTGGAGAAATAATAGATTGGAATATTGCTAACCTGTGCAAAATGACTGAAAGATGAACTGATTTGTGATAGATGAGTAATAGAAATGAAAGGTATGTGAACTCAAATGAGAATCATAATCCATAATCCATTCTAGCTCTATCAAGAGCTATAGATATGAAAAACTGGTGAACAAGCTTACACCCAAATGGAGTAGATACAAAGCTTGTCTACATGGAGCTTTAATCCACATTAGATGGGTGTAAATTCTAGTGCTCATTAGCATGTCACATGCTAACTGGCCCATGTAGACTCTGCTGGTGCTCACTAAAAGTTCCCCAGTGTGTATTAATGTAGTCTTGTTTCAAACAGTACTACATTAATGTGAAGTAGGGAACTTCTAGAGCATGTCAGCCAGGTCCACACAGGGAAGCTAGTACACACTGGAATTTACATCCCTCTCTTGCAGATTAAATCTGGTGCAGATACACCATGTAGACAAGCCCTCAGAGTTAATTCACTAACTAGCACAGGGAAAGCATGAAAAGACAAGGAAAGATATACCAGAAGCAAAAAGCATAAATACAAAGCAAGAGATAACATGCAAAGGAAGACCTGTTGGTTCAGTGGAGAAAAACATGATAATATAGGGTCATATGGAATAATTGTGGCAATAGAAATCGTTATGCCAAAGCTTGCAGACAAGGGGGGATGGGGGCAGAAGTACTGTATCAAGGAAGCAAGTAAGAGTTCAGAAGATGAGATTTTGCACTTATATGACATTAATGCAGTGCAGAACAGGAAAAATAAATGGTTTGTGAAGCGCAGACTAATACCAGATGCAAAGACCAGGCGGCAGCAGATGAACAAACAGGAAACTGAATGCCAAATAGATAGTGGGGCATCAGTGAATGTGCTGGGCCACAATGATTTCCCTGGCATTAAGTAAGAGAAGAAAGCAATATTGCAACCAAGCAAAGCCAAACTACAATTATTTGGTGGCATGATCACAATATCACTAGGACAATGTAAATTGCAAGAAGAATATCTTGAATTTCAGTTAGTACAACTAATGCAGAAGCCCCTACTTATAGCTAAAATAGGTGATTGCATGAAACTAGTACCACTAAACCTGGAACAAACTAGTGATACAGGAGCTATACAAGCAAAACAAAACAAAAAACATATCCAGAGCAGACAATACACTGTGGCTTCCCTTCTGCAAAGGTGTTGACAGATTACCAAGAAGTATTTGAAGGACAGGGATGTCTTCTAGGCATGTTACACTTGGAAGTAGATAAAATGATATAGCTTCTGCAGCATCTGCCTCCCAGAGTCCCCATTCCATTAAAAGAAAAAAATAATAGGAACAATAAAACAAATGGAAAGAGTGGCATTGTTAAAGTTTCAGAACCCAAAAATTGGATCAGGCAGCATGGTTGCCATTGAAAAGCCAGTGATGTTGCACATTTGCATATATGCAAACAATTTAAATACAGCACTAAGAAGAACTAGCCACCAAATGATTAAAATTTGAAGAAATATTTCTTGACTTGGCAAAAGCAAAAAATTCGCTGTACTTGATGCCAAAGACGGATATTGGTTAGTGCTGCTGGATAAGGAAATCTGCTACCTCGTCACATTCTGGACATCAACAGGTAGATACAGATGATTGAGAGTGGTTGAGAGCAAACCTGCAGCAAAAGGTTTCTTTACTGCTACACCCAGGACCTTCAGGGATCAGCAGCATAGCTGATGGCATTCTGCTGAACAAATGCAGCAACAGCATGTTGAAAGCGGTGGCAGATCATGACTACAACCTCCTCTGCTTGCTAGCTAGACCCAGGGAACTAAATAAAACATTTAAATAAAAACAAGATGACAATGCACATGACTGCAGACCCACACATGAGACACTTGCTGACCTCCCAAGGGCTCTGCTGTGACCTCAGAAAGGTAGAAGTAATATAGCAGATGTCCACATCTAAAGATATTAAACCAGTTCAGAAACTATCAGTAATCTCTGCTGCAAAATCCATAATCCCCTTTATGATGTGCAAATAATGTTGGATTTGCACATGTTCAAAGGTAAATTAAAACCACCAAAAGTGCACAAATGAGAGGACCGTTTTGGCACTTTTGAGGTGGTTTGCATCTGGCTGGTTATCCAAGGTGCAGGTTGTGCCAAGAGAGACGTACTATACCCAAGGTGACTCTTGCCCTTTGCAAGCTATGCAGTTCTTCACATTCAAGAGCTAACTGCTGCTGAAGAAGTGGTGAGCGTACTGAAGGAGCCGTGAAATGATGGCAAGGTTAAGCAGAGACTCCTCCAGTAAAGAATAGATGTGTGCCTGCATTTTGGCTGGATGAAGAATTACATCCTCTGTAATTAGCAGGGAATTTGTGTATTATGTGTCAGTGTGGGATTTCTCCCCCAGCCACCTTCCCCCCCATCTCTACTTTCTTTGAGTCCATTGTCCAGAAAAAAGAGGAAGGGTTAAAAACAGAGTGAAGATTAGATGAGATGGGCCTTTCCCAACTGAATGCTTGAGCGAACATAAACTTCCAGGTTGATGGCCTGCACTGGCACAGCTTTGCTGCAGTTGCTAGAGTTGCTAGATTGTTGGTATTGAATGTCCTGTAAAAATCAAAACTAAAGAATAAATAACCATAGTGGCTCAAAACAAATGATTTTTGGTTTTGCAAACCATGTTATAAGTGATGGGCAGTGAACTTTAGGACTATAAAGGTGTTTAGATTGGTGATCACTGTTTGTTCCTATACTCATCCAAAAATACAGAGCCCAAGTGTGATTATAAGTGAATAATCTCTGGTTACATGTAAATAGTGTACATGAGAAGTTGTGTTTCAACAGGTCAAGTTGCTGAGCTAGAACCAGCTTTGTATAGAGGGCTTTGATGGAGTGTTACCACTCTGTTTTTTTATATTTTTACTTTCCATTCATTACTCATATCTTTACTTATTCTGTCTATATGTCTTCATGCTCATTTCATTCTCTGTACTTTTTACTCTGTGGAGGTAGCTTATTAACACATTTAAAACAGTTACATAAATATCAAGGTGATGTACTGACCCTGCTACTACTTACAGCAAACAATCATTCTTACTCAGATTCTAAGGGCTTTGGAGCAGAGATTTCTTACTATATATCTGTACAGCCTCTGGCACAATTGGAATCTGTTGCCTGTAGGCACAATAGTAATGAAATAACAGAATTAATAATTACTAACCTCCCTAAATGTGTTTAAAGATTTCGCTTATTGCACGTGTGAGGTTTGAATTCTAGAAGGTTGTGTTGATGAGTTTTTATTTTTTCAGAATAGTTGTGACCCAGGTGGAGGAGGAATTGGTGAAGCTGGATGTCCCCCCCCCACCTTTCTGCATAGTGGTCTTGCTCCCTCTGCAAGATGCTTGCATGATTCCTGGCCCTCACATAAAAAATGAGGGAGGCTTGTGTGGGGAGAGGGTGCATTGGTGGCATCATGAAGTCAGACAATGCAGCTGGGGATAATGATCCTGTGGCAGGAATGATACTGATCCTGCTCTGCTACCATAACTTGTGATGGGAGAAAGTGTGCTGGTTAGGTTGTTTTTTTTTCTTTTCTTTTTTCTTTTTTTTCTTCTTCTTTTTTTTTTTTGTAGGAGGCTGGAATATTCTGCGTTTGTGGTTACCTTTGATTTTTATCTCTGAGTTAAAATGTCAGAGCTACTGTTAAACCACTGCATAGTATGGATTTCACTTGCAGCAGTTTCCAGAAGGATTTGGCCTAAGGAAAGAATGTGGTGCAGTGGTCTGTATACATCCTTTAAAAGGGTGTAGCTTGTGTTCCCCCCGCAACCACATTGGCTCTAGCAGCAGGTGCAGAAGGTGATTTGAGCCATGGCCCATCCACAGCCATTTTTTGGTGTTAATACTGCTGAAGCACAGATCCTTGTGCTCGGACCAGGATGTAGTCCCCCCTGTCTCTCCTGGTACACCTGTGCAAGGACAACCATAGCCTGATCCTCAGTAATAGATCTGTAGAGCTTGAAAATGAGGAATGGTATATTGCTCTTCATAAATGCACAGTGAGGCAGGGGAAGACATTAAAAATTATTTGGGTTACTATGTGTATTCTTGGTGTTGTACTTAAAAGCGGTATCTTGGACTGCATTTGAGGCTGCATTTTAATTACATGAGCTGGAGAAACTTTTTATACAGCTCCCAAGTCCCTGAGCCTTGGATACTTGCTAGTTAGTGGTACAAAAATACAGGATGCCTTTTGTGTACCGCACAAGTTTTATAAAGTTGGAAAGCTCTGTCAAGTCAACCTCAAGAGATTTACTCTTTGTTTTGTTTTTTGTTTTGTTTTAGAATTTTCACTTCACGTCACAAAATTGCTCTAACTGCTCCATTTAACTGTTTTGTTATGGTAGGAGTTTCATCTACTGAAATTAGTCATTTAAATCCATAAACACTTGAAACCTGAGGACTGAAAGAACAGCTCCACAGCTGGATTCCCATTTGCTGAATGGTGTTTGATATACACAAAGTGTGTTTCTGAGGGTGTTTGGCAGCCTTAGTCTAACCTGTCAGGGAAATAGTTATGACTGTTTCTCAGTCCTCAAATAAAAGTGCTGAAAACTTACAGCCTCTCTGGGAATTTCAAGTTCTTTTCATGCAACAGTAGCGAAAACCATTTTATATTATGCTTAATTGCAGACAACTTAAAGTGTTAAGACCACTTTCCTGGCAGTTGTAAGAAAAGAAGAAATAACTTTTTACTATAGAAAAAACTTTTTACTATAGTTACTCCCTTTGGCAATAGCCACAATTTTTACAGAACTTCAATGCTCTAAGAAATTTCATAAAACGGATAAGTTACTAAAATGCACTTGCCATATGTTATAAATATATTATTCAACTTTTAACTTAGAATATTTTCATACAAACTGCTCATCTAACAAGAACAAATGTATAAAAATTGTGAACTGCAAAGAAAAGACTACATTGGATAAATTGTTCTGTGGAAATATTTGGCCTAGCGGTATGCCTGACAGTATCTTTAATAGAATACCCTGCACTAGTACCTATCTTTTTTAATTCAGTGGAAGCAGAGAGGGAACAGCAGAATTCCAGACAAGAGGATTCCAGTTGGAGATTGATATTGATTGGACAGCAGGATAAGGGATATGAGCTTTAATTATATCCTCAATGCACAGAATTCTTTAATATGTGTTGGGTGGGATTAGAACACCAAAACTTGAAAGGAGCACCTGGATCAGTAGCAGACAAACAGTTTAGTAAGGGACTTTGAATTCAGAGCTATATTTTGCCATCCGTTTGGCTTTCGTTAGTCCATCTTTTCCCAGCAAAGCAATAGGAACTTATGCTTATATAAATATACTGAGAAAGATGTTCCTAAGTCTGGATCCATCCGTTTCTGTTCCCATGCGGAATTAACCTGCTTCAGGCACCAATGTGCATTGCCTAATGGAATGTTTACCTTAACTTTTCGGTTAAGTCGCAGCTATGGGAGATGGCTGACTCACTCCTCTAACTCAAACTGGGCCAGCAAATGGTGCTCACTCTCTTAGTAGAGCAAGATATCATTGGCTGCATCCATATGACCCCAAAAGGCCTCCCTTTTGGCTGGCATGTTGGTCAGGCTGATAAATATTGGTGTATAAATGAAAGCTCCTTTCAGTAATGAAGGATTCACCAAATGTAATGCTGCTACACATGCCACCACTTCTTACTCCTGCTAGTCGTTCTTTCACTAGGCTCCTTATGAAAGGGAACCTATGCACTCCATTACTTCCTCTCTTTATATGTACTCTGGAAGTATGACCTCCATTGCTGAAGTCCCTACCCAATGCCAAAGATGATGGCTGACTTCACTCCACAACACAAGAAGCAAGCACAGCATTTCCTATGGCTGTTTTTTCAAAATCTTTGCCCAGAGTAAACTCTTTCCTCACTTTATACCTTCATTTGTCAGAGCTGCAGTAGTCATATCCCAGTGCTTTCCCTTTCCCCTTCTCATTTCTTGAGTACTCTCTGCATCTCTTCCTTATATCTCAGAAAGTTTGTGTATGTGTGTTCCCTCCCTCCCTCCCTCCATTTCCCTCCTTTCCATAAAGGAGAAATTACAAAGATGGATGCTGTGTCACTTGAATTAATACACTTTTGTATGGAAGTGTTTTCTCGCACCTTTGTTATCTTCTCTGGAGGGAACTAGCCATGCCACCCAAATTTCATGGAGAAGTGAAATTTTTCAGGCATGAACTAGCTCTGAATTAAATTATGGAACTGTTTGCATGAAATTTCATGGAAATTTGCTTTGAACTTTCATACAGTTGTACCATATACAACACAGTTTGAAAAAGAGCAATATTTATCAGTATATTCTCTTATGACAACTTTAATAGCCATCATCTTTATTTTACATCCTACCCATTATAAAATATATCTGTAGAGTACATAATTACTTACATAAAGGAGTTATAGCTTATTTAACAATGAGCTTCAATTCTCAGCTAAAACATGCAAATGACCAAGCCTTTCTTGATATTGTGCAAAACCAGTGGCTAAGGATTTGGTATGTAGCATCTGAAGGTCTGACCATCCAGGACTTTAAGCCTAGGAGATGGAGTCACCAGCAACTCTGGACGAAATTATAGGAGCCAAAGTGTGAGTATATGGCTTTAAAAGGTATCCTAGATAAGAGGGTGCAAGTCTATTGAAATACTTAGATCTATGTTACATTATTTTGATGGTTACGGTAGCTATTTAGACTATATTGCTGGGATAGGTAGTGTTGCATTGTGACTTATCGTTACATGTATGACAGATACAAAAGGGGAAGAATGTGTTGCAATACATACAGTTAGACTTCCTACAATATATGCTATTGTACAACAGCTCAGTAACTGAGCTGTTTGTGATTTGATAGAAATGGAAGAATGAGGTTTGAAAAACATTGAATTCATTCAAATATGGATGCAACATTTTCAGTCGAAACAAATATTTTTAACTAAAGATTTTAAAGATTACTGCAGCACAGATAACTTTTGATAAATGGATAAATAGCTAAATCTTGACAAGTTCATGTTCTATAATGAAAATGAGACCTGTCTTGTAAGTCTATCCAAGAGAGTGGCAATGGGTGGGGGAGAGGGGAAAGGAGTGGTTCCACTAGAGTGATATAAGAACAATTAATGCATTCCAGGACAAATTCTGTTCTTACTTATATCAGTGTAAATCTGGACTAATTCCAGTGACGTATATGCACTAGCGTGAGAGCAGGTGCCTGAGCCACCCTAAAAATAACGCCTCTTGTAAAACATGCTGTAGAAGAGACGCAGGATGGTCCAAAGGCATTCAAGGAAGAAATTGTTGAGGTACCATCCAGAGGTTACACTAGTCAAAAGGTCAGGCAAGAAATGGTCAGGGACACAGAGGAGTTGAAGGAGAGGT
This sequence comes from Gopherus evgoodei, assembly GCF_007399415.2. Classification (NCBI taxonomy): domain Eukaryota; kingdom Metazoa; phylum Chordata; order Testudines; family Testudinidae; genus Gopherus; species Gopherus evgoodei. The sequence goes on from NC_044326.1 coordinate 115,571,720, forward strand.
ACTTCAGGCCAAGAAAGGAGACAAGAGGATAAGGGACGGAAAGAGAAAGTGTGCTTAGTGAATACTAATATAATCTGTTAACAGTAAGGAGGAAAGTCTAGGGGAGAGAAAGAGAGTGAACACAACACCTGCATCAAAATAGAGCTATGAGAAAACAAACCTTGTAGCTATTATAGTTTCAGGATCAAAGTATATTGCAGATAGTTCCAAAGCAGGGAAATCCATCAAGACACAGGAATGTAAGGTTATTTTCTTTATTGGTTTACTTTTTGATGACATTTTTGTGAAATTAAAAATAACTTTTTGAATAGATTTTTTAAAAGTTTATTTTAACATAATTGAAAAGTTTTAAAATATTTTTGGAACCCAACATCTCTTTTGAAGCGGGCACACTTAATTTATAGTGCTATTCAATTATCTGATTCTAAAGCAAGTGTTATAGCAATAAAACACATACGTAAATACATTAATTAAAAAATTACTGGGTCTGTCTGAGCTTGTTCTAGTAAAGGTCAATAATAAAGAAAAGATTTGATGGATCTTGAGTCCTAAGGATCTAATTGAGATGTTTTTATGTAAGGAATGCAAAATTGTGAATTATTGTCATTTGTATAGGCAATTGAGTATATTAAATAGAAAGAAGGCTAAATTGATATGTAGGATGTCACATAAAAGTCTTTGTTTTTTTAAAAAAAACTGTTTCATTGCAATGACTTTAAAAAATGCTTTGTAGTTGGAGCTTCAAAGAAATATTTTTTACATTGGCAACTCCAGTCCTAATTTAAGCTTTTGCATTGTACGGAACAGTTTAGTTCATATCAATAAAAATCCCATGCTGTCCTCAAAGTCAAAAGTTAATTTCCATCTACTGATGTACAGACACAGAGAAATAATACATCAAAGTTTACATATAAACACTGTTTCTAAGCAGATAGTAAAAAGATACACTTGGAGATATGCATACTTTTTAAATCATATGGCATTTACTTTGTTCCATTTTTTGAATTTTTATAGTCCTATCTCTTAGAAATTATTTAAAAAAAAACACTTGAAATGTTTGGTTGAGTATTCAGTCTGAGGTCATCCTGTACCTTCTGTGTTTCGCTAAGCATATAGTCTATCTGTGTCCTAACTTAGTTCCCTTAGACAGTGCCCTGCCACCTATGTTCTATATTCTATATATATTCTCTAGCCCACAATTTTTAAGTATCTCTTTGTTCATTTAGCTTTGGCTGGTAATATTTCTTTAAAAAATTATAATGGTTGGATAGATAGGTGTGTGTGGGGTGGGAGAGAGTGAGTGATTATTATGGCAATTGACATTACAATTTATGTGTTTTTCTTTCTGTATACACAAAATAGCATGTTTATATGTACCTAGTTTTTTTGTTGCTACTCTGTCTATATTTTTTTAAAAATACATGAAAGATTTAATTTAAAAAAAATGATTCAGTCAAAATATCTTTTGTTAAACATATTTATGGATATAAAAAGATAATTTGATTGTCCGATATATGTTCACACTGAATGCATAAGAGGAGTTTTTTAAAGTTGTTATACCTTAGCAGGATGATCCGAAACACATTTATATACTATTTTGGCTAAAACTGTCTCCTCTTTCTTATATATATAGTTGATAGGACTAATTTCATAAATAGGACTAGCAGGATTTGGCCCTTCATTTAAAATCTATTTCATTTTTCCAGACTGCATAAATCAAAGATCTCACTGAAAAAACAAGACAAGTGTGGAAGTGTCTTTCACAAGGCCAGATAATTGCTACTACAGAATAGGCTGCTTTTAAAATATAATAATAATAATAATTCATTAATAATAAATAATGAATTAGAAAATAGGGCACAGAGAAAAGAACAGCAGTTTGGAGAACATAAATTTAGGTTTGTTAGCCTATTCTTTCACAACTGGAGAACCTATTCTAGCAACATAGACTATTATTCCATACTTTGTGCTACAAAGCAAAGATATTATTTTTCATACTTTCATTAGGAAGTAAAGAAACCCTGGAAATGCTGTAAATAAAGTGCTAGATAACAGGAGGGCATTGTGTTTGGTATGGAAAATACTGGAGTGTTTTCTGATATTGTAAGGGAAAATATGAGACTGACAGACAAAGAACAAAGAAAACGGGAGACACTGGAGAGAGAGAGAGAGAGAGAGAGATTATGGAAGAAAAAGAAAACAGTCATGCTTATCAGTTTTCTTTCCATGAGGAAAAAATTTAAAACAAAAAAAAAAAACTATAGTCAGAGGAAGGAGAAAGTTTGTACCTTAGTACAGTTCAGTTCATGAAGAATACCCAACATTATTAGAATTTAATTCTGATATTATCTTTTGAAGGTCAAGTGAAATTGTGCCTCTTGGATGTAAACTACAAGCCAGGAATGTTCTCTATGCAATTAAAGTCAATGCGCTCTGCTAAATAACAGTGAAAAGTCTTCAAATTAGCCCGGAAGGATGGATTCATGTTTTAATTTTTTTACAACTATATATATTTCCAAGTGTAGAAACATTAATCTCTAATTTTAATCTCGATTTTCTACCACAAATCTATATGGTATATTATTGAAGGAAAAACTTCAGAATGTTACTTTTTTTCCAGACTGTACTTTTTTGTGGCTAATATATTTATCACATCAGGGAACATTGTTTCCCATAAGCATGAACAAAAAGAGTAATAAAGGTAATGAAGCCAAATATACAGTGGGGACAATAAGATTGCACACGTGCAACAGAAAGCAGAATTTGTCCCAGTACATTGAAATTTGTCATTTTAAAATCTATACATCAAAAATAGACTTGTACTGGAGTGTGTGTGTGTGTGTGTGTGTGTGTGTGTGTGTGTGTGAAGGCAAAAGAGTGTACATTGTGAATTTTTGTACCCAAATTTTTAAAATGTGGGCGCCTAAAGTTAGGATCTTAAATCTATATATTGTCACCTAACTAAAGTCAGCCTGATTGGCGGAAAGAAAAAAAAAAAGGATGGTCTAATGCTGACCCTCCATATCTGGTAGTGATTTTTACTTCTGTACAGAATATCTGAAAAGGTCTATGTATCGTGTAAATCCCAACTAGGACTTAAGCAGGACTTACGTGGTGCATAGGCCTTGCACAGAAGCAAACTTCAACCATAATATTAAAGACATGGGTGTTCCATTCAGATGGTAATATTGCCACAGCAGTGGAATCTCTTTCTGCCCCATAATTGAGTCTTACGCAATTAAAATTGCAAGTCCAACATTATAGCACTATGATATATTATAAACTGCAATCAGAAATAATTTTCTCTCATCATTCATCATCTTAAAAACAAAACTAAATAAAAACAGAAATATTTACATTAAATAACATGGATAATTGTAGTGTCCTAAAATTACTTGATATTTAAAATATTTTGATAATTTGCATGATATTTGCATTAAGAATATTGCTGAATCAATTTTAAAACTATCCATATCCCTAAATGTAGCTGCAAAAAGTTTGTTAAAAATACCATCAATGTACATTTAAGTTTGGAATATAATTTTAGATGCCAATAAAAATAGAGTGTGGTGGTGTAAAATTTTTCTGTTTCATGTATTTGGTATATTGCTTTGAATTTGGTTCTGGTTTACATGGGGACTCTTGTAGTAGGGGTTTTTTTTTGTTATTTTGAAAATAATAGAATGAAGAAAGGGTATAAAAATTCTTAACTTTGGGTAACTAATTATTACAATTTGTTAATTTCATCTGACGCATGACACATCTATCTATATATATGTATATAGATGTGTGCATTATCTGATTGCATAGTGCAGCATTCTTGTATTTTTGTCTTCTCTTCTGGGCTTTCTTAAGCTACTTTTGGAATCAGTTGTTAATCACACTTTCAGAGATGTTTATCCTGAATAAAAGCAGGGATGAGGATTTGATAAATATTGAAAACTGTTATGGAGGGGTTTTTAGATAATTTTATTTAATACTCAATTTTTTTTTCCTTATTGGGGCAAAAGGGGGAGACACACAAGGCCAAATTCTAATACTCTTACTAACACTAAATAGTATCTTATTCTAAATTCAAAGGGATATGTGGCATTCTTATTGTTAAAATCCTGCCTGAACTGAAGGCCCAATCCTGCAATCACTTATGGATGTGAATTGCTTATTTCAGGATTGCCATTGCCAAAAAATACCTGGTGTGAAGGTGTTTTCAGGTTTGGGCTTATGATTTGATCAACAACTTTTATTTGAAAAATGTTGATTCCTTTAGTTGAAATTTCCTCTGCTACAGTATGTGTTTTGTGGTGTTGCCTCTTGGAGAGATTCCCAACATAAAAATATTCTTTGGAAATCAGTTTGAAGACACGTTATTTGAAGACACTTTATTTCCATCATGATTACTCTTCTTCTTTAAAACAGGACATATTGTGATCAACTGTCTTTAAAAAAAAAATCTAAACTAATATCTATTTTAAGTAGCCCCGTTTCACTAATAATTTAATGATGATAAAGACATACGAGCCAAAGATGGCTTCTGAAATGTTCAGCAATGCTGCTGTGGCTCTGAAATACCACACTGGAAATTTTCAACATTATGTTTACGTAATTATTTTCAACAATTTAGCTTAAGCCACAGGCACCAATAGAAAGGTAGAGAGGAGTCTGTGTTTGAACTCGGTGAAATTTTTTTCAGTCAATAGTAAATTCACTGAAAATGCATTTTTTTTCAGGGCACCAAAATTATCTGAGAGTTCAGTTTTCATTTGACAAATAGTTTATCTGGAAAAAAAGAAAAGAAAAAGTTTGGAAATGTTGAAATGGCTCATTTTGAAAAATGCCATTTTGAATAGACATAAATAGCAATTTATTTGCCATTTTATGTTTGGATCAACTCAAATGACTTTTGCTTTTGTTTCACTGAGGAGGGGGAGAGAGATGAGGAAAAAAATCAGTTTCACTTTAAAATGAACCAGAATTATGGTGGGGATTTTTCAGTTTGGCTACGGAGCCAAATTATCAATGATTTGCTCTGTTGTGTGTGTCTGCGCATGCACAAGTGGTGTAAGAGGGTTCTCTTTTCAAACTCCTAGATAGCAGATGGGATGTACTGAAAATGTTTAGATCTTACTAATGAATAAATGCTAGCACATAGGCCTAGGAAACAGCAATTTCTCTCTGTACAGTAGAAAATTAGTCTCTAAGTCACAGCTGCAGTGGCACAGTGAGTCATAGTCTATAAATTATGGGCTACTCCCTTCATAAAATGGAATGGATGGAATGAACTGTCATTCAGATGCAAACTAGTTTCCAAGACCTGCCACTTAACTCTTAGCATAAATATTCCAACTTGTCAACAAAACCCAGCTAAATTTAGAAAAAGAAAAAAGATGAAAGCACAAAAGTGAAATTTTGTAAAATCTATTTTTTTTTAAAAAAGCAATACACATTGTTTTGTCAAGCTTTTTTTCTTAATTTCAAAGCAAGATCAATACCTCAAAACTTCACTTGGCATATATGCTTTGTTTTTATTAGACGTGTATTACTGCTCTCCCTCAGAGTATTTTACAGAAATAGTTCTTGTACAACTGGATACAATGAATACAGTGGAAAAGATGTTTTGTTCTGTAGTCAGTTTAAGATGTTCTGAGTAGATATTAAAGTTATTAAAGTTTAATGTGTGCCTCAGGTAAATGTATTAACTTAAAATATTTTTTCTCCAATGTGAAAAAAATTAACATTGAGTACTACTTTCTGCTGGTAACCTAGATGTTATCCTTTTAGTGCTCCCTCATTCTTTGAAGGTAGTGTAGTTAGTTAACTGTTTCTATACAGGTTTAGTTACAGTATCAGTATATCATATCCTAACTAAACATCTTAGTGCAAAATTCTGTCCTTAGATGTATCTACAGGAGCCTAAATGAGCCCATTTAATAACAGAATTTGGTCCTTACAGTTTTCCTCAGTTCACTGATGGATCCAACTTTGATAGCAAAGGGCCTAATTCTGCCTTCCATATTCATTCCAAACTCAGTGGAGTCAAGACAAGTTGTGCATGTGCATGTGTGAGTCTTCAATTTTTTTATTACTGTAGAATATATCGTGATACAATAAATTCACTCACAGCAGTGTAAGCCACAAAATACAACGGAATTTGTACTGCAAGGTTCCAGGAAATGTAGAGGTTGCTCAGGGGGACTTTTTTAGAACCAAATGCTGACCTCGTGCAAAGGTGCATAAGACCCAGAATCTACCTGAGCAAGTATGATTCTATGTGGGAGAGGTGGAGGGAACAGGTTATGGAGAGGCAGCGGAAGGGGACTCTGCACCTTATGCATGCCAGAGAGTGCTTCTGCATGGCAGCTCTCTTGGTGAGTCTGCAGAGTGTGGGGGCATGATCAGTACCTCTACAGATGAGGTGAATCCACTGGCCAAAAGGCTCATGGGTATGTCTCATCCTGCTACTTACTATGGGTGGTGGAGGGTTCCATTCCCCCAACCCATGCTTTCCGTGGTCAGCATCCTTAAAAAGTAGCCAGTTGACTTGTACCAGTAGTTCTCAGCCCACGGCCCACTGGCCAATTGTGGCCCAATGAGCACACAGATGCAACCCATGTGACATTCTTGGGACCATACAGGTAGTATATATATTGTGTGGATGCGACCCACATAACACCCAGAGAGCTACATATGCAGCCTACAATAGTAAAAGATTGAGAACCACTGCCTTACACAATGAAAAGCTAGCTTGTGGTTCAGCAGTCTGCCCAGAGTATGGGATAGTGTATTGCAGTGCTACCTCAGAGTCACCTCATGGAACGGATAGTGCTTTAGAGAGGCACTGCTGATCACTTGTATGATAGGGCATAGCCATAGTCCTCTCTATGCTCCTGATAGGGAGTGGAGAAGTAGGGATTAGTCCAGTTACTCCCATGAACCTGCACTCAAGAAGCAGGATGGTCACACAGGGTTCTTACTTAACCCTCCCCTCTTATGCCCTTCTAGAAGCATACAGCCAAGGCTCTACTGAGGGTCTTAGATGATGTTACCTTAGTATGTACCATATTCCCTAGAATAAGCATAAGGAAGTCCAGAGAATATTGCATATGTAGCAAGAACTGTATCCATCTACCTAAGGCCAAATTCACAAGCTTTTAATGGTGACAGCAGTAAGGTCTCCCTCACAATGCCCATTAACTCAGGCTATCTGGGGCGGTGGGCTACCGGTTCTAGTATATTTCAGGTCTCTCACTTGAAGGGTATGGATTGAAGCACATCAGTGACATGAAGTGAACTCCTTTCTTACATTTCAATGGGAGAAGGACATCCCTGGTACTAAGAAATTAAGTATACATTTGTAAAAACAAAATCTGGTCAAGATAAAATTTTCAGTTAATTTTACAGTAGTGGGACTTGAAGTAGAAAGGTAAATGTCTAATGTTGAAATTCTAAGGATCAGAAAAGTGATTTTTTTAAACTGATCAAAATTGAAAAAAAACAGTTTATTAACTAAACACATTCATTTATTTTGTAATATATATATATGAGGGCTCTCTGAGTGCCAATGGTCAACTTACATCAATTCTGAAAAAGACTTTGCAAACTATATTCTGTGACATCAGCTATAGGCATATATGAGGAAACATAGGCAAAACATACAGCCATGGATCTCCCTCATAAATAATCCCTGTGCATTGTAGTAATATGATCATAGAAGTACTCAGAGATCCAAATCCCTCTTGTGTATTTTACGTTTCTTTCCCAGCGTTTGGCTTTAGCTGGAAACTCAAAGCATATTTTCATGGGTCCTTCTTCCTCATCATTGTATTCTTCATGATCCTATTGGGCTAATTTAGTAAAACATACCAAAGTCTAAATGAGTCCTTGGGGAACATGAGATACATGCACATAAGAAACAAAGATGGCATAGGGACTGTCCTACTTATGTTTACTGTTACAATGATACTTTTTGATGTTGTGTTGGTCCTTGCAAAAAAGACTTAGCCAGATCTAAAGCAGTGTTACTTTCTAAGAGCAAGAAATTGTAATGTTGTCATCAACATATCTGTCTGGTGACGTATAGTATTCTTAATGACCAATACAATATTTCCAAAATATTCAGGTAAAAGAATGTATACATGTAACCAGGTATTTCAATCTGAAATTAAAGGACTAGTAAGGTGTAACATGATCTATTTGCATTTAAGAACAAAAAGTTTAACTTACAACTGTTAAACAAATGGATGTAAGGAAATGTTTAGGTGAAAATCTGCACTTAACATTCATAGGTATCTATATAGCAATAGAAAAATAGTTTATAATATTGGTATATATCAAGTGCATACTCATTTTATTTTCAGTTTGAAATGTACAGTATATAGGTACTCGGCAAGATTTTTACTGAGCAATAGTGCATGCTGCTCTAAGTGCAGGATCCAAAACCCATTGAAGTAAATGCAGAGTGTTTCAGTCCACTTCACTGGGCTTTGGATCAGGACATAAAGTAGGAAGTAGATAGAACTGGCTATAATTCTGCTGTGTTTGAAGCTCACCGCCTTCCAAGCATGCAATTTTACAAGTGTATGGGTGCATTATGCTGTGTTGTTCTGAGTTAATGATTGCTTCAGAATGCAGATTTTGGAATTATTTGAATTGATTCAATATTATAACTGAGAAAAACTATTTTCTGTCCTCAAGTATTCTCTAATATTGTTCTTTTCCTCAGCATAGTTATCTTGAGAATTCCAAAAACATATTTTGAATTCAAGATATTTAACTAAATAGTACCACTCATTTTAAGCAGAATTCCATACTGATATCAGAGTAGATAATACACCGTATCTATTTTTCATATGGAATGATGAATCCTGCTACTGATTGGCTTACAAATTATTATAACATTAGAATTACAAGCATCTATCTTGATCCCATCATTTGTATTATGTGAGCTCTAAGAAAATAATAGCAAAATCAAGTTCTAATAAGTCATTAGTTTTGTTTTAATTAATATATATGTCTTGATGAAACAAGACAGTCATCTCATTTTAATTCTGATTTGCATTTACTGACTAACTAGACCTACATTTCATTTAAAAACTAAGATAAAGCCTATAATGAGAACCCAACAGTACAATCAAACAGAAAAACTTCTGCCTTGTGAATGGTATAAAACAGAAGAGGCATTCCATCAGATACAATGTAGTATGTAATCTGTCCCTGTGATGGGCATGGTCATTGTTCCCAGAGAGCATAATCAAAAAAGTATTTATAATCACAGACATAATGAAACATGTTTGTGAAAGAAAAAACTTTAGGAAAAATAGGAAGACTGAGTATCCACAAAGTGAATGCTGCAAAGAATCCTGTGGCACCTTATAGACTAACTTTAAGTTAGTCTATAAGGTGCCACAGGATTCTTTGCTGCTTTTACAGATCCAGACTAACACAGCTACCACTCTGATAAAGTGAATGCTGATAGCATAGGGCAGTGCTGCCAAGATTAAGTGTATTTGAAACTGTTCATTTTGTCTGCAGTTTATTAATAGTTATCATAGTAAGAGAGACCGTAAATTCAATAAAACTTCCTGTATCAAATGAGTCTTACACATATGAATCTTGTTTGCTATACTATATTTCAGAAAAAAATGTTAATTTTAATCAATAATCCTCTAGAAATTGGTTGTTAGTAGTAGTTTATGACTGGATTGTAATTTTTTGCCGTGGGCAGTTACAAACTGGTTGAGAGGATTATTTCTGTTATGAATTCTGTTCTTCTTTTGTTTGTAATTTTTTTCATCCTATGTAGATAGAGCAAAGGAACAGCCGGAGTATCTGAATTCAGACTGACTTTCCATCATGAGAGCTAACACAGAAGACTGAGTACTTTGTGCTTCTGCTTTCCTCTAGTTCGTGCATCTAAACTGCATAGATGGAAGGGCAAGAAGCATTTTAGGACACAATCTTGCAAATGTTTATTAGCAAATGGCTTACTGCTGTTGATTTCAAAGGGATTGTTCAAAGAAATAAGCACTGCTGAGGTATGGCAGTAGTAGGTGTTTGCAGGATGGAGCCTTAATACAGCACTTGTGTGGCATTAACAATTTTAGGTCCTGAATCTACAAACACTTATGCATGTTGGTAACTTAACTCTTGTGAACAGTCCCGTTGTGTCACATGAGTACAGTTATGGATATGAGTAAATGCTTGCAAGCTCAAGTCCTTAGTTTCAAAGAGGATGTAAATCATACAGACCATTTCCATATATAGTATGCGATACAGAAAAACTAACCATTCTTGGGACCCAATTGTGCAAGCACTTAGATGCATGAGTACAGTTACTCATGTGAGTTGTCTTATGTAATTGAATGGGACTATTTGCAGAAGTAAAGTTACTCTCTCACTTTTTTTTTTCAGGATTATGCCAAAGATTTGTATATTTACCTTTTGGTGAACTAATTTGTTGAGTAAAATACTGAGGGAGAAATTCAATTCTTATTACATATGATTCTTATTGCATATGAGATTCAAGCTGAGGCAGCTTCAGATTAACTAAATTATATGGGCTCTGATCCATAGCTCATTGAACTTGATAGAAAGATTTCCATTGACTTCAGGGGGCTTTGGATCAGGCCAATGTAGCAGAACTAGACATTGTAAGTTGTTTGTAGGTTTAAAAAAAACCAGAACCTTCTCAAATATACATATTCAAAATGTATAATTATTAAAGCATGTTAATGGGTCAAAATAACACAATGGGACTATTATTTGCCCTATGTCCTTACTTAGTCCATATTTAGATGAAACTCCTATTATGTAGAGTGGAAATTTACCTGAGTAAAGACTTTAGGATTCATCCTATTTACTATCTATGTCCCAATCCTACATGGTGTTGACTACTTCATTTTGAGGTGCTCAGCACCTTATAGGATGGGCCCTTAAAGATACAAACAGAAGAAAACAAAGGATATTTTACTATATATATTCTTTAGCACTATTTAAAAAGTAAGTTGAAGATAATAAAAGCAAACAATCTTGTTCTTGTTAGGGATGGAAAAAAGTCATTTCTAACACAGAGCAGGAAGTGGTTGTTGGTAACTTGAACTCATGACAAAACCATGTTCATAGCTAGGCAGAAATAATTAGTGTAATTATTTGCTTTCTTCGCAGGAACAAAATTGCAATAAATGCATGTGAATTTTAAAGGAATTTGCATCAACTGGCACAATGTATTTATTATTTATATTATGATAATACACACAGTGGACTGGGTACTTTCAGTACACAGAGATAGAGAATAGTCCTGCCCCAAAGAATTAACTTAAAATTTAAAATATCAGTGATTGAAAAGTGTGTGCATTAATCTAGTTCTTTGTGGTAAGAAAATTTTGTAACAAATTTTTCACTTGAAATGCCACAGATGCTTTTTGGGCTATTATTGTCTTGTTTCTTGGGTTTTATGTAGTCGCTTTATACTACAACTTTATAATACACACAATTTGGGAATGAGAAATAGTAAGTAAATTTTTAATTCCTAACATCAGTTTCTTAGTAATAAGAGGAAAAAGTCATAAGTGGCCAGATTGTTACCATAGTTTCCCCCAATAACCTAGTTTATTAATCTCCTGAAGCAGTGATATCTTGGGGGGAAAATACACCCTCTCCCCATAAAAATAGGAATATACAGTATTTCTGGAAAATGTCACTGGCTGATATCAATTTACAATTATTTTTGTTAGTATGATCACAATAAGATGTGCATGCTTAGTGTCTGACGTGTGCAACCTCCGCACCCTGAATTCTAAATTTTTTCAACAAAATGATGATGCATTTATAACCAAAAACAGGGAGATGAAATCTTATATGAAACATTTCTTCCATTTTTTCAGTATTATGTTCTATGCTGTTCTAATATTGTAGAGTACTGTTTGTATAAGATTCAGTGAACCCTTTGTACTATTTTGTAGTTTTGACTCTTGTTTGTTGTCAGAATCACAGAATTCCTTCTAGCTTTTTAAAACTGATTTTAGTGTCATAAAAGATCAATTTAAGGTTAAGAAAGCAGCAATTACCTTAATTTTGACAACAAAAAGATTTCCCAAACCTAAATCATTGTTTTTAAAAGTTTAAAGATAGTTAATGAAAATTCTTAAAAGAAATAGCACTTTCAATAAGCTTGCAAAATTTATTCATAAAATCAGTTTAATCTACTTTCTTCAACAGTATTCAACTGAATCAGCTACAGAAGCATCTTGTGCTAATTCTTAGGGACCAAAAATACACTGCAAATAGATGATCTGATTTTTTTTTTTTTTTTGGCCAGTTTCTCTCTAGTTAATAGCTACTTCTAAATGATGATTTATGGTAAACATTCTGTTTTGTCTGAAATAAAAAAGTACCCTTGATTCAGCAACAACTTTCACTTTAGTAAAAAAGTGATAGCCAGTTAGATTTTTTTTTGTTTTAAAAGTTAAGTATGAATTTTTAATATAATATATCTCCACATTACTTATTATGATTTAATCTGATTTTTTTTGTTAGAATAAATATTTTACTAAACAAAAGTGTGAATAGTTTGTCTAACTAATAATTTGTTGAATAAGGGAATAAGTAATTTCACATATCACAGCACTTCTCAGTGTTGCTGCTGCATCCTTTCGAAACCATAGCTTTTCAGCTTTTACAATAAATATATAAATAGTAATTACTATAAAGTGATGTATCAGAAAACATCATACTTTTTTTCCTGAGTACCTATAATATATAGACATATGGAACCATTTTAATAAAATACTTTAAAGTGTATTATTCTGAAACTGAAAATACACTAAAAGTGCTTCATTATACTAATTTAAAATGCACTTCAATCTGCAAGCTTTATATTTGAGTAGATTGCTAATATTTTACAAGACTTGCATACAGAGGGATTAGAGGTTAAATTTTTGAATTTTAGAATTGAGTAGATCTCATTTTTTTTTCCTACTTATTTGTGAACTTGTCAATTAATTTCCATGGGGATATGAAAAATAGGTTTTGGACAAAGGTAATCCACTATAATCCTAAAACAGAAATCAGAGGACAAAGTGGTCACAGCAATAAATTATTCTTTCATACATTCTTGTTACCTTGATTCCTCCAAATTTTTCCAAATCCCCTGCTAAAGATCACAGGAAATATGAACCTCACAAAAACCTTAAAATACAGAGGTGAATAATAAGTTAAGGTACAGTGGTAGATCATGTTAAATAACATTATTTAATTATAGTAATGCTGATGTGTTGTTTGAATTTGCTGGTATTAGTTACAATAGTGGGATTTCTTGCTGTAACTTTGTAAGTTGGACAGTTTTCAGTGATAAGATAAAACTTAAAAATGTGCCAGAGTATTCAGATTTGGGCTGCAATTGTTCCAGCCCCCTTTCATTTTTCCCTCCAGCCACAAGAACAAAGTCTGACTTGTATAAATTCATAGTTACAATTAGGCTTGGCAATTAAAAAAAAATAATTTTATAGTATTGATGTTTATTTATAAGCATTTTGTCTATTTGTATCAATTTAAATTTTCACAGCGGCATGAAATTATGGGCTTTAAGCATTTTTTCAGATTTTATCAATTTACATTTTCACAGTCATGGGAAATTGTGTGGGAGATTTCAGAGAATTAATATTTATTGAGTAGATGTTGAGATTCAAAAAGGTAAAGCTTTACAACTGTTAAAACACTACATGTCAAAATATAAAAAGGAAATATGTTTAAATCAAACTCTAAATTCTTTGGCAAATTAAGAACAATGCTGCTTATCTGTAAACTTTAATTATTATTGATGGAAATATTGTTCCATCAGTTTGTGTGTGTGCAGTGAAATTGATGTTTACCCAGATTTACTGATTAAAATTTTAATTCATTCAAGCCTAGTTATATCTACATTTTTTTAAAAAGCTGTAAAGACGCTTAAAATGCTTCAGGAATGCAATGTTAGTGTAAAAAAAAATCCTTGCAGTTGCTGTAGAATTAGTAATGAAATAAAGATTCTCTTTACACTGTTGGCACTCGTCTTTGAAGATGTGATTGACATGCATTGGAGAAGGAAATCAGTGGTCTTTCAGAAGATATCTGTTTAAGGAGTCAATATCATGTACACAGCCTGTTCAAAGTTAGCACTCTTAGATGATCATCACTAATCACAGTGGTTCAAATACAAATTTATGAAAAGAAATGAAAGGGATGAGAATGGAAAGTGTGAAGAATAAGTAACCAAAAAAGTTACACTGGGCTTAGTGGGAACATTCGTAACAATGTCAAGACACATGTTTAAAAGGAGTACAAAGGAACCTGTTGTTTGTGTTTAACTCATATAACAGCACTTTTCATTTTTCTTCTATTGTAGCTATTATAATTAAGGTGAAATTATTAATTTCCAGTCCAGTTTCCTTATATCATCCATGAAGACTGGCCTTGTAAGTAAAGCACATATTAAGACATAAGATTCATAGATTCTAGGGCTGGAAGGGACCTCGAGAGGTCATCAAGTCCACTCCCCTGCCCTCATGGCAAGATGCTATTTTATAACTTTATTTCCAGGCAGTTTTATTATGACAAACAAGGTTATGCTGTGTACAAGCTGTTACTGAATATGTGAGCCCATATTTTATTCTAAATTCATTTAGGGCACACAACGAACATATAGGTTAGGAAGTTTAGAAAAATATAGTCTATATTAAATTTAGCTTTATTCTATATACATATAGTTATTAGTCACATGTATAAATTAAATATTTGATGAGTAAAGCATGCTGCCAACCTGAAATAGCATTTAGAAGGATATTGGTTTAAGGAGTGTGCAAATTGTAACACTTTTGATGAAAATAGGTTTCAACAGCAATACCATTATGGCTATGAGATAAATTTCATGTGCGTTGACATCTTTAAATGGGAATAACGCACATACAATAATTATTACAACTAGCGGAGTGGTTATGTAAGCTGAAAATATTTATTTTAGAACAAACATGCTAAATTGAAGAGTCTTGCTTACTTATTTGATTAAATGCAAAAGTGAGACTGGATTTTGTTGTGCTGTGATAGAACTTATTTTATCAGTCACTTTCATAACCTTTAAACAGCCTTAAATAGTACATATGAAAAACACATTCATATCAGGTTCCCCATAGGGAATTTTTTTTTGGTTTAAGAAAATTTTATTAAAGATTGGCATTGCAAATAACATTTTTCATAACTATATGTAGACCTGTTAAAATTTTTATTAAAACTGGAGTTCGGCCTGTTCTTTTTCATCATTCTATCAGATATTAAACTCCAGCAGCAGCTGTAGGAAATAGAGAAAGGGATTTTCAAAGGGATTTGAGTCTCCCTGTCTCTGTGCCTTTAGTGATCATATTATCATAACTATCACACATAACAAAGCTCTAAATCTGTAATTCAGATAAAGTAGTCAGGACTTTGAAATACAAAAATCCAAACATATGCTGTAACACTTTTTTTGCAATGCTGGTTCCTTTAACATGGATTTTGTAAACTTGGAGAGGCATTCAACAGATTTTGTATACTAACACATACTAAATGACATTATTACTTGTACATTTGAGGGAGATTT
Organism: Gopherus evgoodei; assembly: GCF_007399415.2. Classification (NCBI taxonomy): domain Eukaryota; kingdom Metazoa; phylum Chordata; order Testudines; family Testudinidae; genus Gopherus; species Gopherus evgoodei. Next base: position 115,587,324 of record NC_044326.1, read on the forward strand.
AATTAAAGATATTTTTATTATACCTACAGAAGTTCTACTAAGAACCTACCAGAAACTGTTCTACCAAATGATGATCAACCCACTAAAGGTTAATAAGAAATATTAGAAGCTTGTTTTGAAGTGAATTATGTAATCTAAACTGCTGTGGAGGCATTGCCTATCTGCTCAACAGTGTGTGAGTCCTGTTTCATGAGGACACAGGTCAGCATAATGCTGTGTTAACATGGTAAGTGTGAACACAATTCTCCGATGAACTTAAGAAACAAATGCAATGTAATAAAAGTTGAATAGGCTAATTTATAAAGCAAAAGCAATGTAATACAAAATAAGTTGGCTCCAAAGTATTTTAACTACTTCTATAAGATTGTTTACATTAACAGGATAGCTTGGAAATTAAGTGCCTAGGGAAAACAATAGTTGTATTGTCAAAAGTTAGCAAAATTCTAATCTCAATTTCAAACCAGTTTGTAAATGAGCAGTAGCATATATATATTTATTGTAACACTGCCTTCTGCTGGTCACACCTCATTTATGATGTAAGTGAATGTGCTGCATGGTAATAATATGGTGTATTTATACTGAATTAGTCTCAAATACAGTGTGCTCATTATTCTAGAAACTTTTGTTAAATAAAACTAGAGCGCACATTAAATATGTGTCAATGGTTAACAAATTACAACTATGCTACACTTCTGTAGTTGACCAACTAAAATGTTTTTAAACTTCAGTTTGGAAGGAAATACATGTATAACACAAAAGAGTGATCATACCTTTCCCCCTCTATTGTTAAATTGATTTATGCATATTTTGTTATTTTTGTAGTTATATTTTTTGTTCATTTACATTATATCAGCTGAAATGCTCCATATTGTAAATAACATATACTGTATAAGGCATCTGCAGAGAAATATATATACTTAAATACCAATATCTAGATGTAATTGAAATTGGAAAGCTATTTTTAAATGCCACATCTATGTATATATTTATACAGTATTTGTATAACCTACATACTTCCTTATTTTTATAGTGTTCTATGCATTTTGTTTTCCAAAATCAAGCATTCAAAATAAATGTGTTTAGTGAGAACTAAACATCTGAGGGTGGAGGGAAAAACAGTATTTCTTAAAACTGCAAATGCAAACAACATTCTTATGAAGTGCTTGTCTTGTGCTTTCTGTCATATAAATCATTTATTTAAAAGTTGTGTAAAAGTACATTGTGCCGTGCCTTTTAGCTTTCATCTGTTTACAGGCATAAACATGTAAAAGACATGTAATTCATATCCATATATAATGTATATATGTGTGTATTTGTATATGTCAAGGTTAGGAAAAACAGCAAAGTGTTTGACATAATGTACTAACATTATGTCAAGATCAGTTAGAGATATAAAATACTATATTAATTTCTGATATATGAATGGAACTAAAAGTCAAATATTTGGTAGGAATTATCTTCAATTGTAGAAAATATAATGGTTAAACCACACATTTACTCAGTGAAAACATTGGCATGCATGTCTGGCTGCCTTCGGTAAAATTAATGACTAGATTCTGCAGTGTGGGAAAATTTTTATTTTACTTGGGTTTTCTTCAAGAAGTCAAATCCTGGTTTAGTTGCCTGAGGCAACATTTTTAAGCACCTTTATTACAGCCCAGTTAAAAACCCAGATATCTGACAAAATGCATTCTATTTTATTACAAAGGATTACTTCAAAAAGCACAATTCTGTACATGTTAGGGATAATTTAAACACCAGGAATCCCTACTGTATACCATATCAGAAATAATTATACATAAATACATACTAGAATTGCATTTAAATAAGCAAGGCCTACTGAGAAATATGCAGATTACAAGACATTTCTATTTTAAGATGTTCTTCCCAGAATTTTGGGAGCTAATACTGTAGTCAAGTGGGAATTGTGCCCTGAGTTCAATGGGATTTTTTTCTGAGTAAGGACTGTGGATTCCAGCGCTTCAGTATTCAGATGATCACAGTGGTCCCTTCTGGCCTTTAAGTCTATGACTATTAAGACTTTACTAATCAAAGACCAGCCAAACCATGTGTGTCTGCATGCGTGTGCGTACATGTGTTTATATTCTAAATATCTATGTTAGATGTCATTAATTAAAAACTCACTTGTAAAATGAAAATTATATAATCAGTTTAGTTAATCCAGTTACAACAAAAAACATACTAAAATACTGAACATTTCTCTTATAGGGATATATTCAGGCAGTACTGGGAAAGAATTAAAAATGCTAATGATATAATTTTTAAAGACAAATACCAAGAGAACTTAAATCTACTCCAAAAAGAAAAAGTTTTAGTGCCCACAAAGCTGCCCAAAATACACTCAATATTGAAGGAGTTGGTGATGGCTTTAGGGATGCCATTTGAACAGGACTTCCTTTCATCTTCATATGAAGGGAAGCAATTACACTTTGGGAAAGGGGAGGGAGGAAGAGGGATGGGGAAATCTGTTATTTCACAACACTGTGTTTCATTTCTGAGTGTACATGTGTGTGCGTTGTGTGTGTTCGCATGTACATGTATTCATGTTCACCCATACAATATGTATCTCTGAAAATATGAAGGTAATGAGTGCGTGCATGTGTGTGTGATCACAGCTACATATAAACAAAAATATTAGTGTTCAAGTGTGTGTATCTAGAGAGATAATATGGGGTAGTGAGCAGCACAATTCACTGTCATTTCCTGAGTTAAAGATAAGTGCATAATTCATGCATGGCAGAACAAAGTCAGGCCATGAGTGGGTTGCACATGGACCTCTCTAGTGAAAGTGTATATTACCCTCTATCCCTTCAGGTTCTGCTTAAATCATGGCAGCTTGTATATGTACCATTTCTTTCCCCCCCCCAATTTTTAGTTGTCATCAATTTTTCAATAACATGTTTATAGAAAAATGGATCTCCATGTGTTTGCATGTGTGCATGAGCGCACACATGTATATGTATATGGATTTGGCTATGGGCGGGTATGCAGTTGTCTTTTAGCAAACATAGTTAATGTTTAACCTACATTTATTTCTATGTATGAGCTTATATTGCAGTGGTTTTTGCACCTACCATATGCCTTATTCTAGCTATACAATCTATAATGGGCTTCCTAATAGTTCCTCTACTGCATGTAGACCAGTATGGAGCAACAGTAATTATAATATTGAGGAATAAACTACCTTTTGCTGAATCAGTAAGATTCAAAAACTTTAGTTAGCCTAAGTATGATCAGGAAATACAATGGAAATTGTTCTAAACCATCAGTGCAAAAAAATCCCATTGAAGTCGATGGAGAATTTTTATTTTATTTTACCTTGAGAGTCTGGAAATGAGTGGTGCATGCTATAGCATGCATCATATTTGCCTCCAATTTTAAGTGGTGCAATAAAAAATATGTAAATCAGCAGTGGAGATTTACTTTAAAAGCAATTTTCATTCTGTTGAGTTCTTGCTTATTCTGTAAATGGAGTTCTGAAATAGTAAAGTAACAGTAAAATGTTACGTAAATGTTTCTTATATTACTAAGTATGTTAAATGAGCTTGTTAATTTAATGAAAAATAAAGATCTATATAACATAAAGGATGTTATAAAATGGATTCATCAATTTATAATATTGCTTGATGATTACGCATAACACACATGAATGGATTATGTTGATAATATATGTATAAAAATCAGCATAATTCATTTGTATGTTTGTATGGACTCAAATTCCTCCACAGAGAGTTTTAAATCCACTTGATGTTCTTGATTGCTAATATTGTTTCCTGAGTTTTATCTAAAATATGTGTGAAAACTCACAAGGATAAGAGATCCCTATTGGCTTCACAGCTAATTGGCCTCACACAAAAATTATTCCTGATAAAGTTGGTAGACTCTTATGCTTCAAAAATTATGTTTGGGACTTTTCTGCTTCAGAGGGTAGCATGCAAATATCTCTGGGGTGTGGAGTAAACAGTTCACTTTTGGCTAAACACACATATCTTTAGGCGGGGCCATTATTTGTACCCATCCACTCCTTCAGGTTTGGTGAATCGCACATTTTGGAAGATGTCATAATGCTGTCAGATCATATTTTAAACAAAGTGGCTCCTTCAGTGTCTCAACAGCGTATCTTATTCCTTGTGGTGTGCAGAATAAAGTTGGATCACACATAACAAAAGTAAATGTACTAATGCACATTTGTTAGTGTATGTTATATAGTCTCAAACTTAGTAATGGAGAACACTAACATACAATTTGACACAGTGTATATAAACACATATGTAGGCCCACATCACAGAAGGAATTGTGCGTCTGTGTATACCCATATACATATCTGTTATCTGTTTGTTTATATCTAGGGAGAGAGACTGCATAAATACAGGCTCCAATTTTGTTCTTTCTTACAACAATTTTATGTCTTTCTAATTCTATTGACTTCCACAGAGTTTACTGCTGATTTACACTGGTGTATGTGTGAGAAGAACTGGGACCATGATAGGGAAATGTACACAGGTCTGGGGAAATGTACCCCGGTATGATATGTATGCATTTCATTTTATCTCAGTCATACAAAGAGTAAAATATCTACAATGTATTTAATCTACATTTAGGGGAAAAAATCCAACTTTTTTTCTTTTCTTAACTAACTAGAATAGAATAATTGCAGATTTTCAGGATAGTTATTGCAAATCCCATAGGCAATATTATTGTGATCATTCTTGGGCATCAAGCAAGTATTTAACAGTTTGGTTCAGGTTGTCTAGGACAACAAAAATGCTGCTTTGCTGTGTCTCAAAGCTGCTGGGATGAAATGAGTTGTGACATACCAGCGAAGATTAAATTTGTAACAGACAGAACACCTTTGAAGTACTAGCTTATAATTTCACAGTGGCATTACAAGTCTTACTGCAGTATTTAAGCAGTTAGAAAGAATGCTGGTTATTAGTGGCTGAATTTTGTAGAAAAGGATTGCATTGTCTTTTAAATAGCCATGACAGCAGTTTGTATTATCCAAGTAAAACATTTTTATTGATGTGTATTACTGTTGTCAAAGTGTTTTTTCACACTCCTGTAAACAGAAATGAGGGAATATTCAGGTGAATACGTTATTATATGGTACTGACATTGAGCTAAATTTTTGGTCAGTAGCATGGGGAAAGGAGAACAGAAGCATCTAGGGTTTGTCTCAGATAACACTGTAAGATCAGATGCCAAAAAATGATCTATGCCTGCACATTTTTACATATGGTAAATTACTTTTTAAAAATGGCATAATTTTAAATGTCAGATCTGCCTTTATCATGAGGCTTTATGACATGACTTTAGCAATACATAAAGCTACTATGCTTTGTCTGAATCTGATCACATCAAAATTTCCTGCCATATCATGTAACAGAAACACAGACTCGTTCCTAAAAATAATGTCTAGAAATCTTGAGGTATGCATGAAACCATTATGGGGGGAAAGAGGCACGAGCGTCTTTTTCCATGGTAGTCTCAATTGGGTCTGATGTTAAGATTACAATTTCCAATGTTACTAATTTGTGCAAGTTAGTTAAAATATTAATATTTGTGTTTGCGGAATCTTTTAATCACTCTTTCTAGACTTCAATGGGTTAATTTGCAATGAGGGTCGGGTTTTATATGTTTATATTTTCTTAGCCTTGGTCAGGAGAAGTGGCTGTGCTTGCCCTTGTGCTGTGCCAAAGTGATAGGGTTTCATTCGTTTGAAAACCTAGCACATCCCAAGAGGTTACCTTGGTGTAGATTTCTTTCTTTCTGTATTAAATCGCTCATTGTCGCAAAGTGACTAGTGCTGCTGGGCTTTGAAAAGAACTTCTAAGAGGTGGGTTGTTTTTTTTTAAAGCTTCTGTATAGAAGGATTTTTTCAGTTCTGCAGACAGAATACAGTTTGCAGCTGTTTGACTTGTGACAGTGATATGGATCTGATTGTATACAGTATACTGGGAGCCGTGGATGCAGCTGGAATAGAGGTTATAAATTTTAAAAGCAATGCAGATTTTGGCCATTAATTGGCTGCTAATAAAAGCAAACTCTGTGGGTTCTAACTGTGGGAGCCTGTTGCTCTGTATCTGATATCAGGAATTCGTACACATTACACAGTTTTAGCGATTCAGACCACGACTAATTGAAATATGAGGCATACTGATCAAATTTAGCATTACCAGCATGCACTCTGGTTTGGGACTATATGGCGACAAGGTAGCATTTATTACTTATTCTCCATAACACTGCCTGATTGAAATATCTAGCTATGTTGTCAGCGGAGGCCCAGCTGGGCTTTGATACAGCTAATTAAGTCATTAAAAGAGAGGTCAAGCAATCTAACTCCTGCATACTAAACTACAGAAAAGTCTTTATTATATTTCTTAATAAGCCAAGATTTGAATTTTTAGAGAAGTTTGTTTTAATAATAAATGTATTTGCTGGCTTCTTTGCTCAAGACTTGATTAAAATATATTTTTGTAAGCAAGGAAGTGAAAGCTTTTTAAAGCTCAGTTTTAAAAAAAGTTATTAATCTTTATGGTGGTTGAAAAACTAAACTTTGCACAGAGCGATACTGGTGGCAATACTGTCAATTACAAGTTGACAGAAGCTACTTAGTCAGTGGCTGCATTCATGAGCCCTGTAATTACCACAACTCACTGGGTGTAGATGTGTGAAGCCGATGGTGGTGTGTTTGAGAGTGCTTGTCCCTTGGAGTATTGAGATAGGAGACCAACTTGGAGGGGAGTGGTTTTCTTGCAATCAAAGAAATCGTGCTGAGTGAATGATGCTTAGCATTGTGTAAGTCCAGCCTGAGCAGGGTCTCAGATCACATTTGCAATACATCCATAGCCTTCGGCTGGAACTCTTCATACATAGTTAAAGGCAAAATTTGTGTCTAAAACATATGGGCTTTGTGACGGTCCACACCCTTAGGGTCAGGGCAATATGGACTATCGATCACAGTCCACAAAGCAGCCCTTCAGTGCAGGGCAGTATGGCCTAGTGGCCAGAGTCTATAGCACCACCCTTTGGTGCAGGACAGTGTGGTCTAGCGGCCAGAGTCCATAGAGCAGCCCTTTGGTGCAGGGCAGCATGGCCTAGTGGCCAGAGTCTATAGCATTTGGCACCCCTGATAGGGTGTGGCTGCCCCAGTAGGGGGGCTTGGGCCCACCCGACTCCACTGGGCCCCAACCCAGGGCCCTAACAGTGGCATAGCATCTTGCCACTGACTCAGTGCAGGGGTCCTACTGAAACACGCTAAGCTTCCTTGGGCGGGAGGTACCACTCCATCACCCTCCCTGGGTCACTTCCTACCAGAGTCTGCATTGGGGTTTCCCATGAGGCACTGGGTCCTCTGTGTTTGGCAGGGCTGGTCATCTCCAGGGTTTTCTCCAGTCGCTGGTGAGCAGGCAGGCCGTGGGCGGCTTTGATTCCTGGTGCAGACAGAGACTGTGACTAGTCCTCCACAGGAGCTTCCCAGGCAGGTCCTTCCCCTGCAGCCTCCAGCCCAGAATGAGCTAGTCTCCGTCCCTTTATACTACTAGAGCACTTGGAATATGCCCATTCTTGCCAGAGAGGTGGGACTTCTACTGTCAATACCTGGGGTTTAACCCTGTCTGGGCCAGTGCAGGGTAAGCAGACTCCATCACAGGCTTAAAACAGGATGATGATACAAAACATTTTAATAATGTGGCCCTAATCCTGCAAAGAGAACTGCATGGGGGCAGACTTCTGAGTCCCCTTAGAGCTCTAATGACTGCAGCTGAATCGGGTCTTTGTGGCTCAAAGAATAGAAGTCCTGGTCTCCTGCTCCATCATTTCTCCATATCCCATAAGCTTATATTAATACTGGTGAGGTGATCTAATTGGGTATAGGATTCATCCAGGACAAGTAGGTGGTCTGACAACAGAGGCTGCTTGAGAGCAAAAATAATTTATTATGAATATTCTGATCTCTCACTAATGTAAATCAGGAGTAGTTCCCTTGAAGTAAATGGAGTTACTGGTGTAAACACATTGAGTGGAGGAGCAACCTACATGTATTCTCCTGATTTGTAAATCTGGAGTATTTAAGAACACAAGGATGTCCATACGAGGTCACACCAATGGTCCATCTAGTCTAGTAGCCTATCTTCTGACAATGGCTGATGTTAGATGCTTCAGAGGGAATGAACAGAACTGGCCAATTAATGAGTGATCCACCCCCTGTTGCCCAGTCCCAGTTTCTCATAGTCAGAGGTTTAGGGGCACCCAGAGCATGGGGTTGTGTCCCTGACCATCTTGTCTAATAGCCACTGATGGACCTATCCTCCATGCACTTACCTAATTCTTTTCTGAATTAATTTATACTTTTGGCCTTCACAATATCCCCTGACAATGAGTCCCTGTGTGTTATGAGACTGTCTATTATGTTTCTTTTAAACCAGATGCCTGTTAAGTTGGATAACCCCTGCTTCGTATGCTATTAACTTTCTCCATAGAATTAATGATTTTATAGAGCTCTGTCATATCCCCCTCAGTTGTCTCTTTTCTAAACTGATCACTCCTAGTCATTTTAATCCTTCTTCTATGGAAATTGTTCCATACTTCTGATCATTTTTGTTGCCCTTCTCTGACCTTTTTCCAATTCTAATATATCTTTTGTGAGATAGGGCAACCAGAACTGCATGCAGTATTCAAGGTGTGGGTGTACCATGGATTTATATTGCGCCATTCTGGAATTTTCTAAAAGTTCCTAACATTCTGTTAGCTTTTTTGACTGCTGCTGCCTGTTATTACTTGTCTGGCATGAATGTATGTCCAGACCCTATAAACAACAGCAATTCTGTCTGAAATTTATTAAATAAAGGGAAAATTGATTAAGCCAATTGGGGTAGACATGAGATTCAGTTTCCCACTCTACACTGCCCATTGAGTGAATGTTTTCAGAGAACTATGCATGATGACTCTAAGATCTTTCTTGAAGGGTGACAGCTAATTTAGACCCCATCTCTTTGTATGTATAGTTGGGATTATGTTTTCTAGTATGCATTACTTGGGATTTATCAGCATTGAATTTCATCTGCCATTTTGCACAACCTACTGTTGTGAGATCATTTGTAAATTTTCTCATTTAGCTTGGGGAAGGAAAACATTATTTTGACAGTATAACAGGATCATGATTGAGTAAATTTTCTTATTTTGGCTCTGCTTTTTTAATGTGAGGATTTTTTTTCTCAAGTATTTTGACAAAGATCAGTTAGTTCTTTTTCTTGATGTTGTACACCAAAAGTTAAACTTTAATCTTTTTATAGTTACATTGGGATTGATTATCCTTGTCTTGGCAATTAGTATCCAGAACTGTATCTCATTGACTTTTCCAAAATGTGCATTGGGGTGAGCAGTAGAGATAGCGTTGAGAGCAGTTTTCCAAACATCAGAAGAAACAGCGTTAGTGGGCCTGTAATGAAATAAGGAGATTCTACATCTTATTGCCCATAAAGTCAAACAGTTCCTGCATATTATTGAATGATGGAGTTTGGAGGCTGCCTCTTAGACTCAAAGTATTAAGTATATTATATTATGTTTTATGCTGTTTTTAAAATAAGGTCATAGATGAAAATTCTCTCCTGTTCTTTCCTGAATCATATCTTTGAAAAACAGTTAAAGTTACTAGTAGCCGAATCATTATGCTGGTGAGAGCTTAGAGTATCATCCTGTAAACTGGAGGTTCTCAGACACAGCTGTGGTGTGGTGAGTACATCTGTCATGCCATGCAGAGAGCTGCAGAATAAAATGTCATGCATTCATAAATAAAATAATTCTGAATGGAGTTTGTACTCTGACATCATAGTTCACTATCTCTTGCATAAGAGAGTTATGTTCATGACACTAAGACACATTGTGCATAATGTCCACTGATTACTCATTTTCCTTTTTTTTCTTTTCTTTTTTTTAGGATAAAAGTTGGGTATCCAGAAGTACAGGTTTTGCATTTATTAAATTATGAATTTAAAAATAAGATAATGGTGATTCCCTTACCCAATCTCTTTCTGATTAGTAAATTCATGGACCAGTAGTAAGAAGACTTTGGAATGGTGGACTTGAGACAATTTTGAATGCTCCCATGGGAGAGGACTGGAAGGCTCAGTGAAAACAGACTTGGCTAACAGTGGTCATGCTTAGAAACTGTCACTGAACAAGTATTGGAGAGATTAGGATTAGACCCTTCAGCAAGATGGACAAGAATAGTGGCAAAGAGGTTATTGCTATGCGTAAATATGTATGTGCTTTGAAATTAAGGATGTGAGAGTTTGTTTGGAGAAAATAAAAAAAAGCTCAAACCAGTCCAAATCTTCATCCAGACTAGAATCAAACTGAATCTTGAGTGTTGAAAATATGTGGATAAGCTTTAACTGGAATGAAAAAATAAAATAATTATTGAGAGCGAGGACTGTATCTACAGTGGAGAACTGACCCTATGGTAACATTGCCCTTGATAAATTGACAGAACCCATGTGCCCATTGTGTGTTCCCCTCCAACAAGCCTTAGAGGGTCATTGTGACAGGTTTTTGAACACGTATACAGGGTCGCTGAGCAAAATGACAAAATTTGAAAAAATGGTGGATTTGCCATTGGTAAACAAGAGGGGACTCTGTTTCCTCCAAACAATAGCGAGAGATACTAAATCAGCTGGGCACTCAATAGGTGTAGGAGAACTATTTGCCATCTATATTTGCACTGCACTAGTGAAGACTGGAACAGAGGAGGTCTCCAAACAAGTATAAGCCATGAACACTCTTAGGAGCAATTTTATCTGTGGATGCGAGATGAATTATAGACATTCAAGCAGAACCAAAGGATAGTTAGTATACCAATTTCTCTAGTGTAGATGAGGACAGAGGGGCTTTGACTATGCTGCTGGCATTTGTAAACACGAATATTAAGAAATCTTGAAAAATCTCATAAATCCGATATAATGAAACAATCTACCCCAGTTTCTGCAACAAAAAAGTTAAGTGTTTAGATAAGCATCTAATCTCTTGGTGGTTCTTATGAGATCACATCCTCAAGCCTACTGGGGTATGTCTATTAGTAGTATGTGTATGTGTATGCATAGTTCTCTGTGTAGGTTATAATTAATCCATTTATATTACATTATCATCTTTCATTATTCTTGTAGACGGAGCACAAAGCAACATTTAGGGCAAAATCCTGATGCTATTTAATTCCATAGAGCTTTGCTATTAACTTCAATGGGGCCAGGATTTCACCTCAAGTGTTGGTTTGTACACATGTTTCAGTTCCAGTAAGTCATTTTCAGTTATTTATTATTTTTGTCAGACTGAAATTCTTGGCTGACACTTGACAGGTTTTTCTCAGTCTGGGTAATGGTTATTATTTTTTAAAAGTTTGACTCAAAGTGGCTTAGCTGTTGTGAAGAACAAAGGGAATGGGGGTGGGGAGATGCATGCCTACCATTAAAAAATAAAATGCTCTGATTTTTTTTGCAATGATTTTAGCATGTCAGGTCGATAGTCCCTACTTGCAGAGGTGTCTCTTCTTGTTATTGTTAAAATTAGTTGTGATCTTTTATCTATCATATGGATTTAAAAATTGTATTTTGCATATGCATACTGGGTTTTGCAGTGTGATTTCTTTAAAAGTTTTTAACATTCTTTAAGTTTTGTATATGTGTGTGTGTCTAGGGTACAGAAGTTTGTGGACAGTACTGTTTCTTTCTCTATAATCAGTAAATGTCCAGAGAGGAACCTGGACTCCATCTAATACTGAAAGTTGTATGTGGAATCATAAAAGATCTCTTGTCTCATTGGCTACATGTAATGCATAGTGTCTAGTGTTAGTCAGTCTTTAAGGTGCCACCAGACTCCTTGTTATTTTGTGTGTAGTGTTGTATTTCTGAATAACAAATAATTGAATATGGAGAAATGTATTTTTTTTTCATTTTTGTAATGTAAGAAATTCCCTACCAAAAATACGTTAAGGTTGCCAACTGAAGCCACTCAAAAGCCAGCTAATGACTATGTTGAGGTGGCCTGTCCAAACATAACTCTGCTCCACTGTGCGTATGATAGTCTTTAATTATGTGACCACATATGTCTTTTCCAAGATGCTCAGAACCAACAGCTTCCATTGACTTCAATGGGAACATTTACATTCTAAGTCCTTTTTTAATCAGGCCACTTTTTAAAACATCTAGATATGGATTTAGAATCCAATCTTTAGGCGTCCATTTCTGTCAGTCCCAGTGTATTGCGAGCAATGGAGATGCTCGGTAGGGTCTGAGTAACTACTTCCTAATATGTTATTAATTCAATAAGCCATCAAAAGTAAGTTTCCCTGGCTGCATCTGACCTTTTAATCTTTTGCCTGCCATGGCAAGATTCATTTACAAAGTACAGAGTTGTAATTCCTGAACTAATACATCCAGGAACAGAGCTCATGGTGTCTCTCAATACCATCAGTATTTATGTGATGATAAAATATGATGACATTTTTCAATAAGATATACTGCTTTTTTGAAGAGACTAGATGGACTGAAAAACTGTAGTACTTAAGATAAAAATGTAGATTGTTTAATGAAATGCTGTCAGTTCTTGAATGTTACAGAAGTATATAATTATATTATATTAGGGAGGGGCAATCCTGGGCTGCACATGCAGGGAGCACTCCACAGAAATTTTTTCCCTTAATTTCTTTTCTTTTGGCTGTTTGGGTCATGACCTTAATACTTAAATGCCTTCTTTTTTGTTAGTTTCCATTATGCTACACTAGACATTATTTATCTTGTACAGGAGTAGGTGTTCTGAATTCAAGCTGGAGCAGAAAGGAAAGAAAAATCTTTGCTGGATTCACAAGCTTTGTTAGAAACACAGGATGAAATCCTGGCCTCACTGAAGTCCATATCAAAATTCCTATTGGCTTCACTATATCAGGATTTCATGCATAGTGCAGAGAGATTTGGACTGATGGTGGAACCACATTGTAATTAAAGTCAACTCATATGGCCAGATCCTGGACCTCACTCTGGTCCTTTTAACCTCACTTAAGTGGCACAAAGGGTCTAGAAAGATGGTTTAAACAATCAACTGAGAATTCCAGTGACGTTCTGGCCACCACTTCCTTCTGCTCCCATTGCCTGGGAATGGTGAACCGTGGCCACTGGAAGCTGCAGGGGGCTGTGCCTGCAGATGGTCAACATCAGCAAAATGTCTCAAAGCCCACAATCAGTTTAACCTGATGGGCCTGGTCTAGAGACATGTTGAGGGCAAGTTGTGCCAGGGAGAGGTAAGGCCAGAGTTCGCAGCTCTTAAATTCCCCAGATGGTGTAAAAATCTCTAGAGAACAGTTAGAAGCTGGTGCAACTTAAAATAGTTCTAACTTTTGATGAGCCAGGTATTTATGTGGTAGGGTGGGGGGACTGAATTGACCTTTAGGATTGAGAGGTTGCAGAAAGATGACACAAAACAACATTTATGTTAATTCCCTCCAGATTCATAGACTCTAGGACTGGAAGGGACCTCGAGAGGTCATCGAGTCCAGTCCCCTGCCCTCATGGCAGGACCAAATACTGTCTAGATCATCCCTGATAGACATTTATCTAACCTACTCTTAAATATCTCCAGAGATGGAGATTCCACAACCTCCCTAGGCAATTTATTCCAGTGTTTAACTACCCTGACAGTTAGGAAGCTTTTCCTAATGTCCAACCTAAATCTCCCTTGCTGCAGTTTAAGCCCATTGCTTCTTGTTCTATCATTAGAGGCTAAGGTGAACAAGTTTTTTCTCCCTCCTCCTGATGACACCCTTTTAGATACCTGAAAACTGCTATCATGTCCCCTCTCAGTCTTCTCTTTTCCAAACTAAATAAACCCAGTTCTTTCAGTCTTCCTTCATAGGTCATGTTCTCAAGACCTTTAATCATTCTTGTTGGTCTTCTCTGGACCCTCTCCAATTTCTCCACATCTTTACTGAAATGCGGTGCCCAGAACTGGACACAATACTCCAGTTGAGGCCTAACCAGCGCAGAGTAGAGCGAAAGAATGACTTCTCGTGTCTTGTTTCCAACACACCTGTTAATGCATCCCAGAATCATGTTTGCTTTTTTTGCAACAGTATCACACTGTTGACTCATATTTAGCTTGTGGTCCACTATGACCCCTAGATCTCTTTCTGCCATACTCCTTCCTAGACAGTCTCTTCCCATTCTGTATGTGTGAAACTGATTGTTCCTTCCTAAGTGGAGCACTTTGCATTTGTCTTTATTGAACGTCATCCGTTTGCCTCAGACCATTTCTCCAATTTGTCCAAATCATTTTGAATTTTGACCTTGACCTCCAAAGCAGTTGCAATCCCTCCCAGTTTGGTATAGTCCGCAAACTTAATAAGCGTACTTTCTATGCCAACATCTAAGTCGTTGATGAAGATATTGAACAGAGCCGGTCCCAAAACAGACCCCTGCGGAACCCCACTTGTTATACCTTTCCAGCAGGATTGGGAGCCATTAATAACTACTCTCTGAGTATGGTTATCCAGCCAGTTATGCGCCCACCTTATAGTAGCCCCATCTAAATTGTATTTGCCTAGTTTATCGATAAGGATATCATGCAAGACCGTATCAAATGCCTTACTAAAATCTAGGTATACCACATCCACTGCTTCTCCCTTATCCACAAGACTCGTTATCCTATCAAAGAAAGTGATCAGATTGGTTTGACATGATTTGTTCTTTACAAATCCATGCTGGCTATTCCCTATCATCTTACCACCTTCCAAGTGTTTGCAGATGATTTCTTTAATTACTTATTCCATTATCTTCCCTGGCAGAGAAGTTAAAGATGCACAGAGCGTTGTTCTGTTACACCTGATTATTCAGCCAGTCTCTTGAAAATTTCAGCTTCCCCGATGCCCTTGAAAATACAAGTGCTCTGGGATATTCTGATAAAATCCATTGAGGGATTAGTGATCTATTTTGGTATATCTGTAGTGCTCAGTACCATAGTATGTAAGCCCCTCACAATCTTTAATGTAGCCCTTTGATGTATGGAAGTTCTGTTGTTCCCTTTTTTACAAATGGGGAACTGAGAAACAGAGACTAAGTGACTTGCCCACAGTCACATAGGAAGCCTGTGTCAGAGAAGGGAATTGAGTGATGGTCTCCCAAGTCTCAGGCAGCACCTTTAGCCACAAAACTGTCCTTCCTCACTATTAGCTTTTTAGTACAGATGCTCAAAGGAATATGGAAAAAAAATTAGTAACCTCCTGTCCTTGGTCCATTTCTTGAACTAAATTAATTATCTAACTAGCATTAGCATCTAGTTCTCCTAAATGTTCGGATATGTTGTTTAATTTCTGGTTTCAAGGACCAGAATCACAACTGCAAAAGTACCACACATTGTGTTGATACTTCTGGTCAGGACCAGAGGTGGAAATACCAAGGATCCTCCAAAGAAGCCTCTTCTTGAGTAATATCTAGCCAGTTTTGCAGGCTCAAGGAGGATATAAGATAAGCATCCAAACTTCTGAACTTGACTCATCCATAGTTGTGTGATGTTATGTACAAATAGTGGTAATGAACACTGACAATTTTTAATGTGAAAAGTTGATGCTGGAAGCATTAATAATATCTTTCCCAGTTTCTGTGCTATTTACTTTGTTTTTTCCTTAGTTTTGCTGAATCTCTGTTTCCGTCTCTTCCTTGCTGTCTACCACTCACGCAGCTCTTTCTGAAACAGTATTAACTTATCCTGGGCATAGGTGCTCCCTTGTCTGTGACTTCTCACTTTATAACTGATTGGCTCTTATGCCCTTTTGTTAGCCACCCCAGTAGCTGCATTTGCAGAAGTGCCAGAGTGCACTGCAGTTCCAGGGGGTTTTCTGAGAAAGGGGAAATGTCCCCTTCTGACCTGTACACCTGTCCTCATCTTGACAGGATTTTGGCTCTAACTTTTTTTAAATAATCTTTATTAGTTTCCTTAGACTGTAGTGGTTGTCATAGAGCTCTCATGTGCTCTGTTTGAGTTACCTGTTCAATATCAGTTATTGAACTAATAGGTTATAATGGTTGTTAATATCTGAAATGTAGGTGGTAATAGTTTCTTTGCAGTCATTATAATCTATATTTTCAATAGATGTTCCATCCTTGCCCACTGACATCAATATCTAAAACTCATGGAGCAGGTTTGTTTAAGATGTTACCATTCATATATAGTACCCATTTTCCTAAAGGTATTATTTTTGATTATCTAGCATACACAAGTCAATATTACAAGCAAGTATCCTTTACTTTAAAAATCTGAAGACAGTTGGCGTGAGAGGGGTGGTGATAAGAGGAGCTTGAAATGATAAAGCTTCTATTTTAGGAGTCCTTGGCTAGAATTCTGGATCTCAAAATGGGCATCTGTGTTTTGGCGGATGCAGCCCCGCATATAGCCCATGAAGATTTCTCCAGCTCCCATTGTTGAGTCTCAGAGGATGTAAGCATAGAACACTTGAACATAAGCCCTACCCCCTCAGAATGCTTCCCAACAGCTCCTATTGTGGAAGGCCAGTGGGAGGGAAGCTATCAATGAGGTGGAAAAAATCTGCCCCATGTTCCTCTTTGGCCCATCCCTCTTTTGGAGTTCATTGTGAGCCAGATGTGTTCCCCTACCCTGAAATTCTAAACCCATCTTGAGTGACTAATGAGTGAGTGCTGAAGAACTGTTCAGAGCAAGGGGGCGAGAAATCCTTCCCCTTAGTGACACAGAACCAGCTCCAAATCTTCTGCATCAGAGTTACCTCTATGTGTCTTCTTCCCTCACTCACCAGTTCCGGATTAGAGAAGACCAGAGCACTGATGTAATAGCAGATCCTCTTGTACCCCTGGTGAACTGCTGCTCACAGCCACAAGAGTAGCTCCCACAAAGCTGAGCTGTCTGGTGTAGCTCACAGGACTGTAGACCACTTGTGTGGGCTCTTCATATCCTGCTCTTGCCAGAGAGCCACAGTGGTTCCACTGCAGAGGATAGGTGACGACTTGGGTCTTAGCCTTAAAAACTGTCAAATAATTACTGTAAAATGATGATATGTAGAATAAATCTTTTCTCCTGTGATTAGACCTCCTAGAACAAAATTCTGGACTAATAAAATTGTTCTACTTAAATTTTAAACCCCTGTAGAGGAAAATTCTTAGTGGCACTTATGAGTAATGACACTAATATAATTGCAGAATTCAGTGATGCTCTGATGTGTTTTTAATCCAGATGTTAAGCATGCAAGAAAAGAATCACTAGCAAGAGACCATAAACATTAAAAATCCTGTCATTTTAAAGTCACTTGTTTGTACATGAGGAGCATAGAGAACATTGGAACAATAACATTACTCTGCTTTCCCCATTCCAACCCTCTGTCAAAGGATTGTGATTCCAAAATGTTTAGAAAGATGTGGTGATGATAAGGTATCTAGTAATTAAAATTTCTGTGACTTCATAGGAACAACAAGAAATTCATTCGAAATTTGCTGCCCTTTCACTTTTAAAAAACATTCATTTTTCTATGCATTTTTGTTCTGTCAGACATTTAATATAATATGTCACATTACATTTTGAAAATCAAACACTATGGTATAGTATCACAATTCTTTTTCTGGAAGTCTTTTTGTTCTTAACTATCAGAATATAAAATATCAGCTGTGGTATTTTCAGTCATATCATATTTCAAATGCCTTTTTATTCAGTACTTTTATGACCAGTTGCTTGACAACATATAGATATAGTTACTTCATGTGAACAATGCCCCTGTGCAATTGGTGTTGGTATGAATTTTTCAGAGCATATGTCGAACACAAACAGTAGTTCCCAGTTGAGTTTGTAAAATGTCTTTGCTGAAGTGCATTTTTACATGGTGAAGTGATGTTTTCATTGAAATGCTTCCATGAAATTCTCTCTGGTTGCATTTATTTTAAGACACCAGTTTTATTCATCTTAAGCGTGGTATGGTATTTTAGTGCTTAGAACATCTTTGAGAGAATGCTGTCTTTTTTGCAATAAGAGTTTAAGAAAATAAGCAAAGGAAACTCTTCAGGAAATTGGCATTAAGAATGGATTTTTAATCAACAAGCTTTTTTATGAAAGAGTAAAATAATATAGGGATGCCACAGTCTCAGGGTAAGGAAAATGTGTCAATGGAATTTTTAAAAGGTTTGGTCCTACTCTTGTATAAAATTAAATAAATGACATCCCTTATGCCATAGTCATATAGAATTTAATAAAAAATGGTAACTTTCTATAGGGATTTTTTATATCTCCCTTTAGCATTTAATAGGAAATATATCCACAGTATGGAATTCTATATGTTGTTGTTTTTTAAAAAAAGAAACTTATAGAAAGGATATCATTACATTTAAATACTACTACTTTTGAGTAATTTCTACAGAATCATACTTAATTTCTGTGGAAATCTATCAATTTAATGTTTGCTATATTTTATAGGTCTGTTGCATAAGGAATGTAAGATTATTGTTTTAACCCCCTACTTCCCATTGTATGGACCATGTTAGTGCAGTAGCTATAGGATAACATTTTATTGTTTGCTTTGAATGTGATTTTTGCATTTTTATAATAGGGACTAGCTGCTAAAGTAATCATTTTTATAAAAGTTGATATAGTATTCCACAGTAACTGTTTGATATGTCACAGTTTTCAGTAGTTATGTAGTAATGTTCTGGGATATTATTAAAGAATGCCGTAATGCATAATAAACATCTCTTAACATAAATATTATTACTATTATTTGCATTATTGATATCCTGGTTGAACTGAAATTTAAAAATTTCCATGCTAGGCATCTTTACTAACGGATTCAGGTAAATTCTCACCTCTGTAAAAAGAGCAGATAGGATATGAGTATGTGTTTGTATATTTGCTCCCCAATGGATTTGGGTTCATTGGCATTAGGTGCCTGGGGATTTCCTCTATGTTTCCTAGCAGCAGAGAGTGTGCATTTCGCATCTGCCCTGTTCCATACACATAATTGTTACAAGAACAAATAGAAAATTTATAATGCATAATTGTGAGGCTAAGAAAAACTGCATAGTTTACAAGCTAGTTTATACAAATGACTATGGGTAGGATAACCTGTCACATTCTGATTTTAGTGAAAAATTTAAGGTCAGTTACTTAGACTGTTTACTTGGCAACAAAGGTGACCTAGGAAAATGACCCATGTTAAAAGAGTTGTACAGCGATATTTAATGTTGATTCTAAGCAATTTAATTTTTTTTCTTTATAGAATACTGTCTTGTGGGTCACCAAGCACTAGATTTATACTAAGAAAAAAATAGTTGACGGCAAACACAGAGAGCTGATATGTTTTCAAGGAGGACTAGCCTGGTGCACTTGCGAGTGATGATAGATGTGTGTGAAATATAATCCTGATTAAGAATGCATGTGTGAAACCCCTTCGAATAAAGTGCTGTGTCTAACAGCATGTTCAGGGCTCCTTTATGTGAGAAGGGAAGGCTAATGGAACAGCTCTTGTACCATTCACTTTCTCCTCATCACTTGCTGAACTCATTGTTCTTCTAGTATTTTCCTCAGCTCTAACTTTAAAGACTTTGTTACATATTGATAGGGTAGCAAAGGGGAGGAGAGTAGCATAAGCAGGTCTAAAGGATTAGCTTTGTAAAGACTCTAGGTTTGGAAAAATATCCAGAATTAAGCAAATCAACAAGTATGTGCTGTGTCTATTTTCAGATGAGACAAAAAACGTTGGGCCTGATCTTAATGTAGTGTGGAACAATCATGCAATTATGATGACCTGAAATATATATTACTATCTCATACATATTAGCTCTGCTAGTTGTCAGTATCTACATTAGTCACAGCAATGTAAACCCCTCATTTATCAAAACTAAAATAATTAGAAAGAAATTGATAATTAATATTTGGTTTTAGTTAAAAGGAAAACAAACTTTTATTAATAGGGAGTTTGCACTGTATTCTTAGTAAGTCAGGTCTAAATAACTCAGTTGCTTTAAAACAGAGAGTAAATGAAGTGGTCTGGTTAAAGGGCCTGATGTTGCAAGGCATCTCCACATAGATGTTATTGATCTTCTCTGAAGTAGTTGCTAGGATCTCATTTGCAATAACTCATGCAGTTAACAATTGATCAAACTGGAGGTGCTTTAAAGTTTCTGAGTATGCTGTCCATTTTGGTGGAGTACCTGGACTGCCTTGACCTTCAATTAACAGAACTATATTTTCTCCATAATTCTGGTAAAAATAGAACCTTATTATTTAAGGTGCTGGACTGGTATTTAATATGAAGTAAGTGCTGGGAGTGTCAGACAAAGATACATGGTTAGTAGAATGAGAATGTTCAGTCCAAACCTATGGTCTGGTCTGGGTAACATCTGGGAACTACATTTGAAGGGCCTATATTGTGCTATCAGGCACTGTCCTGTATAAGGGGACACCTCATAGCAGTGCCACCCCAGGAAAAAATGTGACTCCAAGTCACATTTCCTCCTCGACTTCTGCTTTGCACCCAACGACAAGTAATTTGCTACCATTAAAGGCCGGTGACTTATTACTTCTGCACCCCTGTGCCAGCTCAGAAGTGCTGATTGGAAACATTTGGGAGAATAAGAGGGCAAGAAAGTGGAGCTGTGGCTTTGGCTATTTCTCATTCCTTTCCAACCACTCCCCACCTACCTGAATGGAGCAGAGGAAGAACCACAGCCTGGGCTCTCTCTTCCCTGTGCCTACATCTGAGGTGCAGTAAGGCCACTCAGAGGAGTGTTTGTATGCATAGGGGTGTAGGTGCCCTGCTCCCTTTTCCATACTGTGCAGGCTGGGCCACAATCAGTTCTAGAGGCTGTTTTTCAAGGTGTTTAGATGCCTAAAGATTGCAAATAGGTGCCTAAAGATGCAGATAGGCACCTAGTAGGATTTTCAAACATGCTTAGGTGCCTAACTCCCATGGATTTTAAATCAATGAGTGTTACGAATGCAGGCACTTTTGAAAATCTTGTTAGGCATCTATCTGCATCTTTAAGAATATCTCTAAAAATCTGGCCCCTGGGGCCTTAGCCGTCCCATCCGTGGTGTGGTGGAGGGGACAGTGTCACCTTGGATCAACAGGATGTTGACTTGGATCAACAGGATGTTTTTTTTTTGTTTTAATCTGGCACCAAACAAAAGATAAGTGTAATTAAATATTTGTATTGGATTTCTTATGAGCTGACAATCAAACGAAAAGGCCCCCAAACAAAAGTTCCTGCAAATGATCTCATTTCCCAGGAAAAAGTTCTTGAAGTAGTACTTCCTGCAATATTAAAACTTGAGAGTGAAACTGCCATGAATTGGGAAGACAGCCATAAGAGTTGTTGGACATCTTATCTTTACTCAGAACTTTTGTTTTAAAGAATACATTCAAAGATAAAGATCTGCTATCTTTTTAGTATAATTACTCCACAGAAAAATCACAAACATTCATAGAAATAGTCTGACACGATGACAACCTTCTATTAACTCTGAAAAACAACTCAACATTCATTACACGCTTTTAAAATATCATTTCGGTGAATTATAGATGTTACATGTGAGTAGTGGCTGAGATCCAGGAAGGGTACAGTGTATATTGCTGGCAGGTATTGCATGTGCGTTCTTTCACAGCACATAATTTCCTCAGATAAGGTAAGCCTATGATATGTTATCCCCAAAATTTGGGATTACAAATTCTGCTGTGGCTTTATATGAAGAAATGCCTAAGGTTCCTTTACACTGGTGGCAGAGCTGGGAAATCCTGACTCAGTTCCCCTGCTGTAAGCATTAGACCACATTGCCTGCCCATAAACAACAAAACATTCTGAGATGGCAGTATTTTACATCCAGTTTGCCCTCATTTTGCATAGGTGCAAATGTAAGGTTGAGGAGAATCAGTCCCAGGGTATTTGTTGAACCTCCAAAAATAAAAGTCTGATATTGCAGACATTATTCACATGAATTTTTGGCATTACTGTCATCAGTAAAGGATTCAGGATTAGGCCCTGAAAAAGGGCTGTGTGGATGCACTATTACTGTTATCGCTTTCTTCATCTGAATCAAGTGGCTGTAAATATCAGAGAAGAAAGGTGTATCTTGCTTCCTTTTTCATACTGTCTCCTGTCACTGCTGGAGGGAGTCTAGTTTGCAATAACTTATACAATTACCAATAGTTTTTTATAATTTGACATTTTAAGAGCTGTGTTGGGTAGAGGGATAATTAATAGCACTTACTTGCTTTAAAGTTGAGCTTTAAATTATATATAACATAATCATGTCTAAAGCCTCTAACTTACTACTTACCCCAGTAGGTAGTTCATCTGTTTTTCACTGTAGTACATCTCTTTCCGTATAGCAGGACTAATCCTTTACCTGGGCTTCTTTAAGTTCAAAAGCATTGATTGCATATTGTGATTTTCCTGCAATAACCTTAATTATTTCCTGATGCATCTACTTTGCTTCAGTTGTTGTACAATTCAGTTCAATATAAAGGAAAATAAAATGGTGGATGAAATGTCATAAGAAAGTTTGTTTCAGGTAAAAAACAATGAATAAAAATTACTGTCTTCAAGACCAAAAAACAACAACCTTCTAAAACCTTTAAGACCTTGAATATTTTTTCTAATCCCTTGGTGCCTTTTAACAAGTGAAACTATTTTTTATTTTTTATAAAATTGTCAATGGCTTTTCTTCAGATTTATTGGGTCTTCTGTTTAGCTTCACTAGTTGTCTTTTGTGTTCCAGCGATATATGCAGTAGTACGTCTATATGGGGTTGCATTAATTTTTCTTTTATCCTTATAGCAGAGAAAATAGAAGTTAGAAACTATAATTCTATGTAAATGGCCGTGTTATAAAACTATACAATTATTTATTCACTTACTCTTCCACAGGAAAAAAATCTTCATTCTAATAAACATGCTGATATGAATGGCAATGAAATCTAATTTATCCTTAGCATTCTCTATATTTTCCTTTGCAATTAATTTTGTTTCTATGTTACATCTATATTAGTATGTTTCCCTTCAAATTCTGAAGAGAGTAGTGTCTCTAATTTATTTCCCTTGCAGTTGATTTAAGCAGGGTTTTAACGATGGTGATTTCTTTCTTAGTTACAAATATACACGCTGAGTGTTCTGAGATTTATGTAAGAACCTGGAATTCAGACATGGGGTTTTGCATTGCTTCTTCAGTTAAGATTAATTAACCATTATTAATAATAAAATTCACAGTGTGAATAAAGTGTTGTCTTTCTAGTCTCTCTTAGTCTCTTCTATTTGAATTTCAAAATTGACAAGGTTATGAACAGTAAAGTTGTTGCCACTACAATAAAAAAAATTAGTATTGCAGAAAGAGAGTTGCTTGCAAATTCTAAGCAAAGTGTAAATTGTACTATGTCTTTATTTTATTGAAGAGGGAAGGGAGAGAGGGAATGATGGGCTACAAAGTATCATAAGAAACATTTTAAAAAGTACTTTGATTGGCTTCATCTTCTTAATCAAGTAAATATAAAATAGTGAACCCTTTCCATATGCATGTGATAAACAAAGCAACTTGAAAGCAGCATTTATTAAAAAGGAAACATATTTTACTGACTGTGCAATGTTCAGTGTTATTGACTAAATTGTTTTTGAACCATCCATACAGAATGCCATTACGCTCCAAAAACTGTCATAAATAGAATGTTCAACTTTTCCCTGAAAGTAATCTGGAAAACAAATAGTAAATGGCTAATATTGTGCTGTTTTGGCTAGTATGAACAAAATGGTTTTAGAAGTTACTTTTTATAACCAATATATCCAGGTTATATACCTGTAGTACAAACTTTTCCAAAATTGGTTCATTTAAACAACTGTGAAAAATAGATTGACTTTTTTAAAAAAAGTTCATGTAGATATTTACAAAGTTTTTTCCACTCTGGATCTTTCGACTCAAGGATGTATGAATTGTGTTGTGTCCAGTATAATATAATCTCTTCTGCTGTTAGAATGTGATGATTAGGATCAGACAAATGACCCTTCAGTTCTGATTAACCTTCCCAGTATGCACTATGCATGAAGTGGTTGTATGCTTCAAATGGCTTTTAATGCTCAGTGTTTATATAATAAATAGATATATTTTTTCGAAGCAAATGTGTTTGTTCTTACCCCTGGCCAATGGCTAGAGAAAATGGTAAGATGCCTACTAGCCTACAGTCCTTAGTTAAATCATCAGTTTGTTAACTGCTGTTTGCAATCTAAACCCTCCCTCTGGAATGAACTTCTTTAAAGCAAAATGAAATAAAATAAAGGTAAGTAAAAGTAAATAGATTTTCCTATTGAAAGTTATTACTTCAGGAATGAAGAAGATGGATATTGATCTGTGCCATTCTTTGCCATTACAGTCAGGTCCACATAGATAGCTCAGACACTTTATTCTAAGCAAACAGCCATTTTCTCTTCTGCCTTGGATTCCAGGGAAAATTGAAAAAAGTAAAAGGTTTGTAAAAACATTTTTCTGTCCTTCTTACAGGGACAATTTATGTTGAAGTAACAGTTTCTGAGATACTTGCACCTGTTATTGATTTATTTCTTCTTTATCATGAACAATCTCCTGTTTTATAGTACAGTTACCCTTGTATGCTGCCCTAAGGTAGTTATTTAGAAATAGTTTTTATTACTACAAAGTCCCCGAGGGGTTCAAAAGATATGAAGCATTCTGAATAAATGAACCTACATGTACCTGCATTAGTTTTGCATTTTATATGGCCTATATTGATAATGGTAATATTTGTTTCCAACAATAGAACAGTATCACAACGAGTGATCGTCATAACATTGCAAATGGCATTCCAAATCCATAAGGTCCCTGTGGTATCTTGCCAAATAACTCTCACAATATGACCTTGAGAATCCATGGACTGGAAAACAGTAAAACAATGTGAATAAAAATAACCTATTTTTAGGTAGCATTATTGCCAGAGATGTGTGTGTTCCTTCTAGGAAAAATATCCCTGAATCAAACTGTGAATGTATTAGAAGCAAATGTGATGTGGGTATGTTTGTGTCTCTTCCCCCTCTCTCTCTCTCTTTCACACACACACACACACACACACACACACGCGCGCACACACACAATTGCTTGCTTGTTTTAATATATGTCTATTATTTCTTCACATCTTACTGTTTTATAGTTCAATATTAATACTTGACCTCCACCTTTCTGACTTCAACAGATTACTATAGAAAATTCTTCTGTTTTTACTTTTTATCACATCTTCTGAAATTTTAGCAAATAATATTTGACAGCTGTGAACATCTGCAAAAGTTATTGTTATCATAACTTGAGCTCAACAACTACCGTCACTGATGCTTAGCAGATCATATTGCAGTAAAGACGTGGAGTACATTTACATTCTTTTTTGAATTCTTGTTGGATTTACAGTAGGAACTTTTTGTTAATGTACATTTTCATCAACAGACATCTTTTTCTCATATTTAAAAATGATACATGTAATGTATATTGCTTAGCAGTAAATTTACATTCTATCCAGCCTCTTTGATAAAGTTTTTCTTTTATGTATGAATTTTACAGGAATCATATACTGAATAATCTTTTATGTGTTTTCTAATGTATTGGGCAGAGAGCTGTTGGTAGGCGTAAAGCTGCAAAGCAGCTTTCAATAGTATAGACTTGCAAGTTATTTCTGGAAAAAAAAATTCCACTTTATTTTTTCTAGTTCTTATTCAGTATTCACCCAAGGAAACTGGTATATTACATTTTCCTTGAAGACAGCAACAGAAATGGAAAATGCAGTTAGTCATTTATGTGCATATTACAGTATAAATCACAAAGATTAAGGGGAATCATTTTTGGGAGCACCACAATTTTGCAACCAAAAGCACTTAAATAATTACCTTTTTAAGCAACTTTTATTGACTATGCAGGAGGATATAAAGTAATCTTACTTGTTTTAAATGGTATAAAGCAACCAAATGCCATTAACAGAGTGTTACATTTCTTATTTCACTAAGATTGTTGAAGCTTACCAGAAAGAGAAAAAAAGAGTATAAGAGATAAAAAATGTATAAATTCAGGAACACCGGCTAGTAATATCCCAAACCATTGTGAGTGGACTCCTACTTTCCCCTGCCAAAATATGTGGAAGCATGCATGGATTGTACTAGATTAGTAAGAGGGGCTTGTTTCCGTGGCATTAGCCAGGTATCTTAGCAACAGGATCATACCAGATTCTAGCAGTGCTCTGTGGTGGTGCATGTAATATCCTGGACATAATCTGTCTTTTAATTTTCTTTGGATTGTAGTGATATTACAGATACATGTGTTCAGTTATAGATCTTTATTTAATAAGAAGAATGCTTTAGCTGAAGATTTGTACTATGTCAGAAGTGGGCAACTCACAATAATGTTACTGGAGGTTTAGCCCAGGTACAGCCTTGTCTCACATTTCAGACTGACAGGAAAACTTACTCCCTTCATTAAGATGTGCCTCGTAGTTCATATCTTTATGCTGTAGAGATGAGAATGCTGCTAGAATTCATAATAATGAGAACGTTATTTAATGTCAGATAGAATGCAAATTGCTTGTACAATTGAAATGTCATCTAAAACATGCCACCGTATGCAACACCACTTTATTATAAGTCACTGAGAGCAATATCTTAAATTTGGAATTGCATTAATCCTTCATCTGCTTTTGTTTACCTTTCATCTATAACAGAGATGTTGAATTTCCTCTAACTACATTTGCATGTTTTAACTGCTTGCTCACACAACTGAAGATGTGTGAGAGAAGTATGGAAAGGAAGTTCCCTTTGATTTTCTTCATCTTTTGGTTGTTTGTTCAATGCAAATTAATAGCAAAAGATAGCTTTCAAATACAAGACAAAATGCCATGTCATCTCCTTTTAGGAAATAAGTTGAAGCTTATGCAAGAGCATTTCATTATTTAAAGGACGAATTGTAATACAAATTTGCTGTCAGTTTATTGGTAATTGATTTTCTTGGTAATTTAGTCGCATGCCATAATTTGTTTCATTTAATTGAAACAATAACAATAACTTTACAGGATTAACTTGGTTCACAGTAAAATGACATTGAATGTATTTAAGATTTTTGGCACACTGTGCTTGGAAAAGGATATCCAGAACAACTACTTTCCAAATGAAATATAGTCTGGTGTGGTGAATATTGTTTGTGTGTCAGAATGCTACAAATTTATTTGTAAATATCCAATAAGGAGAGATTCCTTTATCCCCTGGGTCATTTTAAAAAACATATGATATAAAACAACAATGGCACCCTTTCCCCTCTCTGCCCTCAGCACCCTTTCTTGTGCTTCCTTATAAACAAACTCATCTTGATTGTGGGGGGGGGCAGGAAGAGGATAGTCTTACTCTACTTCCCCAAATAATTTCAGGGCTGCCACTGCTATTCCAACTGCTGCAATGTATGGCAGTGGGACAAATACTCTGATGGTGCATAGGCACCGTGATCTGAGCCATGCAGGCCTCATATGAGCACCATGGGAACCCATGATTTAAATT
Source organism: Gopherus evgoodei (assembly GCF_007399415.2). Taxonomy (NCBI): domain Eukaryota; kingdom Metazoa; phylum Chordata; order Testudines; family Testudinidae; genus Gopherus; species Gopherus evgoodei. The sequence continues at coordinate 115,614,916 of NC_044326.1, forward strand.
ACAAGTCTATGGCCCAGATTTTCTCATCTGGCCAAGCTGCATTTGGCAATAGGATCACAGAGTGAGGACCGTCTTGGCTTTACAATCCTTGGTGTAAATTAGAACAGCCTCTAACTTAATCTGGTTGCCAGTCAGGCAGTGAAACAGCAAGAGAGATTTGGGGCAGTCAGTTGGACTTGGAAATCATAGAACTTAAGCTCCTTGGTGATTTAGATGCTTTTGAAAATTTTATCCCTAGTCATTTCATGTGCGAGAAGTTGGAGAACCAGAAAAGTTTAAAATCCCCTCAGGCTCTTTACAAGTGAAAATCTGTAGCTTGAGGTCCATCAACATCTTCAAAATGCCAAACTTATCATGGCAAATTCCACTCCCCTGCATGTGTTTACCCCACCCATGTGGCTGATTCTCATTTGGGGGACTCTTTTTTCCCCAGGTGGTGTGAACAGAAATTACTTCAGACTAATTCATTTTAGAAATTTTATGCAGAAAAAGAATCTCTCATAAGAATGTAAGAGTGGCCATAGTGGGTCAGACCAAAGGGTCATCTAACCCAGTATCCTGTTTTTTGACAGTGGCCAATGCCAGGTGCCCTAGAGGGAATGAACAGGTAATCGTCAAGTAATCCATTCCCTGTTGCTCATTCCCAGCTTCTGGCAAACAGGTTATGGACACCATCCCTGCCCATCCAGACTAATAGCCATTGATGGACCTATCCTCCATGAATTTATCTAGTTCTTTTTTTGAACCTTCTTATAGTCAATTTTTTAGCCTCTAGCATGGGATGAAATTCTCCTCCTCCATGCCTACTCCCTGTCCCTCAGCACTTCTTTTTCTTTTTCAGGGATCCCTTTTAGCAGGATCTATTGACAAAATAGCCTCTTCCCTCCATTTCAAAGCAATAGATGATGTTCCTTGTCAGTATAGGTAGAAATGGTTCTATTCCTCTTAATTCCCTATTCCCTGGGGGAAGGAGAAGGATTTCATTCCATACTAGAGGCTAAAAAATTGAACAAGTACACAAAAAATGTTCACATTTTTAATGGTGGCATTAACCTGTCTAATCCCATCTTTAAATCCACAGGATTGGTTTGGGTCTCTTGACCTGAAGGACCCCTATTTCCTTTGATGTGTCTAGCCTATATAGCAAAAATATCTAATCACAGGGAAAGGCCACTATTAGTACAGAGAGCTCCCCTTTGCATTCTCTGCTGCTCTAAAATCTTCACAATATACCTAACGGTGACATTTCCCTTAACACGTCAAGATACCCATGTATATTGCTATCCAGACAATTGGCTAGTAAGAGCACAATCTTCACTGAATCTCCTGGCTACCTGCTGTGTACTTTCTCCATCTATATGGCTATGAATAAAACAAGAAAAGTTTACATTTACACTGATTCAGACAGTAGAGTTCATAGGAGCCAAATAGGTGATGGCCCAATTGATAATCGATTTAACGGATTCAGAAGTTCAGTGGCCTCTTTGAGGATAAAATCACTGAATTCCAATTTCTTTCTTTCTGAGGTTTCTGGGACAACTGGTTTCTTGTGCCTATGTAATACCATTTGCCATACTTGGAATAAGAGCCCTCCAAAGCTGGTTTAAGACAGTATTTTAACCTCATCTGGATAGTTTGCTGTCTCTTGTGACTCTGCTCTTAAAGATCCAAGACACTTCAGATCAGTACTTGAAAATGTTTGTAGCGGGAGTACCTTCCCCTACTGCAAGCTGAGATTTTGTGTCAGGTGCCTCATGTATAGATAGAGGGCCTACTTGGACCATGTCAGTATATACAGGGTCTTTGGAAATCCAATGAGTTCAAAGCTCCACGTAAAAATCCTAGAACTGATAATAATTTGACTGCCTTTCAGAGATTTTCTACCTCAAATCAGGGACAGGCTGCCACAATTCTTGACAAATAACACCTTAGCCTCGTCCTGTATAAACTGACAGGGAAGAGCTAAGTCTCATTTGCTGTGTCATGTGTTTGTCTTTTAGAGTGCACATCCATTAAATTTCAACTTCTAGCCCTCATTTTCCTGGTAAGGAAAATATCTTGATAGTTGAGTTGAGTGGCAAATGCAAGGCTCAGTTGGTGTCTGAAAGACATGGTGGGCATTTGTCTTTCAGATGTGTGGGAGAGGCTCTCATAGATCTTTGACACAAAGAACACCAGAAGGTAGCTGCAGTTCTGCTCCAAGGAGGGTAGAGAATATGGATGCCTCTTGGACTCATTAGATCTTCCCACCAAAACCAGAGGAAAATCAGACATGGCTGATCTTATGTGATATTACCAGATCCCACTTGTTTATCCTAGCTCTCAGATTTTGTAATCCTAGCATCTGATCTTTCTTTTTTCCATTATCAACTCTAATTTCCCAACCTAAAACTACAGCTATGTTCTTCATCAGATGCAAAATCTCTCTGCTTGAGAAATAACTAAAGAATAAATTAAATGTGTTATTTGTGAAGTCATAACCTTCCACAAGAGTGTACCTTGAAATAGAAAAGATTTTAATTTAGAATCTCCAGTAAGAGCTCCGCCGCACTAACATTTACAATTCTATTTACTGTCTCTGACAGACCAGTTTATCTTTGAGTACTGAGGAGGCCCATTTGGCATCTTATCTGCATGCAGTACCACCCCCCAGTACACAGATGTTCATTATTCACACATCCTACTGTCAAAGGATTCTCAAAAGAACTCTTACATGCCTTTCTCTTTCTGCTTATTTGCAAGCCTCCTACCTTGGGAATGTGAATCTAGTGCTTAAAATGTGCAGGAGAATTCTCCTTTATCTATAAAGAGTGATGATTATAATGTCAGCTAGGAGAATTGGTGAGTACCTGAAGGCATTGAAAACATGTTTCACTAGGTCCAAAGTGGCATCTGCAGAACATCTCAGATGTGTCTGCATCCCTAAGATAGAGAAGACTGAATCTGGAACTTAATTCATACATCAGTGCAGCATTACTCTCTTGACTTGCAGTTAGACCTGATGTCTAATATAGGACAGGATGAGAGGCAGACATAAAGTTTCTAGACACCATTAATGATTGCTTTTTGGAGCAGTTAGTCCTGGAACCCACAAGGGGAGAGGCAATGTTTGATTTAGTCCTAAGTGGAGCACAGGATCTGATCTAAAAGGTGAATACAGCAGAACCATTTGATAACAGTGACTGTAATATAATTAAATTTAACATTGCAGGTGGGGGATACCAAAGAAGCCTATAACAAAATCATTTAACTTCAGAAAGGGACACTACACAAAAATGAGGAAGCTAGTTAAATGGAAATTAAAAGAAACAGTCACAGAGTGAAATGCCTACAAGCTGCATGGAAATTAAAAAAAAAAACACCATAATAGTGGCTCATATTAAATATATAGTCCAAACTAAAAAAGAATAGTAAAAGGTCCAAAAAATGCCACTGTGGCTAAACAACAGAGTAAAGGACAGGTTTCAGAGTAGCAGCTGTGTTAGTCTGTATCCATAAAAAGAACAGGAGTACTTGTGGCACCTTAGAGATTAACAAATTTATTTGAGCATAAGCTTTCGTGGGCTACAGCCCACTTCATCGGATGCAAAGGAAGCAGTTAGAAGCAAAAAGACATCTTTTAAATATTGGCAGTCAAATCCTACTGAGGAAAATAGAAAGGATTAGAAACTCTGGCAAGTTAAGTATAGAAGTATAAATAGCAGGCCAGAAAAGATATTGAAGAGCAACTAGCAAAAGACTCAAAATCTAACAGCAATTTTTTTTTAAGTACATCAGAAGCAAGAAGTCTGTCAAAATATCAGTGGAGCCACTGGACCAGGGGTCGGCAACCTTTCAGACGTGATGTGCCGAGTCTTCATTTATTCACTCTAATTTAAGGTTACACATGCCAGTAATACATTTTAATGTTTTTAGAAGGTCTCTTTTTATAAGTCTGTAATATAAAACTAAACTATTGTTGTATGTAAAGTAAAAAATGGTTTTAAAATGTTTAAGAAGCTTCATTTAAAATGAAATTAAAATACAGAGCCCCCTGGACCGGTGGCCAGGACGCAGGCAGCGTGAGTGCCACTGAAAATCAGCTCACGTGCCACCTTTGGCACGCGTGCCATAGGTTGCCTACCCCTACACTGGACCATTGAGGTGCTAAATGGTCACTCAAGGAAGACAAGGCCATTGTGGAGAAGCTAAATCAGTCCTCACTGCTGAGGATGTGAGGGAGATCTCCTTTCACAGCAGAGGATGAAAAGGAGCCATTCTTTATAGGTCTGTCCAGATTGAGGTGTCAGTAGATAACTTTTTGGAACAAACTGATAAATTAAATAGTAATAAGTCACCATAACCAGATGGTATTCACCCAAGAGTTCCAAAGGAACTCAAATATGAAATTGCAGAATTACTAACTGTGTATGTAACCTATCACTTAAATGAGCTTCTCTAGTAGATTACTGGAGGATAGCTAATGTGATGCCAATTTTTAAAAAAAAGGCTCCAAAGGCAATCCTAGTAATTACAGGCTGGCAAGCCCAACTTCAGTACCAGGCAAACTGGATGAAACTATAATAAAGAGCAGAATTATCAGATATATAAATGAAAATGATTTGTTGGGGAAGAATCAACAAAGCTTGCCTCACAAATCTATTGGAATTCTTTGAGGGGGTCAACAATCATGGGGACAAGGATAACCTATTGGATATAGTATACTTGGACTTTCAGAAAGCCTTTGACAAGGTCCCTCATCAAAGGCTCTTATGCAAACAAAGCAGTCATTGGATAAGAGGGAGGGTCTTCTCCTGGATCAGTACCTGCTTAAAAGACCAAAACCAAAGCATACGAATAAATGGTCAGTTTTCAAAATGGAGAGAGGTAAATAGCAGTGTCCCCCAGTGATCTGTACTGGGACCAGTGCTGTTCAAGAGGTAAACAGTGAGGTGGCAATGTTTTCAGGTGCTAAAAAAAAATTACTGTCATCCAACATACAAACATGTATTTAACCTTAACGACATTTTTGAAAAGTACGAGCCACTCTATCCTGAATCACAGACACATAATGCAAAGAGTCTGCCTGGAGAAACAACTACTGTTCTTATGCAATGCAAAGCCTTCCTGAAAGCATTCCTAGGAAATGAACTGAAGCAGTCCATATCATTAATGAGTTAGTGTAAGAAACTAAGTAAATAATTTCACAATACATATCTGATCTGAAATTAGTCCCATTAAGAATGATGAACCTGTTTAAATTGTGTGTAGACCTTAACCAAGCATATCTGAAACACACGATTTGTAAACAAAATGCAATATCTTTGTTCTTACAGCTCCTCATTCAAATTATTATATTGTGGCCTTTTTGAAAATGCTTTCTGATCTTGAAAAGCCCATTTTACACACTGAAGCTTGTAACAAAAGAACTGAAGTCATTTGTTTGACACTTGAAGTCAGTGAATATTGTTAGGAACTAATACTACCACCGTATCTGCTGGACTTTGGGAAAAATGAGCATTGATTTACAAATACTGTTCGACAAATACCAAGCCCAGAAGAGATGACCCTTTTAATTCCTTAATATAGGCTACAGTTCAGTTTGATTTATGGAAGATGGGTGTCTATTTGTAAAATATGTATCTCCAAGATGCAGTTTATGAGAAACTTGGCTTTGGGGACACATTAATTCTAAGTGCAGATGCAACTTTCATGTTTTATAATATAACTCTGACAGCTGTAATTTCAGATTAAAGATTTTCCATTCACATTCCCATCCTGATTGCTCTGCATGGTCCTTATATTACCTTATTGTCAATAGCAAGTGTTCATCCTATTGGGAGTCATTTAATAACCAGCTGCCATTTAAAGTGTAGACGGAACATTTGTCTCTGCCAGCTCATATCAAGTATAGTTTCTCCGAATGGGGAACTGGGACTTCTTCAAGAAAAACAACAGCTGGACCTCACTATTGTCCCCTGCTTCTCTTCTTTTGTAGTGGCTAGTTAAAGCAAACATGGACGCTCTTTGTGAATTTTCTGAATACATTTGTGGGACTGTTTTTTTAGTAACAAAATACCCCCTTTATAGCAAACAGTTTTATCCTTCCTTGTGCTATACAAATGTACAATGCTTGTTTTATAAGTTACTTAATGTTGTTTACTAGAAGTTAAGCAATGGCAAGATTATAGGTTTCGTGCTATACCGCAGCTCTTCTCTCTTTCCACAGGTAATTATCTCAATTTTATCAAGCTACTTTTTGTTTGCAAAGCACTTTAAAACCAATTTTAAAACAGATATTTAAGAAGAAAATTAGGCATGTTTCAGCTGGGAGTTCTGTTATAAACTCTTTGAGAAGTAATTATAGTTGGTCCATATGAAAATGAATTAATGACTGATAGCAATTTTATTTAGAACCTACCTTTTAAATTTCCTTAACTTGACAGCTGGGGATTATCTTTTGTGGCACTGATCTGTAACAAAAAAAAAGGGGGGATAAGGGGAGGAGGTCTCAGAAAAATTGACTCTTTCATGGCTAATTAAACTGGAATGCAAATCAATCACTAGAAATAGCTGATGAATTTATTATGTCCTTGCAAGCTTACTGTATCCTAATATGTTTGACGTACACTAAAATTACTATGCCCATCATAGTACAGGGAAATCATTTACCTTAAGCTTTACCTTTATCTATAATATTGATCTGAGACTCTCATGCAAGTAATGGAAGTTTGGGTTTATATAAGTGTGCAGGGTATAAACATTAGAGCCATGAAAATTTGGAAAACCTGGCCCAGTGATTAAACCCCTTATTTTTCTTTTCAGATCAAGTTCTCTAAGTCCGCCAGGCTTGTAAGCTTATGGCAAGCTTAATTAAAGTTAATGGAGGAGTGGATGAGGAGGTGTAACCACCAAGAAGCTCTTTCAATGCCACTTCTATAAACATTTTACTATGTAACGTTTACCCATTTATCAACAGATCATTGTGTCTTCAAACTGCCTGTCTTCATGTGCATATACACATGGGCTTTTGAATTCATTATGAACATTATTTGGGAAAGTATTCAGCAGTCATGGGTTATAGTGATAAATATATATCACAATGTTAAAATTTCACATTGAAATTTGAATACTTATGCTCAGTTATTTTCTGACATCCTGTGGTTACCTATTTGCTGACATGTAATTTGTTGTTTGGTTAGCTATAATAACAGGCTTTTTTGGGAGGTGTGTGGGGGGAAGTTAGACATACTTTTCAGATGATGACAGTGATTCATTATAAATATTGTAAACATACTATGGAAGTGATTCAGATCTTTTAAAGAGTCCCTTATGTTCACATAGGAAAATGATGTATATCATGTCTGGAGACCTGCTTCAGCATGTTATGAAGAATGTTTATCAGTTTATCGCAAGATTAAATATTCCTTAGGCTGTGAACTTCTTACTATGTAATGCACTGGCATAGGATCTCAGTTCTGAGGAAATGACTGCCTGCAAATATAATTAACTAATGCCTTTTTGAATTGTCCACGAGTTTTTGTTGTTTGTTTGTTTCGTCACTCTAAACTGTGATGTTTCTTCCCACCCCTCGTTTAACCTTTTTAAAATTCTTCTGCTTTCTCTGGTGATCACTGAAACAAGCACTCATCACCTGTCCTTCTACAAACCCAGAAAAGAAAAGTGAGAAACTCGATTCTTCTCATGTGCTCGCTTCAAGTAAATTTTTACTGGGATACTGAAACTTTTCCTTAAAATTTAATGCCCACTTCCAGAGTGAAAGAGCATCATTCAGAACTAAGTCTGACTCTCTTGTAGGATAGAGCAGTGCCAGTAAAGAATGAGAGCAGCTGCTTGCTTATCTGAGTGCCTTTATACGTGATGTGATGGGAACGTTTACCTGTGTATGAATAATAAATTGTATTATCTTCATTATTAAGGGGCCACCCTCCAAAAGGCCAGAGTTAATTGACTTTGTGAAGAGATTACACAGGGAGGGAAGGAATAATTTCCCCTCAATCACTGTCGTAGAATGGACCAGCTACTCCACTGCTGCTGTAGTCCTCTGGCTTCTGCCCTGTGGATCCACTCCCCTCACCTGCCCCAAAACTGCACTCTTAGCTGCAGAAAGAGGCACTGCTGCCACGTTCTGCAGTGTGCAGGGGCTGGAGAGTTCCCTGTGAACACTCTCCATAGGCTGTCACTTCTAGAAGCAGAACCATGATGGTTCTACTGCATTTAGTATGTGCCATGATGAGAGGTGTTAAAAGAGTAGGAAACAGTATTTAGCATTTGAGCTTAATTTAGGAATGTGCTATGGTACCATGATTGAATCATGCTTAATAAAAGGATTCATGGATTTTTTTTAAAAAGAGCTTTTTTAATTTCAGTAAAAATACTTACAATCTGTTCAATTATTATAAAGGTATCAATGTAGAAAATAATGATAAAGTGGGTGACCAAAGAGTTCTTTTCCATATCCACATTCTATGGCCTACATTTTCAAAAACGAACAATGATTTTTGGATGTCCTACTTGTAACACCTTAACATTCTGAGCTAAGAATAACAAAAAATGCTACTTTAGAAATTGCATAAATAACTCCCAAGCAGTAATCCTGATGGGAAATACTGGTTTTCTTATTTAAAAAACAAACAAACCAAATACCAAAATGCTAAGTATTTTAAAATAGACCTGGAACATCTAAAGCAAAAAGGACATTTCAGAATCTTCCATGGAGCCCTTCACTGGCAGTGCTCTAGTATTTACTGTAAACAAACTGAACAGACCTCTGGAGGCTAATGGGACTGTTGATTGGTGTTTGCTCATCACAGCAGGATCTGGTGTGCGATATCTAGGGCTCCTGTGTATTGATGAGTGTGGGCTGTGGGTGGGAGGTATACTCTATCTGAGGATGGGAGGGGGCTGGTTAGCTCCCTGTGGCTGGGTGGAATGAAAAACCTTGTTTATTTAGAATTCTTAGTAAGTCCTCCAGGACCATTGCTAAGTCTGCTGAAGTAGAATTCCTCATATCCCCATGTATCTTTGTAGAATTATGTAGCTGTTGAAACACCAAACAAGATGATTGCACCATTACTTAAAACCAACTTCAAGCGTCTGATCAAACAACTACTCTCTTACTTAAAGCTATTTAAATTTTCCATGAGTTTTTTAACCAGGTAGCAATTCACTATTTGTTCTTGTCAAATAATAATAGTTTGAGTTCTACCCCGCCTCAGCCCCCAATGTAATAAAGCAGAGACAGAATGTGCAATATACTCTACAAGCTGTTGGGCAATTTTTTTTTTACTAAGACTAGAGGTTAAAAGACCATGTAATTTGAATGAAGCCTCATAACGGAGCCATGAGGCTAAGAGATGTCTAATATTATGCTGGGTTGGTTGGTTGATATTCAATGTATATATTGTGGGTAGAAGGGCTCACAGTCGTATCCTATTTTAAGTAGCTCCATATGAATTACAATTGAGCTGTAAATACATACAATTAAAGATAAATTAACAAAAATAAATTTGTTATAACATTATGAATATTCGGGGTTACCTAAAATTGAAGTCTGCAGGAAGGACAACAGATTTAAACATGGGACTAGTATTTGTAATCTGCTTAAACCTTCTTAAAGAGAGATTTTTATTTAAAATGCCCAGGAGACTGGGGGATAGGAAAGGGAGGATGCTTTAAATTCATGTCTCCTGAATATGAGGTCTGATTTTCAGAGGCACTGAGCACTCACAGCTCTCAATAAATTCTTAGTTTCTGCCACATCCAAAGGAACTTCTATAGCAATCTGAAAATGAGTAGCCTAAGTATGGATTTATGTGCCTCACTTTAAGCATCCAAGGTTGAAATTTTTGACCAATTAAAAAAAAAAAGGGTAGGTCAAAGAAAATAATTTTATACTCAGATAATGATTTTGTACTTAGACATATAGGGGCTCCTAAAATGCTTTACAAACATTAGAGATAAAGCCTCCTTATTTCTGATTTTTTTAAAATATGGGACCTCACTTGATATTCCTTCCTGCAGGTGATTGGAGTGAGAGAAGTGGTGGTTAGAAGAGAGTGGATGGAGCAGAATTTTTTTTTAATGGTGTATTTTAGAATTTAATTCTGTAATTCAAAAGGAAGGGAGGTACCAGTATTTGACAGTCCAACTAATATTAAGTATATTGAAAAGGTAAGTGATCTGCAAACATTTTTAAAGATTGGGCTTATGCCCTTGTTGCTCTCCATAGTGTAGAATGAAGGCCAGAACAGTGAGCAGTTGTGTGGTTTTTATTTTTCCATATTCTTTTTCTGCTTATTTTACCATAGAAATATCAACTCTGGTGTTCTCTAGAGAGCTTGTTCAGAGTCTCAAAAGATCTATACTGTTAATTCTCATACCTTAATACTGATGGGGCTGGGCTTCTGAAGCTTTATCATTGTGGAGAAAGGAAATTTTGTTAATTAGCCTTTGAAATTAATTGGTGTTAACAAAACACAAGAGTCTGAAGCCACATTAGGCTTTTTCAATGTGCATTTGGATCAGCCTTGATCTCAGCCACTAGTGATCAGCCACTAGCTTAGCTGCACCAGTGCAAACCTCTAGGGTCACTGCTTTAAACCAGGTTAACGTCCACTGGTACAGCTGCGTACGTGTCTGAGCAGAAATGGCTGGAATCACAGCAAATTCCCAACATAGACAAGACCTTACTAAAAATCTATTTCTCTTGTAATTACTTAACTTTCTCTTGGCACTTGTGAAATGGTGATATCAGTAATTCTCCATTCTAAGGCCTAGTCTACACTAGGATTTTACATCAGTATAGTTCCATTTCTAAGGGGTATAAAAAATCCACATGCCTCAGAGATATAGCTCCACTGACCTAACCCCCCTTGTAAACTGTGCTTGTTGATGGAAGAATATTTCCATCATTGACCTAGCTGCCACCTGTCAGGAGGTAGGTTACTTACACCAATGAGAGACTCCCTCCCATTGGCATAGGTAGCATCTACACTGAAGTGTTACACAGGGCCTCCCAGAGGATTCAGCGGGCCTGAGGTCTTTGGCGGTGGGGGGCCCCTGCTTTGGCGGTAATTCGGCGGCGGGAGGTCCTTCTGCTCCAGGACCTGCCACCGAAGTGCTCTGAAGACCCACAGCTGGGGGGCCCCCACCTCCAAATTGCAGTCAAAGACCCACTTCTGCGGCGGGTCCCAGAATGGAAGGACCCCCCCCACCACAGGTCTTCGGGGCACTTCGGTGGTGGGTCCCGGAGCAGAAGGACCCCCCCGCTGCCAAATTGCCACCAAAGACCCGGAGCGGAAGAAGCTCCAGGGGCCCAGGCCCCGCAAGGGTTTTCCGGGGCCCTCAGAGGAGTGAAGGACTCTGCTCCAGGGGCCCTGAAAAACTCTCTTGGGGGCCCCTGGGCCCCGCAAATTGCCCCACTTGCCTCCCCTCTGGGCAGCCCTGGTGTTACAGTGGTGCAGCTGTGCTGCTGTAGTGTTTCAATTGTAGACATACCCTAATTCACTATTTTTTTCATTATTCATTAAGTTATTCAGCCTAGACAGGTTTTAAAGCCAGATCTTTAGCTGTGTAAATCAACACCATTGACTTCCAGGGATCTATGCTGACATCAACTGAGGATCTGGCTCTTAACTTGGGGTGGGCGGCAGAATGAACCATTTTATATACATGTTAAAGACACAACAAGGGCACAAGTCTATTTCTGTTTCCTTGGCAGGTCACATTTACGTACATTAAAAAAATAACCGGGGAAAACTTTCAAAAGTACCTAAGTATGGTAATTTAGGAAGCTAAGTGTCATTTTCAAAAGCTGTGTAGGACATGTCTACACTGCAAAAAACAAAAACAAAACAAAACAAAAACCCCTTCATGGGAACAAGTCTCAGTGCCTGAGTCAGGTGACTCAGGCTCGTGGGGCTTGAGCCAGGGATCTGAGCCACTCCCTCCTCACTCAACATTTTAGACTAGGGAAATGTGCTCCTAAAACAACAAAAATTGGCAGGAGACTTGTCAGGCAAAGGTAGTACCTGATCTTATTTTTAATTATTTTTTCCTAAATAACTAGATTTCAAGTTGCCACTGTTCCTTTAATTTATTGTTAGAAAAATATTAATGTTGTATTAAGGAAGAACCCAATGGTCTCATCCAGGCTGTGTATCATCCACCACACAGATTGGACCACAAAAATTGGAGCAAACTCTTAAAGTTAATGTTCAGCACCAATACATGTAGAAGTAAAAGTGATAGGATGATATCTTGAAGAGAAATAAAGGAGGGGATTCTACTATCCAACTTGTGCCTTTACCCTTTGCTGGATGAAGTCAGAGCTGCTCAAATGTTTGTGACTATAGTATTTCACCCTCTAGTGGCCAGAATCTAATAAAATCATATACATATCACCACCATGCACCCTTGTCTGCCAAATGAGACAACACTTATTTAATCTCGCTGTCTCGAATACTTTAGATACTGTTATCTAGAGGCACTTTAGTCATGAGCACATCCTTGGGCTTTTGGTTTTACATCAAAAACATGAAAAGATTTTAATTTTCATTCATTGAACAGAATGAAATTTGGGTTTAAAAATGATCATGGAAACCAAATTGAAAATATTTTCTGATAAAAAATTTTTTGAAAAATTCTGTGAAACTAAAATTGTGAATGTTGCTCGTCCCTAGTAAAAATAATTACTGTTTACTCTGCAGTAAATTTAGTGGGAAATTGGGATACGGTTAGAACCAGTTAAATGGGATTTGATAATCATGTAAATTTCAGACAGCACTTCTCTGACCCTGTTTAATGAATGAATGCTCATTCTTCTGCTTCAATGGGACATTCTGAAATGTCGGAATTGCTTTGTTGGGACAATTTTTGTTCTAACTTCCCTGTCAATTACAATTAAAAGTGTTAATATGACAGCCAAAGGTCACAGATTGCTTATGGCTAGTGCTCTCTGCCTGTCTCACACAATGGCAACCAGGAAATTGCCCTGTCATTTACAATTAGAGGTGTTAATATGGTGGCTAAGGGTCACAAATGTTTCGGACTGAGTTGCCAAAGACATTTGGTTTATGTTAAGTGACATTCAGCAAAACTTGGTTTAAATGGGATGTCCACTTAATTGGGATATATTTAAATCCACTGAAGCATCATGATTAAGTGCTTTCTACTATCTTGTTTTGACAATACTAGGCATTGGAATTATTTATAGTGGGTATGTGTGTTTTATATGGAATTTAATATTAAACAGAAACAAGAATTTTAATGGGTCCCATACTGTTTAGAGAAATACTTAGAGACATTGCAATAATGCAAGAAAAAAAATCACATTCTGTAGCGGATTAAGTCAGATTGCCTGGAGTTTATCCTGCACATAGAACTTTGTATGAACTAGGGAACAGAATCTGTGGGATTTTTAAAGTACTCAGTGCCACTCTTAACTCTGTTCCATTTGAAACCAATGGGTTTCATATTCACGTTAATGGCAGGAGAGTCAGGTCAAATCTGATTGCTTCTGATAATGCCAACTTGTTTCTCTCCCATGCATGCTTTCTAAAAAGTATTTTTCCTACCGTTTACATAGTTACCAACTCTCAGGATTTTACTGCGAGACTTACAATATTTGGCATTTTTTCTTATGCTCTACAGCCAAAATGCTTCTGAAATAAATGTAGTCCAACTTTACTAATTCTGGGTCACTGAGAACGAAAATGATGCTTAAAATTGTTGATTGGCTCTAGTTTTCAAGATATGCTATTGGGTCAGTATATATGACCCTTGACTTGGGAATGGCGGAGGATAAGTGAGTTATAAAGGGAAGGGATCTCAATTTAAACCAGAAATGACTAAAATACATCTTTGACTGGATCTATGAATAAATCTATGACTGGGTTTGGACAGTACTTGCTTTTTAGGAAAAACAATGAATGATGCAATCTGAAGCTGGTATTGCATCATACATGATATGAATTGCATCATGTTATTCCTGGAAGTCATGGATGATGCAATCATAACGAAGCTTACATCACTCTGCTGAACAAATTGCCCTATATCAGCTGTAGAAATCACAAAGTGTCCTGCTCTCTTATTTGTCAGTATTTGATTTTGCAAAGGGACACATTTCTGTTTAGCCAAAGTGAGCAGAGATGCCTCATACTTGTGTGAACAGTGCAGATAACTTCTGCTATGTTTGTGGTGAAGTGACTTTTGCATCACAAAAGCGCAGTATAACCACTCTGGTTAAGAAAGCCTATCACCTTTATTTTGGCTGCAAAATTGGAGATCAGGAGAAGAGGTGGGTCCCACACACATGCTGCAACACTTGTGCAATAAATCTTCGCCAGTGGTTGAAGAGGAAAAGGAAATCTATGCCTTCTGCAGTGCCAATGATTTGGAGAGAGCCAACAGATCATACCAGCAATTGTTACTTTTGCGTGGTGCCTCCAGTTGGGAAAGGTGTGTCAAAGAAGCAAAAGTGGACTGTGCGTTAACCAAACATTCCATCAGCTATATGCCCAGTATCTCACGGAGAAGGACTGCCAGTTCCTGATGCACCAGAATCATTCTCACTTGAGTCAGACGAGGAAGAGGAAGAGGATGAAACTTCTGGTCCTGAACCATCAATGTCACAGAACCCACATTTTCTCCCATCCTCCTCCTCTGAACCACACCTCATAACACAAGGTGAACTGAATGACCTTGTCAGGGATTTGGAACTACCCAAGAGTAAGGCAGAGCTGTTGGGCTCCAGACTACAGCAGTGGAATCTCCTGGCAGGCTATCAGGGCAAATGGAGCCCATCAATGCTTGCAGACTATTGCTGGACAGTGACAAGAGATGCTCCATTTAATGAATACAAGAGACAAGCCAAAAAGCGCCGAGTAGACACTGAATAGAACTAAACTATGTACATAATAGTTTTTTGCCTTTTGTTTCATAATAAATTTTATTTATATAATCCTTTTGCTGATTTTTAAAGTATTACATAAACAGGACAGGTGAAATATTATCATGTAAAGCAACCATAAACACATGAAAAGACCTAGGTTTACAATTTATGATTAAAACTCTACTATCTACATAATAGACATGGACATAAAATGTAAAAAGTTAAATATAAAAACTTAAATATCTTAGAAACAGTAGCCAATCAGTTGTTTTAATTGTCATATTTGAATTCAGCACATCAAAATACATAATAAATATCACATTTTATCTCTGAAGCAGACGACTTCTCAAAAATTGTAGACCAGTGTTACATGAGAATCTGTTTACATTTTTTTTTAAAAAAAGGTACATGTTCTAGCCCCTCAGTTTTCAAAGAAAGGATTGAAAATATGACCCAAGTGTACCTTAAAACCTCAAAAATCAAGACAAATAAAAACCAGCGACATCACATCTGTTTCCCCATGTTAGCATGGCTAACCTAGAAGCTCTTTTCTTGCAACACACAAATAATTTGCGACAAGGAGTCCTGTGGCACCTTATAGACTAACAGACTTATTGGAGCATAAGCTTTCATGGGTGAATACCCACTTCGTCAGACACATGTGGTCTGATGAAGCAGGTATTCACCTACGAAAGCTTATGTTCCAATATGTCTGTTAGTCTATAAGACACCACAAGACTCTTTGTCACTTTTTACAGATCCAGGCTAACATGGCTGCCCCTCTGATACTTGACATCAACATTATTGTATTTTTTTTACAACCTCATGGTTTTGAAGCCAATTTCATGATATTGGGAGGTATAGCTGAAGATTTTTAAATGTTTGACATTGACAGTACTGCTTGAATTTTGCTGTGTTTCCATTGAAAAGTAGTGTCTATGCAAAACAGTAATTTAAATCCTGGAGTGTATATATAGCTGTCCTTTGCCTTTTGTTCTCTTGTGCCAAATATGATAAGGACATTTAACTCATAATTTCCAAATAAGGGACACACTACAAAAAGTATTAGTAGCCACTGCAGATTCACCTATCACAAAGAAAGGTTAATTGCTCTGTGTGTACAGATGGGGAGGTGAGAACAATAGGTGACAGTTGCTGTTGAGGAGTTAGCACACAACTCTTAAGCCCTTGGGCCAATTACATCCCAGTGTAAGCGGTCACAACTCTGTTGAAGTCAATGGACCTAAGCAAAACTAAACTGGACCTTTTGTAATTAAGAGAAAAGTTAATTGACTTCTGTTATCCTTCCTTTGTGTAACCAGACAAAAGAAGGACAACCCAGCTGACATGTCAAGCCAGAATCTCTATGGAGATCTGGCCCTTCTGCACTACTCACATGGCATAAAAGGGATGGAGTTCCTGGAATTCTTAGATGGCAGAGGTGATTCTCGCATCAGCTGCCATCCTTACACTCAACATAGTGGGTCTGACACCAGGAAGGGGGCATAGTGCAGTTCTTCCATCAGTTCCAAGGATGGTAGCTGGGGTGTGACAAAAAGTGATGTGATTTTAGCAGTAGGGCAGAGCATGTGACTTTTGTTGTCTGTAGTAGTTTTTTTTTTTTAATTGGTTATATATAACATTTTTTATTGGTCATCTGATCAGCTAACACTTTGCGAAAGGGTTAGGTTCTACAGAAAGGGGGGCATTTCAAGGAGGGAGTTGAGGGATGACAAACTGGTTTAGGGACAGCACTTCAAGGGTAGGAGGCCACATGGAAAAATGCCAAGAGAGCAGTAGAAGGTGACAGTTAGATGTGCTGCTTAGAAGGATTGAGGAGCGCAACTGGAGGAAGTGAAAGGGATAGAATACAGATACAGAATAGACTGTGCAGATCTTTGAAGGCTGAGGCCTGGTCTACACTACACGTTAGGTCAACATAAGCTGCCTTGCATCAACCTAACTGTGGAAGTATCTTCACTTGAATTTGGATTCTGCCGATGTAAGTGACACTCTGTTTATTTAGTAGCAACTTTTCCCAGAGTGGTGTAGAGTCGCAGTCAATCTAAGTAAGTCGACACAGTGTCAGTGTAGACATCCCACAATGCCCCACACAGACAATACAGTCAATACAAGTGCTCCTGGTGAGGACACACACCACTGAAAGAAGGGGCCAAATATGTGCACACATAAGCAATTTAATAGCTGCAGCGGTGGTATGCCAATATAGGTTAGGTTGACATAGTTTTGTAGTGTAGATATGACCTAATACATGGAACAACAGTTTGATTCAGAAGACAAAGGAAAAACACTGAAGGACCCTTTATGAAGAGTGTATACTTTAAAAAGGCAGTATTAAGGTGATTAATAATGGGTCACATAGTTTATCACCATGAGTTTGATGGTTTCAGTCCAGTTCATATTTATATAGCGATTAAAAGTTATTACTGTCTGATGGACTCTGTGAAATGATTTTGATGATTTCAGTTCATTTCACACTCAGCAAGGGTCCACATCATAAAAACACCACTACAACTGGCTCTCATAGGTACTCTTATTAGAAAGACCAAGGACTAAATGACCTTAATCAGAACTGCACTATTCTTTCACTCCTAAAGGTGGTCCTTCCATGCCAGGGTTGAAATCTATTGGTAGGAGATAGAGAGCAGGGACAGAGGAATGTAGGGAGGAAGGAGGGTGACAGTAATGGAGAGCTCTGAACTATTGCTGTCTAAGCTGTCACTGTCTTGTGCATAAATAGGGGATTTCATTTTCTAGCATCAAGACAATCCCAGACCTAGATATAAACATTTTTAATTTATATTGCACCTGTTAGCCAGGGAGCTTAAAGCATTTTACAAAAAGAGAGAAATATTATCCTCATATTTTAGATGGGGGAACTGAAGTAGAAAGGTTATTGGCCTGATTTTCTGAGATTCTGAGCACACTCAACTGCCATTGACTTCAAATGGAGCGGTGAGTGCTCAGCACTTTAGAAAATCAGGCCACAATTGACACTTTTATGGTCACCCTGCACTCCACCACACTGCCATGAAAATGCATCCCTTGTTTCAGCTAAGCTCCTTATAGGGAGAGAATGGTTCTTTTTCTAACTTGGCTTTTAACAACATCTGAAATGAGTTAGGAAAGAATGAAACATTTTATACCTTGGTTGGCTTGAAATAAACAAACATTTTCAGTCTGTGGTGGTGTTTTTGAAAGTTTTGTTTATTAAAAAAACTTACTACTAATTGCTTAAAGCTTGGCTTTCTCCTGTGGGTAAACCCCATTAATTAATTTAATTGATCACTAATTGTTTTTTTCTGAGAAGCGTTCTACTGAGCTAGGGCTGATGAAAAGCTCAGAGTATTCTCAGCGTGAGTCCAGAGAGTTGGAAGCAAACATGAGTTAATTGTCTGGAAATCTGTTAGCAGGAATGAAGAATCGAAAAGCTTTTACATGGTATTCTTTCCTATCCTATGTAGCTGCCCACAGCCCTCCACAGGAGCAGTGCACAACAAAGAGTATGTCTATACTACAAAATTAAGTCTACCTACCTTATGTCGGGATACAAACTGGGCTTCCAAACTACATCTCCTATGACATACCCCAGGTGGAGACTTTCATGATTAAACTACCTTCCCTCTCTATGAGGGGAGACCGTGGTGCATCATGGGGGATGTAGTCTGGTGAGGGACCCCAACCTACAGGGGAGAATGGAAGCATGAGGCACTGTGGCAATATTTATGAATAAATTATCATTTTTGACCCCAGTGTTTTCCCCATAGCTATAACCAAGGGCCATTAGTAATGCAGGGTTAATGGGGTCAAAACTCAGCTCTTAAATTCCTTTCTTGTTATTTTTTAACAATCAACCTTTGGGGCATATCTTTCTTGTCTCCCTCTTCTTTTGCAAAAAGAAGAGGAGGGACTGGGCAAGAAAAGGAAAGAAAGGGCTGGGAGAATCGAGCACTTCACTCCCACAGTGCGCAGAAAGAGAGGGAGATACGGCAGAGACTGGAGGGCCATCTAGCTTCTGAAGACCTTCTTCCTACATTGAAAGTATAGTGTGGAACTCGCTACTCAGAGTTTCCAGGCCTATTTTCCAGTCCTCTGAGCAGCCTCATTGCAGCATTCCTTCCTCCCCTAAGGGGTGGTGCTAGACACTCAAGTGAGGGAAAGATGAAGCAGAGGGAGTAAGGAGCTGGCCAGCCTGTGATTGCAGGAGGCAGCAGGTAGGGGTCTGTGCCCAAGGAGGAAAGGGGGTGGGCAGGGAGACCTGCGAGCTGTTGAAAGGTGGAGCAGAGAGGGACCTGATGAAGGCATTGGGAGCTGTGATTAATTGAGGTGGGAAGGAAGTCTGAATGTTGATCGGTTGCCTGATTATTTCAGGAGGAGTATGATTACAGCAAAGGAGTTATGGGAAGTGATTTGGGGGCAAGATAAATTGGTTGCTGAGGAAAAGGGAAGAGTCCCAAATTGTTTTAGATGGTTGATTTTCTTTGGGAGATCATAAATGATTTTGTGGGGTGAGATAATGTCAGAAAAGACATTTGCAGGTCATAGGAGTGGGGCAGTTGTTCATTGCTAGCCTCCTTAGACCTTAGTCCATTCTGTGCTTTGTTGCGCATTGGGCTACCCACATTTGCCACCCTTGCCTGTTAACTGCCCTTCTCTCCACATCTTCCCATTTCATGTTGAGGTGCTTAATGTCATTCAGAACTGTTCGTTTCCATGTTATACACGGTCTTCCTCTTTCTTCTTGCATTTTCTGGCTTCCATTCAAGGGCGGTATTTGGTACGCATTCTTTTTCCATTCTCAGCACGTCCCAGCTATTGATGTCTTCTTTTGTAGATTATTTGTGAGAAGGTACCTTGTCCAATAATTTTTCTGACTTCTTCATTCATTTTCCTATTTCTATATGTTATTCCCAATATTGTTCTCAGACATTTGTGATGAAATGCATCCAGCTTTTATGTATCTTTCTTGGTAAGTTGCCATGTCTCACTGCTATACGTTGTGATGGCAATAACAATTGCTTTGTACACATTCATTTTTGTTTTGAGGGAGTTGTTTTTGAGTCGCCAGATGTTTTTGAGTCTTCCAAATGCAGCATTTGCCTTCCCAATTGTTGTTGTTATTTCCTCAGAGCTAGTAGCATCTTGGCTGATGGTACTTCCAAGATACATAAAATTGTCCACCTTCTCCAGGTAAACATGACTTCACATTTCTTCGCATTGTATGCCAAACCTATCTTCTTCATTACTTCTTTTACTTGGTTTGTGCATTTTTGTAGTCTGTTGGCATCTTCACTGATAAGAGTGATGTCATCAGCGAAATCTAGATCAAATAGCCTTGAATTGTTCTATTTTAGGCCATATGTATCACTGTTGCATTGTTTTAATCCATAGTCGATGACTAGCATAAACAAAATA
This sequence comes from Gopherus evgoodei, assembly GCF_007399415.2. NCBI lineage: Eukaryota > Metazoa > Chordata > Testudines > Testudinidae > Gopherus > Gopherus evgoodei. The sequence goes on from NC_044326.1 coordinate 115,635,245, forward strand.
GGAGACAAGGACACACCCCTGCCTTACACCTATCTTCATGCTGAATGGCTTATTCGATCCATTTTCCATTTTAATGCAGCATTCTGAGTTAGTGTAGAATGCCTTCATAATATTAATTAATTTTCTTGGAATTCCATATTGTTCCACAATTTTCCACATTGTTTCTCTGTTTACACTATTGAATGCCTTTAGAAAGTCCACAAAATTGATGGCAACACTGCCGTGGAATTCAATTGTGTTCTCAATGATCCATCTCAGGGTGAAAATAGTGTCTTGTGCATGATCTCCCTTGTCTAAATCCAGATTGTTGTTCACGTAGGATGGTATCCGTCTTTTTTTTCATTCTGTACAGGAGGACCGCTGCTAATATTTTCCTGTGACAGATAGAAGTGATACTCCCCTCCAATAAGAATAATTGTTTAGATTGCTAGCCTCAGCCCCACCATTTATTTTGAGCAGCACCAGCTACTGACTTATGGCACTTACTATTTCATTGAGATGAAAGATGTTTTGCATCTTTCCTATTTAACATTGCAAATAAGAAATTGCCCATATCACTAGGATATGGGACCAGACTGAAGTATTCTTATTCATACTGAGTAGTTTCTTATTCCTCTAGTCGTCCCACTGAAATCAATGGGTCTGCTTGTGGAGGCAAGGGTGATATTCAACATGAGTATTGCAATTTATCCCAAAGCGATAAATAATGATAGAGATCACATGGTACAGATCAAGATGTATTCTAGTTCTGTTCCAGTGGGAGACTTAGAGCATCTTCATGTCTTAGTTCTTCCAGTGCTACATGGCAAAGGTTGTTTTAGTAAATGATCCACTGATGGAATTACTTTACCCATCTTCAGCAAGAGGATCAGAGCAGGCAGTGATGTAACCAATTTAGCCACAGGGGCTTGACTACTAGGTAGTTTCCAGGTTTTCAGAAATAGGTAGCTGGATCATTATTCTCAAGTGTTTCTGCAGTTGCTCCAGTTGGAATGAACACTGGAACTCATTATTATTTTTTCAGGCTATTAGCCACCAACTGCTGAATAACATACAGTACCTAGTACAAGAAATAGAATGCATGTTGAGTGGGTGATGCCCCAGGTATTTTACTTTTAATTGGGGTGTGTGTATATGCGCGTATGTAAACTTAGGGCTCATGAAAGGTGCCAAATTGACATAATGGAAGTCATCTGCTATTTTCTGAACAAACAGGAATATTATAAAAACCATTGAAACCAGCATCCCTATCTTACACCACTAGTATGTACCAGTCTTGAACTGGCAAGTGAATAGAATCCATTCTTCAATTTCTGGCATCTTATCTGAGACTAACAATGTTTCCATGTAGTGTTTGTTGTGACAGTAGTTTTGTGATGTAGACAGTTGTCCAGTGGTGGAAATGTGCTAATAAAGTTCGCGGATGACACGAAGCTGGGGGGTATTGCTAACACGGAGAAGGACTGGGATATCATACAGGAAGATCTGGACGACCTTGTAAACTGGAGTAATAGTAATAGGATGAAATTTAATAGTGAAAAGTGCAAGGTCATGCACTTAGGGATTAAAAATGAGAACTTTAGATATAGATTGGGGACGCATCTGTTGGAAGCAACAAAGGAGGAGAAGGACCTTGGGGTATTGGTATATCACAGGATGACTATGAGCCGCCAATGTGATATGGCCGTTAAAAAAGCTAATGCGGTTTTAGGATGCATTAGGTGAGGTATTTCCAGCAAAGATAAGGAGGTGTTAGTACCGTTATATAAGGCACTGGTGAGACCCCACCTGGAATACTGTGTGCAGTTCTGGTCTCCCATGTTTAAGAAGGATGAATTCAAACTGGAACAGGTTCAGAGACGGGCTACTAGGATGATCCGAGGAATGGAAAACCTGTCATATGAAAGGAGACTCAAAGAGCTTGGCTTGTTTAGTCTAGCCAAAAGAAGGCTGAGGGGGATATGCTTGCTCTTTATAAATATATCAGAGGGATTAATATTAGGGAGGGAGAGGAATTATTTAAGCTTAGTACCAATGTAGACACAAGAACGAATGGGTATAAACTGGACACTAGGAAGTTTAGACTTGAATTTAGACGAAGGTTTCTAATCATTAGAGGAGTGAAGTTCTGGAACAGCCTTCCAAGGGGAGTAGTGGGGGCAAAAGACATATCTGGCTTTAAGATTAAGCTTGATAAGTTTATGGAAGGGATGGTATGATGGGAGAGCCTAATTTTGGCAACTGATCTTTGATTATCGCCAGATAAGTATGCCCAGTGGTTGGTGGTGGGATGTTGGATGGGATGAGATCTGAGTTACTGCAGAGAATTCTTTCCAGAGTGCTGGCTGGTGAGTCTTGCCCACATGCTCAGGGTTTAGCTGATCGCCATATTTGGGGTCAGGAAGGAATTTTCTTCCAGGGCAGATTGGCAGAGGCCCTGGAGGTTTTTCGCCTACCCCTGCAGCGTGGGGCATGGGTCACTTGCTGGTGGATTCTCTGCAGCTTGAGGTCTTCAGACCAAAATTTGAAGACTTCAATAACTCAGGCATAGGTTAGGGGTTTGTTATAGAAGTGGATGGGTAGGATTCTGTGGCCTGCTTTGTGCAGGAGGTCGGACTAGATGATCACATTGGTCCCTTCTGACCCTAGAATATATGAATCTATGAATCTATGGACTGAGACCACCAAGCTCATTTTGTTGAGATTACCAAACAAAGGTAAAAGATCATGCAAATTTTTATTCTATAAATTAGCTTTATTGATATTGTACTTAATTGCCTTGCTGTGGAAAAAAATTTGCATAGTCAAATGATGCCATTAATGGTACTGACTGCCTTTGAGGGAACATTATGTTCCTGGAATGTTTTAAAATAGATCTAATTTTTTTCCATAGGAAGTCATTTTAGAAACTAATGTGTAAAACACTTAACAACTATGGGACATACTTTTCTCTCTATGTGTGCACTTAATTCCCATTCATGTGAAAGAGAAGAGAATATACCACTGTATGTATGTAGAACATTTTGATATGCTCCCACTTGGTAAAAGATAGATTGACAGGAACAGCTGCAAACAGTGTCAACAATCAAGTAGGATGAAATGTGGCAAGCCCCCAACTGTTTCCCGTTCAAATGAGTTATGAGTTCTCACTGCTCAGAGGCACCTGATAAAAGATCATTTGAATGGAACTGTGAGAATTTTGAAATATCCACCTGGCAGGAAGCTTCTTTCCTCCCCAAATACAATAAAATAAAGTTTTTTTAAAAAAAAAGTTACAGTGAGAAAAAAATAAAATAGCAAGAGAGAACATAAAAATCCTGTTCCGTCAGAACCCAGGGTAAGATCTCTGAGTATTACTTAGTACGAGGAATAGGATGTGTTAAGGAAGGGGAATGCTATAAAGGAAATGCAGTTGAAGCAATATGAGATGACTAGGGGGCCCACCCATCTTCCAACATCAAAGTCTGACTGCAAAGAATGCTTGGTCATTTGCTGCTTAATATTACACACTCTATACTGATGCCAAAAGTACTGGCCTGCCCTCAGAGCGCTACTTATAGTACTCCATTGTATTCACTACCTTCCTTAATCCAGTCATCATCATTATTCCTTCCACAAAAATAAATTTCATGTAGGAGGATAAAAACAAAACAAACTAGTTGAAGTCTCGGCAAGAAAGAGTTAATGATATTTGTGGTTTTTTAGTTTTGTTATTTCCCAGTTAGAAAACTCGGGGTTCCCAAGTTCTCTGGTGCCATCTGGATTTACCTTTGTAGTGTTTCATAGAACCATTTGGTTTGAGAGGTGACCCTATTAGAACTTGTATTCCATTCCCCTGGCCTGTCACATCATTAAGTTCAATATTCCTAATCCCTCCATAACAGATGGGTGTTTAGTCCATCCTGAAATATCACCATGACAGTGCTTCCAAAAAATCTACCCTTTGGTAGCTTGTTCTATTGTCTAAATGTTTATAGTAATAAAGTATTTCCTAGTATTAAACCAACATCTTCCTTCCTGCATTGTAAACTCATTACCACAAATATTGTCATCTTTGGCTAATGAGATTAATTGATCCCTGGCAGCTTTTCAATCCACCACTTTCTGTATTTTAAAATATTTATCTGGCCTCCCTTCAATCTTCTGTTCTATTGACTGATCATGTTTATTTTGCAGGTCTTGCTTTAAAACCCTGCATATTTTTGGGTTGCTCTCCTCTAAATTCTCTCTAATTTCTCTTTATTCATGGTTGTGAGCACTTACATGAGTAATCCTTCCCCCACCTCTCTTTTTTGAGAAAAGTGCTGAACTATCTTAGGTACCTAATTCCAGGGTTCATAGCTGTGAATCGTGAGCGAAGATAGGTATCTTCCTCCAGCCCAGATTTAGGCACCTAACTCCCCTTCAGTGGTGATACTTAGATCATACCCTTTTATTGGGCATGTCCTACTGCCTAGCTTAGGTGGTTCTCTACTCAGTATGCTGGCTTCTGTGAATCCCCTTTTTAGATGCCTAACTGTCCCTATATATTGTATAGGGAGCTTGGGTGTCCAACTCAGCAGATAAGAATTCCACTTGCTGGCAAGGTGCCTAAAAGTTAGGCCTTGAATGCTCAGCCATTGCAATGCTTAGACTAAGTCCTCCTTATGAATCTAGCCCAAAGTGTTCACCACTGGCTTTGAAAAAAATCTAACCTATATCTAAACTGGATTTTTTAATAAATCTTCACATGTCTCAACTGTACTTTTTCTAATCTGGTTTTGCGTACATGTGAATGTTTTGGATTTGGTATGCTTTTAGAGGCAAGACTTAATCTATTTGCATGAATTGAAATGTTAACAAATCAACAGTTTTAGGATTTGACCTCAAACTGCAATGCATTATAATTCAAATATTCATTTAAGCTAAGAAAATATGCAGTTGGCTCCCAACTCAGAATATACAGCAAGGTCCATTCATAAAATCAAATAGGAAAGCTTTAAAAAAAATCTAGAATGTAAGTGTTAGTAAAATAGAATACTTGGGGATATCTTGTGGATATACACTGAACTTACTATGCCTAAATTCTGCTTGCCTTACATACCCATGTAGTCCATGCAAGTTCATGGAACTACTTGCAACAGTAAAATGAACAGAATTTAGCCCTGTATTTGAAACATAAAGTTGATATTTTCTCCACTAAGCTATGCAATATTTGGTTGCCACCAAGCAATTTACAGCGATACTCAGATCGAGGCTCAGGAGCCACAAGTGGCTCTTTAATATGTCTCCTGAGGCTCTTTGCAGCATGTGATATTAAAATACTGTGTGATTTAATTATTAACCAATATAAGTTATTCACCAATAAAGTCAGTCATTTTGCTGTGAGAATGTTATATATAGATAGTAAAGTTTTAGTTATATATATAATATATATATAGTAAAGGAAACAATGAATTCACACTACTGTGGCTCTTTTGGGTAATGTTGATTGCTAATTTGGCTCCGGAATCACGGAGGTCTGAGTATCACTGCTCTTTCAGTGGAACAAGGGCTTTATTATTTCAGAGTTCTAGGTTTGACAAACAAGGCTTTTCTATATGGAATTCAAAGGAAATTTACACTTTTAAAATTGTTAACATTTTAAGGTAATTCACATTTGGGGCTCGGTATATATAAAACACCAAGCTCTTCTAGTCTTGATTTTCTTTCTCATTATACATATAAAACCTATACAAACACAATGTCCACTAGCAGTGCATGTATTATCCTCTGTACCTCTTTAATAAACACTTTCAAGAAATGATTGAAAGCATTTTGTGGTGCTTGTTTCACATGTATTTTAAAAGGAGACTAGCTTGCTGCACACTAATCTTATAAAAGAACTTTAAGCACCTATGTTTCCTGTCCATTTTTGTAGATGTAGCAAATTACCCAAAGACCTAACATCAGTCCTAGCTCCAAAGAGAAAATACAATGTGCTATTTATACTTTTGGGGTGTAGATGTTCCCTGAAGGGTATAGAAACATGTGAAAGTATGATTTTGCTTTTCCCAAAGCACTGTTGGAGGTATGGAAGAAACAGTCTAGACATGATACTGGATTAAAAACTAACAAGAAGATGTGAGTGGATTATAAAAGCAGGAAAGAATAATCTTCAGAATACTTTGCTGGGTTTACCCTGTGTGTCAAATGTCAACTTTTTTTTCTGAACATTTCTAAAGACAATTGCTTATCCTAAGCATTTGCTAGGATGCTTTGTTGGAACCAGTCTGTGTTTAGTGTGGTTACAATGTAAAAAAGAAGAAAAGAAATGCCAAGGAAGTTTCTCCAAAACTATAATGTGTGTTTACATTTTTTTACTATGCAAAAAAGTGACTTGTTGAATCATGAAAGAAAGCATTGGAAACACACATAGTCATAAAACATGAATGTCACACAAGATGAAGCTTCATGCTTTTTCAATGACAGCTTAAAGTTCTGTTAAAGATATTTGCACAGGCACACTAGCTTGGGCTCTGATCTTGTCAAGTCTTATAAGCTAAGCAAGGTCAGATGTAGTAAGTACTTATATGGGTGCTGCAATAATTGATTGTCAGAGATACCCCTTCGTCTGAGTCATACTCAGTTAAGCCCCCAACATTGCAAAAAGGGGGATGGTGCTGCTGGAAGTGCCATATTTTGGATGAGATATAAAATGTAGGTGAGGAAAATGTAACATGAATATTAGGAAATACTTAGTGGTAGTGAGAGCTGTTAAACTGTGTGTGAAAGTCCTGTCAGTTGCAACATTAAGAACTATACTGTGAGAAGTATTAATGGTATATGGCACCTTTTTTTTTTTTTTTTTTTTAAGTGTCTGAATGATACACGTGGTACCTCTCTTCCCAGGCCATAATTCTCCACTCAAGTTGGAACTTCTGCATTTTAAATGGCAGGGAGCTCCAGGAAGGATGCTCTCATGTGGGAGTGTAAGCAGGAATTTATAAAATAAATTGAATTGTGTATACAATAGACCAGATCCTGCAATTGGATCCATTCATACAGAACTTTACTGTCAATGGCAATGAATCCAATTTCAGGATCGTGGTTATAATTTGTTAATGGCTTTGGAATTCTTCTAGATGAGACTTTCTGTGCTGTAAATGTAAGTCTATTAAGGTTTTCATGTTTGCTTTTATGCATACCTTAAGTTTTTAGCATTCACATCTCAGGGAATGGGTGTTGTGTTGATTTCATTGTGCTGAATACATTGGGGTATACCTAAAAAGAAATAATAATTAAAACTGGGAAATACATCATTGTAGTGTTTTCTAGGATATAGTGAAATAACTCATGCTTGCATAGTGTGATGGGGAATATGCTCAGCATTGTCAAAGAAAGGGCTAACGGGGATTCTTAGGGGCACAATTAGCCCATTTTGTGGCATCTGGAGGGGAGACAGGTAATTAAAGATTAGACCCAATTGAGGAGAACCACGGTGGATGCTTCCTATAAAGTAAGGACTGTAGGGCCAATAGGAGATAACTGAGAGAAGAGAGTTGTAGCAGGAGCTTATACACTGGGACTGTTGCTAAAGGGAGAGGGTAGTAGTGATGGTGAAGAGATCCTAGGCAGGTGCCGGAGATGCTAGAAGATACTTTGAAAAAACCTCTTAGGAACAGACAGGGAAAAGCTCAACAGAGAGACAAAACTCCAGGGAGAGAGGATTGGAGAGTCCAGTTCCATGATAGGTGCCTGCAAGCAGGCAAATGCAGGAAGCAGCCCAGACAACCAGTGAGGGATCATAACAAACAGACCCTAGCTGCTTATCATAAGGGCCCTGGGCTGGAATCTAGAGTTGAGGATGGACCTGGGTTCCTATTGCCTGCTTGTAGGAGGCTCAGTATAAGTGGGAAGGGCTATTGACACCACTTGGGAAAGTGGCAAGGATTATGGCGCCAGGCTGTGGCTGAAGGCCAGCATGTCGTTACTAAGACTTTGGGTTTTACTTGGACTTTTCGGTTACCCCAGCAGGGTTCCTGGCCATGGACTGACAGAAAAACAACAACAAAAGGCTGATATATCATGAGATCTATACCAGGCTGTTTATGGGGTTGCAGTATTGTCCAGAATCCCAGTAACACCTCTAAGTCTGCCCCTGCCATGCACTCTACACAGGTGCATCTGGGGAAGGTGGGGGACAGAAGCAGCTGTACAGTATATGCCATGGCGACAGAAAATTCTACAGGTAATTTAATAGCATTGTAGTCTGTCTTCCTATCAAAACAAAAGGGCATTGGGGGGACACGGGTACTGCTTTCTTAGGCCATGTTTGGTTTTCTTTTGGGTGACTGAATTTTTTAATAATAAGCAGGGCCGGTGCAAGGATGTTTCGCACTTAGGCGAAACTTCCACATTGCGCCCTCCCCCCCTGCACCTCTGCCCTGAGGCACTCCCCCCCTCCGCCCTGAGGCGCCCCCCGCAGCAGCTCCCCCCTCTTCCCTGAGATGCACCCCTTGCAGCAGATCCCCACCCACGACCCTCCACCCTGAGGCACCCCCCCAGCCCCAGCTAACCCCTGCTCTGTCTCCTCCCCGAGCACGCCTTTGCTGCTTCACTTTTCCCGCCTCCCAGGCTTGTGGCGCCTAAGCTGATTGGCACCGCAAGCCTAGGAGCCAGAAGTGAAGCTGTCACGGCGTGCTCAGGGAGGAGGAGGGGCAGGGGTGAGCTGGGGCGGGGAGTTCCCCTGCATGCCACCCACTCCCCTTACTTGCTGCAGGCAGCCCTCCCCGCAGTCCCCTGCCCCAGATCCCTCCGCCTAAATGCCGGTGGTGACTGGGGTGGCCGAAGATCTGGCCGCCATGGTCGCTGCCGAAGAAAATGGCGCCTCCCAAATCCTAGCGCCTAAATGGTTGCACTGGCCCTGATAATAGGGATGCTTAAAAGTCAGAGTTATCAAATACAATTGCACGTGTACAGAAAGCTTTAAATCCCTTATTAGCAGAATGGACTCCAAGCAGCGATGGCTCCGGGCACCAGTGCTCCAAGCATGTGCCTGAGGTGGCAAGCCATGGGGGGGAGTCCCTGCCAGTCTCCGTGAGGGCAGCAATCAGGCAGCCTTCGGCGGCTTGCCTGCGGGAACTCTGCCTGTCCTGTGGATTCGGTGGCAGTTCGGCAGCAGGTACACCAAAGCTGCGTGACCAGCGGACCTCCCGCAGGCAAGCCGCCGAAGGCTTGGGGCAGCAAAAAAGCTGGAGCCGCCCCTGACTCCAAGTCAGTGAATTAAATGGGAGCAGAATTTGTTAATGACTTTAACACTTACATAACATAACACTCACAAAAGCTTATGCTCCAGTACGTCTGTTAGTTTATAAGGTGTCACCGGACTCTTCGTTGCTTTTTAGTCTAAAGAGGAGAAATCCAATGCAGACATCAGTCCTCAAAACACATCTGTGAGAGTTATTTATTGTCCCCATTTCACAGATAGAGAAACTGAAGCAGAAGGAAGATACTTGCATAATGCCATGTAGTGATTTATTGTTAATTCTGTGATTGCAGTTCCTGTTTCCTGTTCTCCGAACTCCTAGATCATAATGCCTCTCCTAAAGTAGTATGCATTTGTTTTATAGGCATATTACCAAAAGTATGTGAACGTACTTGCCACAACTGATAGGTAGTAATGATGACAATAATTGTATCTGTTTATTGAGGTATAGCAGTCCTCATTCTAGTGGGTTTTCTCTTTTAATGCTGTGAAGATTACCTACAACTACTGTCTGTTGGTTCCCAGCTACGGCATATCTATATAACAGTCTATACAGTATAGCTGTACATAACTCATTATGAACAGCCATTTGCAACATGTGCTTTGCCATAACATTTCACAGATAAAACAGACATTTTGAGATAGTGTGACAGATACATTTATTATACAGCTAATGGGACAGGAAACAAACGAACTTTAAACAGTCATTCTTAGGGGAACATCTGAAACTAAAACCATGGTGGATTCAGTATAATGGATGTAACACATTAGTGTGTATCATGAACAGGCCATCCAGTCTCATTATAAATGACTAGATTAGATTTTATTTAAAACAGCTAAATTGTTATGTGGAAGGTATTTCTCAAAGTGTGATTGCCTGGAGAGGTTCAAACAAATCCACAAATACCAGGATAAAAGTAAATGTTAGTTTTTCTTTTTATTTTAATCTTTACCGTTGAGGAATCAGCAACAACAGAACCATCTATTGCATGTGGAATGACTCTGTCAAAGCAAATAAGAAGCATTTGTAGTGGAGTGACACTTCTCACTCAGAATTTTAGGTCACCTGTGGCCACTTACCTTAATTTGAAAATGCCTTTCCTTTCCCTTTTGTGGCTGCCGGACTGTTCACTGAAGTGTAGGCACTGTAGCTGAGGTTCTAGCTTTTTGGAGCCCCCTACTGGAATAAGCACTGGATAATTTGATGTACTGAAGAAGCTCCCCCTGTTGAGATCCCTCAAGTATGCCTAGAAGGCTTTATGCCAGCTGTTCTTAAACTATGGGACGGGATCCCAAAGTGGGGCATGATCCCGTTTTAATGGAGTCGCCAGGGCTGGCATTAGACTTGTTGGGGCCTAGGGTCAAAGCTTCAGCCTTAGAGCTTCAACCTGAGGTGGCATGGCTCAGGTTACAGGCCCCTTGTCTGGGGCTGAAGACTTTGGGCGCGGCTTTGACACCCCCCCCCGGGGCAGCGGGGCTCAGGCTTCAGTCCCCCCTCCTGGGGTCATGCAATAATTTTGTCTCAGAAGCAGGTTGCGGTGCACTGAAGTTTGAGAACCCCTTGTTTTATGCCATTGTTGTGTTCCCTGGATTCTGGGTTGCTCCAGGGGCCAACCCAGTCCCTAATTGTTTGAAATTATGGCAGTCCCTCCCAGATTGTTTATGGGGTTGCAGTATGGCCCAGAATCCCAATAGCACCTCCAACTCTGCCCTTGCCATACGCTTGTAACTCCTTTGGGGTTTAGAGAGTATGACCCCTTGAAATCTTTCTCCTCAGGGGGGAAGTGCTGATTGTTCCAGAAGGAGGATGGAAGTGTATCATAAACCTAGTCCCAGATTTGGACCTTAGCGTCCAAAATATGGGGGTTAGCATGAAAACCTCCAAGCTTAGTTACCAGCTTGGACCTGGTAAAGCTGCCACCACCCAAAAAATTAGAATGTTTTGGGGCACTCTGGTCCCCCCAAAAAACCTTCCCTGGGGACCCCAAGACCCAAATCCCTTGAGTCTCACAACAAAGGGAAATAAACCTTTTCCCTTCCCCCCTCCAGGTGTTCCTGGAGAGAGACACAGAAGCAAGCTCCGTGAATCTAAACAGAGGGACTCCACCATCCCCGTTCCCAGTCCTGGAAAACAGAATTACCGAGAGCCAATCTCTCTTCCCCCCTCACCCAGAGGGAATGCAAAGTCAGGCTAGTAAATCTAACACACACAGATTTCCCCCTGACTTCTTCCTCCCACCAATTCCCTGGTGAGCACAGATTCAATTCCCTGGAGTTCCCCACTAAAGAAAAACTCCAACAGGTCTTAAAAAGAAAGCTTTATATAAAAAGAAAGAAAAATACATAAAAATGGTCTTTCTGTATTAAGGTGACAAATACAAGGTCAATTGCTTAAAAGAAATATGAATAAACAGCCTTATTCAAAAAGAATACAATTCAAAGCACTCCAGCAACTATAGACATGTAAATACAAAAAAACATATAAATCACTATCTGATCTTTTGTACTTACAACTGGGAAACAGAAAATTAGAAAGGCAGGAGACAGAAAAAATCACTTCTCATAGCCGAGAGAGTACAGGCAGAAGACCCAAGAACAAAGGACTCACACACAAACTTCCCTCCACCCAGATCTGAAAAAGTCTAGTTTCCTGATTGGTCCTCTGGTCAGGTGTTTCAGGTACTTCTTCCCAGGTGTAAGAGACATTAACCCTTAGCTATCTGTTTATGACACGCCCCCCAAATTGCAGACAGTGGGGAAGCTCACTGGCGGCGATTTCCTTCTAGAACTTTAAAATAAACAGATTAATACAACACATGCACCTTTACATATACCACTAAGTATATAACTAACAGACTTCTACATTTTAAGAACACTTTTTAACTACTGGATTATGGGAAACTCTCACGGGAGAGTGCATCAGCTACTTTGTTAGAAGCTCCTGAGATGTGCTGAATTTCAAAATCAAAATCTTGGAGAGCTAAACTCCAGCGAAGAAGTTTCTTGTTGTTCCCCTTGGCAGTATGAAGCCACTTTAGTGCAGCATGGTCAGTTTGTAGCTGGAACTGCCGTCCCCAAACATATGGGCATAGCTTTTCCAGGGCGTACACAATGGCATAGCATTCCTTTTCACTGACTGACCAGTGACTTTCCCTCTCAGACAGTTTCTTGCTGAGAAACACGACAGGATGGAAGTTGTGATCTGTTGCTTCCTGCATGAGAACTGCTCCTATACCATGCTCAGATGCGTCCGTGGTTACTAGGAATGGCTTGTCAAAATCCGGGGCCCTGAGTACAGGGTCAGACATGAGCGTCGCCTTAAGCTGGGTAAAGGCCTTTTGACACTCATCAGTCCACTTAACTGCATTTGGCTTGGTCTTTTTGGTCAGGTCGGTCAGTGGGGCAGCGATTTGGCTGTAGTGTGGTACAAATCGCCTGTAGTACCCGGCCAAGCCTAAGAAGGATTGGACCTGTTTCTTTGACCTTGGGACAGGCCACTTTTGGATAGCATACACCTTGGCCTGTAGGGGATTTATGGTTCCTCGACCCACCTGGTGCCCCAGGTAAGTCACTCTGTTTTGGCCTATTTGACACTTTTTGGCCTTAACAGTTAGTCCGGCCTGCCTGATGCGCTCAAAGACCTTTTCCAGGTGTAGTAGGTGTTCGGGCCAGGAGTCTGAAAAAATGGCCACATCATCGAGGTAGGCAACTGCATATTCTCCCAGTCCTGCTAGTAGACCATCTACCAGCCTCTGGAAGGTGGCGGGTGCATTTCGAAGGCCGAAAGGAAGGACATTAAATTCATACACCCCCGCATGGGTGACGAATGCTGACCTTTCCTTGGCAGGTTCATCTAGCGGTACTTGCCAGTGCCCCTTGGTTAAGTCTATTGTAGAGATGAACTGGGCACGTCCCAACTTCTCCAATAGCTCATCGGTGCGTGGCATTGGATAGTTGTCCGGATGAGTTATCGCATTTAGCTTACGGTAGTGCACGCAAAAGCGTATTTCCCCATCTGGTTTGGGTACCAGAACCACTGAAGATGCCCATGCACTGGTAGATGAGCGGATTATACCCATCTGTAGCATGTTCTGGATCTCCCATTCTATAGCAGCTTGGGCATGAGGAGACACCTGGTAGGGTGGGGTTCTGATTGGGTGAGCATTACCTGTGTCAATGGAGTGGTATGCCATTTCAGTCCGTCCTGGGGTGGCTGAGAACAATGGGGCAAAGCTAGTGCACAGATCCTTGATTTGTCACCGCTGCAAACGTTCCAGGATGGTTGAGAGGTTCACCTCTTCCACGCCACCGTCTTTTTTCCCGTTGTAGTAGACACCGTCAGGCCACTCAGCATCATCTCCCTGGACTGTAAACTGACAAACCTGTAAGTCTCTGGAATAGAAAGGCTTGAGAGAATTAACATGGTATACTCTGGGCTTTAGTGAGGAATTGGGAAATGCTATGAGGTAGTTCCTTGTTCCCAGGCACTCTTGGACTGTGAATGGCTCTTCCCATGATGCTTCCATCTTATGGGCCTGTTGCGCCTTCAAGACCATAACCTGGTCTCCTACCTTGAAGGAACGTTCTCTGGCATGTCTGTCATACCAGGCCTTTTGCTCTTCCTGAGCATCCTTTAGGTTCTCTTTAGCAAGGGCTAAGGAGTGTTGGAGGGTGCTTTGTAGGTTGCTTACAAAGTCCAGAATGTTAGTTCCTGGAGAAGGCGTAAACCCCTCCCATTGCTGCTTCACCAACTGTAATGGCCCCTTAACCTCGTGACCATACACAAGTTCAAGCGGTGAAAACCCTAAACTGGGATGTGGTACAGCCCTGTAGGCAAACAGCAACTGCTGCAACACTAGGTCCCAATTATTGGAGTATTCGTTGATGAATTTACGTATCATGGCCCCCAAAGTTCCATTAAACCTTTCCACCAGGCCATTGGTTTGATGGTGGTACGGGGTGGCAACCCCACAGTTTTTTTGCATGATCCCTGCCAGGAAATTATATCCTGAATCAGTAAGGATGTCAGAGGGCCAACCTACCCTGGCAAAAATGTCTGTTAGGGCCAGGCACACAATGTTAGCCCTGGTGTTGCCTAGAGCTACTGCTTCCGGCCATCGGGTAGCAAAGTCCACGAAAGTCAGTACGTACTGCTTTCCTCTGGGCGTCTTTTTTCGGAAAGGACCCAGAATATCAACAGCTACTCGCTGAAATGGGACCTCAATTATGGGGAGTGGCTGGAGAGGGGCCTTGATCTGGTCTTGAGGCTTTCCCACTCTTTGGCATATCTCACAAGACCGGACATACTTGGCAACGTCCTTGCCCATCCCCTCCCAGTGGAAGAACTTCCCTAACCGGTCCTTGGTTCTGTTCACCCCAGCATGGCCACTGGGATGATTATGGGCTAAGCTTAAGAGCTTCCCCCGGTACTTAGTTGGAACCACCAACTGTTTTTGCGGCTGCCATTCTTCCCGGTGTCCATCAGAAAGAATCTCCTTGTATAAAAGTCCTTGGTCTATAACAAACCGGGATCGATTAGAAGAACTGAGAGGCGGTGGGGTGCTCCGTGCCGCTGCCCAAGCTTTCTGAAGGCTGTCATCTACTTCCTGCTCAGTCTGGAACTGTTCCCTTGAGGCTGGGGTTACCAGTTCTTCCTCAGACTGTGGACTTGGGCTTGGTCCCTCTGGAAGCGATGTAGGTGATGAGGTTGTTTCCGTTGCTGGTGAACCGCTCTCCATTGGTGCACCTGAGGGTATTTCAGGCTCTGGCTGAGCCTTTTGGGTATGGCTATCTGTTGCTTCTGCCAGTTCTGGCTCACTGGCGCCCTCTGGCGTTGAGTTTGAAGATGTGGTTGCAATTGCTGGTGCTGGTGGCTGTTCCAGTTCCGGGCCTGGGACTGGAGGTGCTGTGGCTGTTTCAGTGGTTGGCATGGAATCCAGGCCCACTACCTCTGTCTGGGTCTCTGGTAACACAGACGGGGCGTCTGTGGACGGCTCAGGAACAGGAATGGGTCTGGAAGCTTGCCTGGTTTGGCTACGTGTAACCATTCCCACTCGCTTGGCCCGCTTCACCTGGTTGGCCAAGTCTTCCCCCAGTAGCATGGGGATAGGATAATTGTCATAGACTGCAAAAGTCCACATTCCTGACCAGCCTTTGTACTGGACAGGCAGTTCAGCTGTAGGCAAGTCTACAGCTTGTGACATGAAGGGGTAAATTGTCACTTGGGCCTTTGGGTTGATGAATTTGGGGTCTACGAAGGATTGGTGGATAGCTGACACTTGGGCCCCCGTGTCTCTCCATGCAGTAACCTTCTTTCCGCCCACTCTCAAATTTTCCCTTCGCTCCAAGGGTATTTGAGAGTCATCTGGGCCTGGGGATCTTTTGTGTGATGGTGGTGTAATGAACTGCACTCGGTTGGCGGTCTTTGGGCAGTTGGCCTTGATATGTCCCAGTTCATTACACTTGAAGCATCTTCCATCTGACGGGTCATTGGGTTGAGGTGAGTTACTGGAGACTGGTGAGGAGGAAGAATAGGGCATCAGTGGCTTTACTTGGGTTGTATGTGGGGTCTTTGGCTGTCCTCGGTTGTAGGGTTTATGGTCGGTGTGCCCCATGGGGTATTCGTTCCCCTTGACCGTAGCTTTCTTGCTTTCTGCCACTTCCATCCATCTGGCTCCAATCTCCCCTGCCTCAGCGAGATTTTTGGGTTTTCCATCTTGTATGTACCGTGTTATGTCCTCAGGAACACCATCCAAGAACTGCTCCATTTGTATGAGGAAGTGCAGTTCTTCCAAGGATTTAAAATTGTGTCCTGATATCCAGGCCTCATAATTTTTCCCAATGTAGTAGGCGTGTTTGGGAAATGACACATCTGGTTTCCACTTTTGGGTTCTGAAACGCCAACGGGCATGATCCAGGGTTATCCCCATTCTGTATCTGGCCTTGGTTTGAAAAAGTTTATAGTCGTTCATGTTCTCCTTAGGCATTTCAGCTGCCACCTCTGCTAAAGGTCCACTGAGCTGTGACCTCAATTCTACCATGTACTGGTCTTCAGGGATGCTGTACCCAAGACAGGCTCTTTCAAAATTTTCCAAGAAGGCCTCAGTGTCATCACCTGCCTTGTAGGTGGGAAATTTTCTGTGATGTGGAACCATAATTGGCGAAGGGTTGTTAGGATTGGCTGGCGCATGCAGCCCAGCTTGCGCTAAGTCCAGTTCATGTTTTCTCTGTTTTTCCTTCTCTTCATTTTCTTTTTGTTTTTCCATTTCTTTTTGTTGTTTTTCCATGTCTCGGCGGTGGGCCACCTCTTCTTCTAGTTTTCTGTGGTGGGCTGCATTTTTGGCTTCTTGTTCTCTTTTATGGGCTGCCTGTTTGATCTGTTCTTCTCTTTCTTTCATCTCCATCTCTTTTTGTTTTATTTCTAGTTCCTGTTTGTTTTTTTCCATCTCTCGCCTGTGCTTGGCATCTTTGATTTGTGCTTCGGCCTCCATTTTTGTCTTGGTAGGCATGGTTCCTGTTTTCTTGTGTTGGGGTGCCCTCCGGTGTTTATCTTCTGAACTGCAGGCTCTGTTGCCTCCTGGGGTCTGCCTAGCAACAGTGCCTTTTTCCCTTTCTTCCTCTAGCTAATCTTTTCAATGTAAAGTAAACCAGAAAAACCACTTTATTTGCATGTATATAGTGCTGGTATTTGACTCGTAATGGGAATGCTATTGTGTGACAAAAGACCCGTAATAGTCCCGTAATGGTTCCTTGCTTAATATGCAAGCCAAAAACTGCCAGAGAGAGCAGAAAAAAAAATTCTCTCTGGTTCCTTTTAAAACCAAACTGTTTCTCTCTGCTTAAAAGCCCCTAGCAGAGAAAAGAAAAATATAATATTCCTACTGGCTTCTGGATTCTATCTTTCCCACAACACTGCCACTCATATCATAAACCTAGTCCCAGATTTGGACCTTAGCGTCCAAAATATGGGGGTTAGCATGAAAACCTCCAAGCTTAGTTACCAGCTTGGACCTGGTAAAGCTGCCACCACCCAAAAAATTAGAGTGTTTTGGGGCACTCTTTCCCCCCAAAAAACCTTCCCTGGGGACTCCAAGACCCAAATCCCTTGAGTCTCACAACAAAGGGAAATAAACCTTTTCCCTTCCCCCCTCCAGGTGTTCCTGGAGAGAGACACAGAAGCAAGCTCCGTGAATCTAAACAGAGGGACTCCACCATCCCCGTTCCCAGTCCTGGAAAACAGAATTACCGAGAGCCAATCTCTCTTCCCCCCTCACCCAGAGGGAATGCAAAGTCAGGCTAGTAAATCTAACACACACAGATTTCCCCCTGACTTCTTCCTCCCACCAATTCCCTGGTGAGCACAGATTCAATTCCCTGGAGTTCCCACTAAAGAAAACTCCAACAGGTCTTAAAAAGAAAGCTTTATATAAAAAGAAAGAAAAATACATAAAAATGGTCTTTCTGTATTAAGGTGGCAAATACAGGGTCAAATTGCTTAAAAGAAATATGAATAAACAGCCTTATTCAAAAAGAATACAATTCAAAGCACTCCAGCAACTATAGACATGTAAATACAAAAAAACATATAAATCACTATCTGATCTTTTGTACTTACAACTGGGAAACAGAAAATTAGAAAGGCAGGAGACAGAAAAAATCACTTCTCATAGCCGAGGGAGTACAGGCAGAAGACCCAAGAACAAAGGACTCACACACAAACTTCCCTCCACCCAGATCTGAAAAAGTCCAGTTTCCTGATTGGTCCTCTGGTCAGGTGTTTCAGGTATTTCTTTCCAGGTGTAAGATACATTAACCCTTAGCTATCTGTTTATGACAAAGTGTTATTGGGGGTGGAGAGGGAAGGAGGGAGCAGAAAGAGAGGGGAATGCAACAGGGTGTGTGGCTGGAGCTCCAGAGAGAAGGGCTGCAGCAAGCAGGACCTCACAGAATGAAGAAGCAGAGAAGCTGTCTGAAGCCTGGGAGGGATAGAGAGGCCAATCGTGGGCACCCCAGGACAGGATTCAGGCAGAGCACTGTGCCAGGGAGGAATTGCCTGAGAAGGACAACCCAGAGCTGGACACTGCTGCCCAGAGCTACATGGGGCCATGAGTCCTGGGGCTTGTGACTTTGCATTGGGAATAATGGGGAGGCTGTAACTAGTTAAGTGGGGAGGTTGTCATTGTGTGGCTTTGCAGAGAGTGGCCAAAACAGGGCACCGGAGGAGTTTGTTGGGGAAAGTTTACTGGCACCAAAGATGACCAGTAGCACCCAAGACTCACTGCTGGACTGGAACTTTGCCAGGATGCCTGAACTCTGAGTGCAGATGCATTGCTCAGTGTCTGCCTTTTCACACTGTGGTACCGCTGAGCCTGTGAGGCCTTGTGATGAATACAACCCTGATATACTGCTTCCCCTATCTTTCCCCATTGTTTTTCTCTTTTCATCCCCATGTAAATAAATATTTCCCTTTCCTACATTCTTCCAATGTGTGTGTGTGTTCACTCTGGGGGGTTTGGAACAGATGCCCCTGGGGTAGAAGGATCTTTCCCCGCTGCATTCCTGCATGCACCTTTTCTTGGCCATAGCTGCCTGCAGAGCAGACTCCATCTTGGCCACAAGCGCTCAAGTTACACACACTACACAGTTGCATCTGGGGAAGGTAGGGGACAGGAGTAACCGTACAGTATGCTGACACAGGTGGAATTCTTTCCTTGTCAGTTGCAGCTCTGATACAATCCCATATACATTTCTCTGGCAGTGTAGAGGCTGGAGCAGGGGGTACAGAATCTGGATGGAAGATGGAAACTCTTCACTGTTATATTACAGCTGTGAGTGGCTAAGCAATTATTTTTGGTTTTATGTTGTTATTGGGCAAGATGGCAGAGCCATCTCTGCCCTCTGCCAAATGCTTAACATATGTCTCCAAAATGCATAATTTATCCTCTTTCTGGGGACAGATTTTTCCCACCAATTTCTTTAAAACATCATCGCAGGCCCAGATATTATCTCTGTACCTACAGGGAGGCACACTATCTGAGACAAGGTCTGAGAAACACAGAGCAAGACAAATGTGGCAAAACTCCAGCTTGTAATTGTATTATAATGTAAGGCAAAATGATCTTATAGTAACTCTGAAAGATGCAAAAAACATGCAGAAAATGAGTGTAACTCAATAGGCATTTGAGGCAGACCAATTTAGAACTTAAACTTGGCTGTTACCTTTAAAACAAAGCAAATAATAACACAACAAAACAAAGTACCAAAACTTCTTATCCTAATATTGGACATTAACTATCTAATCCTAGTGAATTTCACCTATGTAGTCAAACAATAGTGCTTTACTGTCAATATATTCTAAACATTAACACTGACAAGGCTTTCAGCGCAGGGTATGAAGATCAGGATGTATAATAAAAGCAAAGGTCTACGTTAAATCTGAAATGTTTTGTGAAATCCATTTGGCTGTTTAGATATGCTGGATGTGCCATGGAAGATGCTCCATAACATACGTGGAAAAATCAATTACAGTCTATTAAAATAGATCTTCTCTGCATTTTTGATGAAACATCGTATAAACAACATTTCCAAAGTTTGCTTGAAACCCCTTGGATAGGTTCACCACTTTTTTTTTAAAACAAACATTTGAAAATGTACTTGTATGTATGAGTGTGCATCGTATGTGGTGGTGATAGCCATATCATTACATTGCATTTGTCATATATCTTTAACCTTCTCACCTGCACTCTGCCCACTAATCTGTTTATCTCAGGATTGCTTCTAACATTCCAAACCTGGGTAGCTTTAAGCAGTCACCGGCACTTTAGTTTCTCTCAAACATTTCTAAAATAGTTTTTTTTTAAAATATACAGAATATGTGATGGTGTGATGTGGTATTGAAGGCTTTATTGTTAATTCTTGGGGCTGAGTGGGCATGTTACACTAAGTTTAAAGCTATATAAATAGTGGCCCTGAAACAAGGTTCTCAACTGTACTTTTCAGGCAAACCTTCCCCCTTTCCCTTCAATAGTAACACCCAGATCTTCTTATCTTCTGGACTGCTATAATGTTTCTGATCTTATGGCTTTGGTTTTTTTTGTCTCCATGTACGTAAGGCAAGATCATATAAGGGCTCATCCACATAGAGCTAGGTGCAGGATCTGATCCTTATATCATATAGTCTTTAAGGCAGGGAATGTTTCATATTGGTGTCAGTAAAACACTGCACACATTTATGGTGTTGTATGAGTATTTATTAATATTATGAATTAGTAATTGAAAATAGCAAGCTCTTTTGGAAAGGTAAATTACTCCAGTGTGGTTTGATTTTTAAAAAAGCTCTCTGCCTTTAAAAGATTAAAAAAAACCACGTTTGGTTGTGAGACCCTGTGCTATTTTCATTCCATTTCCTGCCTTCATGTTGCTGTTTCTATTTACAGATGTTTCCCTCCTATCCTGCCTGTCACACCAAATACTCCTGTTCATTTGCGAGGACAGCAGAGGGCAGGTAGGTGGTTTCTGAGGAGCACAGAGAGGAGTGCTTTTGTTGCTTGGCTGGTTTTGGTAAGAATGCTCTTCCCAGGAACTGTGTGACGATAAATGCAGTGAGGTGACTCCTTATGTGGACCTAGTTCTGGGTAAAGATGTGGGAATTTTTAAGGTATTACTAGAATCCAGTGGTGACAGGAGAGAGGGAAACTTGTGGTAGGGCTCTGAAGTATTCTTTTTGTACATTGGACAACTATTTTAAATCCTGCACTTTTGGTGAAAGAGGAGTTCCACAAAAAGGCAGGGAGGGCAGAAGGTTGAAACAAGGCTTTTTTAACCACGGGGCCGGAGGTGTGTGTCAATTTTGGAGGGTCTTATTCATGGACTCATAGAGCTGGAGGAGAATTTTTCAACAAATTTTTTTTTGGTAGGAAAGTGCTGATTTGTCAACACCAAAACTTTTTGAAGGAAAGGATCAGTTTTCTTGATTTTTAAAAAGGTTTAAAAAAAACTGTTGAAACATTTTGTTTCAACACTGTCTCAAAGAAAAATTCTGGTTTTCAAGTCTGAAATGGCTTTTAACTTTGAAATTTAAGCTAAATATGGTAGAACAATTTTAAAAAATGGTCAAAATTGAAATACATTTTGAAATCATCATAACAAAATGTTTCAATTAACCCAATCTGATTTCTTTTGGGGGGGGGGCATTTTTTTTGGTTTATGAAAATTTTTGAGATTTTGACTTTGTCTTGATCTGGGACTGGAAAAAGTTTCAAAATCTGGAAATATTTGTGGGATGGAAAAACCCCTTCCTACCCAGTTCTACTCATAGATTTTGAAGGCTGGAAGGAACCGCTATGATAATCTAATCTGAACCAGGTAACACATCCAGTAATGTCTACTTGAAAGCCGTAACTTTTTTTTTTGAACTATAGCATATCTTTTAGAAAGACATCCTGTCTTGATTTAAAAACTTCATGTGATAGAGGATGAACCACATCCCTAGATAAGTTGTTCAAATGGATAGTTACTCACTTAAAATAGACTAAGATACAGTTATTTGAATTTTTGTAGCTTCAGCTTCCAACTATTGGATCTTGCCTTTTTCTGCTAGATTGCAGTGCCATTTACTATCCGAAATTCCTTTCCCACATAGGTACTTATAGAGTAGGAACAAGTCACCTCTTAGGTTCTCTTGGATAAACTAAATAGATTGTTTCTCTAATCATAAAGCATGTTTTCCTGACTTCAGATTATTCTTGTAGCTCTTTTTTGAACTCTTTTCAATTTGTCAACATCTTTTTTGAAGTATGGATACCAGTACAAGACACAGTATTCCAGTAGTGGTCTCAGTAATGCCACACATCGAGGTAATTTCATCTCCCCACTCCTACTTAATTTCTCCTGACTTGTACCTCCACATATTGAATTATCCCTCTTGCCTGCAGCATTGCATTTGGAGTTTTACATGCTGGCAGGAGTTGGGTGAAACTCTTTTTCACCATGACAGCAATTGGGAGGGATTTGCATGGTGGGAAGGACTGAAGTCTTTTTTAGCAATTTGGCAGAAAGATGGAGATTTCTACCATTGTGGCTGAAACAGGAAAAAGCTCCAGATTGCTTGCAGAATGCTCCAGTCTGACTGATCTCCAGCTATATCACAGCCTCAGCCCACCATTCCAAGTATGCGAATCTCTGATGCCTTCTCTGCAAGGCCAAGAGACCCCTGGGTCATGCAACCCCTCAATACATGAATCATGCAAAAATCATTTTGCATCTATCTAGCAAAAAAATATTTTCATTTATGGTCAGACTGCATCTGGGCTTATCATGGCTATGCAAGAATGTAAGGGGAAGTAAGAAACTATGCCCTGTTGTGGGGTCTCCCGCCATATTGGTTCAACTATCCAATCAGCACTTTTCCCTTCATCACTGACTCAGCATGCTTGGACATTTTACTGCCCAAACCTTTCATTATAAGGTATTTTCTGGCATGTGGGTAGGGAGTGGGCAAACAGTGATCTGAACCTTGGCATTACCCTCCGATGGGTTGGCCAGCAGAGTCGTCAGGACACAGGGGTAAGGTGTAATCTGTGCCCTGAAATAGCTTGAAGATTACTTCCATTCCAGAGCAAGGAGGAGCAGGGAAAGAATTATGGCTCTGTGTGTCACAGTTCTTTTCTAGGCCTCTATATTACTCTTATATAATTCATTGAGCAAAAGCATACTGTAGCCCTAAATGATTTTTAAAACCCACAAATAAATGAAATCAAAGTTGCTGTTTTGTTCTGACTCTTTAAATACAATGCTGTCCTGAAACAGTGGGAGAAATTAAATTAAATTACATATAATCGTGTGTCAGAAGGATTGGTCATGTGACTTGGGTGTTATGTTAACTCTGTTTTGTTATTGTTGGATGTTTTTAAAATTTCATTATTGTGATGTATTTACAAGAAATAGGACATTCGGGATACATGGTGGAAAGGACTTATGTAGTAAAGTTGTCTGGCAATTTACCTTCTTCCAATTGCCAAACAAGTGTTAAGTAGTTCAGGTTATTATTATCTGACATGAATCTCAGAGAAGAATGGTCATTACAGTTTTTGGTAGTATTGGGTCAAAATGTGACATTCTTATGGCTGAGGTGTTTTGTTTTGTTGAATGTTGTATGTCACATGGTAGCTGGGCCTCTGAGGGGTTCAGGCACCCAGCCTATCTGTGACCGGCTCCGCTAAGGAAAATCCACCTGGGAATAGTTCATTGCCTAGATCGGCTGGGCTGCAGTTAAGGAACATGTGGGTCTAATAAAAGCTTAGGAAGGCTCAGTCAGGAGCCTGGAGAAGACAGGAAGCTCCTGAGAAGACAGACTCCTGAGGGGAACTGGTTAGGGAACTCATCAGGAAATGTAATGTAGGAAACATACTTCTGGTGCACAGAGGTTATGAAAAGAATGCTAAAACCCATAGGGAAACCTGGTCTCAATGAAAGGACCTTACCAGACAGCACAGACAGTCCAGATAGCAGAAGAGCTACATGCTGCTCTGGAGAATAGTTGCAGTGATTTGAAGGGCCTGGACTCCAGAAAGGGAACATTTCTCTAGGTAACGGCTAAAGGCCTGACTCAAGTGGTCACAGGTCGACAGTGCCTTATTTATAAGTAGCCACAGCAGCGGAGACGGATGGACCTGGATGGGGCAGACAGACTAAGATTAACTCAGTCCTTCAGCTAGGCTGCTCAGATGAAGGCTCGCTTGTATACCATATCAGACTTTTTTTTGGTTAAGTAAATTAGACCCATGAAGGGGCATTGCTAGCTACAAAAAAGGCTCAGTGAACTAATTGAAAGCCCATGCGGGGAAACTGAGCCAGGGATACAACTGTGGTTCTGCACTGGGCCCCCAGGGGCATGCAGGATGACATGCCAGCCTTGATGCAAGGAAGGCACTTCAAGAGAGAGTGCCCAGCATAACAGCAACAGTGTTTTGATTCGATAATTTTTCTGTTCATTTTTAATTATGAGATGGAATTGATATTCATAGTTAATAAATTTCAATTATCCTTTGAAATTTGAAATGCAGAAAAAGAAGTCTTAAAGCTTTAGTGAGTGGGTTTTTAAAATTCATATATTTATAGTTTATATTATATAGCTATATAAAATTAGGACACAATCTTTTTTGACAATACACATGCTACATTTTTTAATATATAATATCTTATGAGTTAAGGTGGCTGAGTGGTTAAGGGGTTTTATTATAGCCCATGGGCTAAAGTCTCAGTCTTCTACTGAAAGACTGCCTCCAGTTCACCCAGATGCAAAATGGGTACCTGATCATACAGAACGAGGGTATGTCTACACTATAGGATTATTCCGATTTTACAGAAACCATTTTTTTAAAACAGATTGTATAAAGTCGAGTGCACGCTGCCACACTAAGCATATTAATTCGGTAGTATGCGTCCATGTACCGAGGTTAGCGTCAATTTCCAGAGCGTTGCACTGTGAGTAGCTATCCCATAGTTCCCGCAGTCTCCCCCACCCATTGGAATTCTGGGTTGAGATCCCAGTGCCTGATGGGGCAAAAAAATTGTTGCTGGTGGTTCTGGGTACAGCCTCACCCCTCCCTCCATGAAAGAAGCAGCAGACAACCATTTCGTGCCTTTTTTCCTGGGTGAACTGTGCAGACTCCATACCATGGCAAGCATTGAGCCTGCTCAACTCAAGACAGCAATCATGGACGTTGTAAACACCTGGCGCATTTTCGTGCAGTCTATGCTGAACCAGGACCTGCAAAACCAGGTGAGGAGGAGGCGGCTACGGCAGAGCGGTGACGAGAGTGATGAGGGCATGGACACAAAATTCTCTCAAACCGCAGGCCCCAGCACGTTGGAGATCATGCTGGTAATGGGGCAGGTTCTAGCCATTGAATGCCGATTTTGGGTCTGGGAAACAAGCACAGACTGGTGGGACCGCATAGTGTTGCAGGTTTGGGACGATTCCCAGTGCCTGCGAAACTTTCGCATGCATAAGGGCACTTTCATGGAACTTTGTGACTTGCTTTCCTCTGCCCTGACGCCCCAGAATACCAAGATGAGAGCACCCCTCACAGCTGAGAAGTGAGTAGTGATAGCCCTCTGGAAGCTTGCAACGCCAGACAGCTACTGGTCAGTCGAGAATCAATTTGGAGTGGGCAAATGTACTGTGGGGGCTGCTGTGATGCAAATAGCCAAAGCAATCACTAAGCTGCTGCTACGAAAGGTTGTGACTCTGGGAAATGTGCAGGTCATAGTGGATGGCTTTGCTGCAATGGGATTCCCTAACTGTGGTGGGGTGATAGATGGAACCCATATCCCTATCTTGGCACCAGAGCACCAGGGCACCCAGTATATAAACCGCAAGGGGTACTTTTCAATGGTGCTGCAAGCACTGGTGGATCACAAGGGACATTTCACCAACATCAACGTGGGATGGTCGGGAAGGGTTCATGACGCTCGTGTCTTCAGGAACACTACTCTGTTTAAATGGCTGCAGCAAGGGAATTACTTCCCAGACCAGAAAATAACAGTTGGGAATGTTGAAATGCCTGTAGTTATCCTGGGGGACCCAGCCTACCCCTTGATGCCATGGCTTATGGAGCCATACACAGGTAGCCTGGACAGTAGTCAGGAGCTGTTCAACTACAGGCTGAGCAAGTGCAGAATGGTGGTAGAATGTGCATTTGGCTGTTTAAAGGGACGCTGGCGCACGTTACTGACTCACTCAGACCTCAGCCAAACCAATATCCCCATTGTTATTGCTGCTTGCTGTGTACTCCACAATCTCTGTGAGAGTAAGGAGGAGGGGTGGGGCAGGGTGGGAGGCTGAGGCAAATCACCTGGCCGCTGATTACACGCAGCCAGACACCAGGGCGATTAGAAGAGCACACCAGGAAGTGGTGCGCATCAGAGAAGCTTTGAAAACCAGTTTCATCACTGGCCAGGGCACGGTGTGACTGTTGTATTTGTTTCTCTTTGATGAAAACCCGCCCCCTTGATTGACTCATTCCCTGTAAGCAACCCACCCTCCCCCTTCGATCACAGCTTGCTTTCTAAAGAAATAAAGTCACTATCATTTAAAAAACATGTATTCTTTATTAATTAATTATAAAAAGAGAGAGAGAACTGACAAGGTAGACTGGGTGGGGTTTGGGAGGAGGATAGGAGGAAAGGAAAAGGCCTCTAAAATTTTTTCAAAATAATGACAGCCTTTTAGTTGGGTCCACTGGGGTGGAGTGGGCAGGTGCACGGAGCCTCACCCCACGCGTTCTTACATGTCTGTTGGGTGAGGAGGCTAAGGAACATGGTGAGTGGGGAGGGTGGTTATACAGGGGCTGCAGTGGGACTCTGATCCTGCTGCCATTCCTGAAGATCCACCAGACACCGAAGCATGTCAGTTTGATCACGCAGCAGCCCCAGCGTTGCATCATGCCTCCTCTGATCTTCCTGCCGCCACCTCTCATCTCGAGTGTTTCTCCTGTCCTCCCGTTCGTCCCTCCTGTCCTCACGGTCACTGGCATCTTTCCTGTACTTTGATACCATGTCCTTCCACTCATTCAGGTGAGCTCTTTCATTGCGGGTCACTGCCATGATTTCCAAGAACGTTTCGTCTCGCGTCTTTTTTTTCCGCCGTCTTATCTGAGATAGCCTTCGGGATGGAGTAGGGAGTCTTGAAAAATTTGCAGCTGCAGGAGGGAGGGAAAAAAGGGAGAGAAGTATTTAAAAAGATACATTTTACAGAACAATGGTTACACTCTTTCACGGTGAACAACACTATTCACATTACATTGCACATGTGATTTCAGTACAAGGTCGCATTTTGCATCTTTTTAATATTGAGTGCCTGTGGCTTTGGTGTTAGAGATCACAGATGCAGGTCCGGGCAACAGAATTCGGTTTGCATGCGGCCATGATAAGCCATTGTCTTTTGGTTTCTGCAGCCTTCATATATCCAGTGCCATCCTTTCCCAAATAGCAAGCAAAGCCGGTTGAGTGCTGCATCTTTCCTGTTAATATGCAGCAGCAGAAACCAAACTCCCCTCCCCATCCTATTCTGTGGGATGATTGCTTTATCCCTCCCCCACAGTGTGGCTGGTATAATGGAATATCCCTGCTAGCCATCCCACCCCCTGCGTGGCTGGTATCAGGGAAGATCCCTGGTAGCCAAACGCAAAAACGCTCAGCGCCAATCACACCCCCCCACCCCCGGCCGCCTGCTTGGCTGACCGCAGGGAAGGATTTTTTTTCAGTCGCAGGCAAACAGCCCAGTAGGAATGGCCACCTCTGTCCCCTTAATTAAATTCCCATACTTCAACCTAGTTACCATGAACGATATCACTCTCCTGAGGATAACACAGCGAGATAAAGAACAGATGTTGCTTAAATGCCAGCAAACACCGGGACCATACGCTGCTAGGCTTTGTCATTCAATGATACCAGATTACTTGCTACATGCATGGTGTGGTCAAGTGTCCTACCACGGAGGACAAAATAAGGCTGCGCTGCCCAGAAACCTTCTGCAAAGGCTTTTGGAGTACCTCCAGGTGAGCTTCATGGAGATGTCCCTGAAGGATTTCCACTCCATCGCCAGACATGTTAACAGACTTTTCCAGTAACTGTACTGGCCGCGAATGCATCCCAAGTCCTCAGGGCAAATTAATAATTAAAAAACAATTGCTTTTAAACCATGTTTTATATTTACAAAGGTGCACTCACCAGAGGCCCCTTCCCTGGCTTCGTTGTCTGGGATAGTGGTTTGGGACGGCTGGGAGGGTAATTCCGTCAGGCTGAGAAAAAGGTCCTGGCTGTTGGGGAGAATGGTGTGCTGTGTGCTTTCTGCAAGCTTGTCCTTCTCTTCCTCCTCC
This sequence comes from Gopherus evgoodei, assembly GCF_007399415.2. Taxonomy (NCBI): domain Eukaryota; kingdom Metazoa; phylum Chordata; order Testudines; family Testudinidae; genus Gopherus; species Gopherus evgoodei. The sequence continues at coordinate 115,663,352 of NC_044326.1, forward strand.
TCATCTTCCCCGTCAGCAGAATCCTCAGGCATGGCTGAGATTACCCCCACCTCGGAATCCACAGTCAGGAGTGGGGTAGTGGTGGTGGACCCCCCTAAAATTGCATGTAGCTCAGCGTAGAAGTGGCTGTGGCCTCTCTCCATCATGGCCTTGGAGATTTTTTCAAATGTTTTTTCATTTCGTCTTTTGGAACGGAGTTCTGTTAGCACTGAATCCTCTCCCCATATAGCGATCAGATCCAGTACCTCCTGTGTGGTCCATGCTGGAGCTCTTTTTCGATTCTCAGACTGCATGCTTACCTGTGCTGATGAGCTCTGCTTGGTCACCTGTGCTGATCAGTTCTCCACGCTGGGCAAACAGGAAATGAAATTCAAAAGTTCGCGGGGCTTTTCCTGTCTACCTGGCCAGTGCATATGAGATCAGATTGCTGTCCAGAGCAGTCACAATGGTGCTCTGTGGGATAGTGCCTGGAGGCCAATACCATCGAATTGCGGCCACACTAACCGTAATCCAACATGGCAATACTGATTTCAGCACTACTCCCCTCGTTGGGGAGGATTTCAGATATCAGTATTAAGAGCCCTTTATAGCGATATTAAGGGCTTCATTGTGTGGACGGGTGCAGGGTTAATTCAGTGTAACGCTGCTAAATTTGGTATAAACGGGTAGTATAGACCAGGTCTGAGTCAGCCTGATGAGTCATCTATGCCTTTGGGCTAGACTTAGGCATTTTATATGGTAAAGGAACTGAAGGAAAAAGCAAAAGTTCCTTGCAGAAACTCAAGTTAGTTCTGTGGAGTCTAAAAGAAAACATCACCGTGGGAGTGGGGAAATTGCCTTTAGCTACGAGGCTTAATATCTCCTTCTGTAACATGGACAAATACCTTCTCTTCCCTTATTTTTTCTGTCCTCCTCCACCCTTTCATAGCCAGCAATGAGAAATAATGTAACCATAGTTAGCCTTGAAAATGTCTCCACTTCTATGGACTCTCTTGTACTGAGTCTCGGAGAGTTTTATGCTGTCAGCCTTCCTGTTCTATGTGTATGTGAAAAGGGAGGTAGTGATGTGATCTAGGTTGTAATGCCCAAATGGGCTGGTGACATGCATCCTTATGTCTCTCTTTTTCTTTTTATCGCTTGTCTGACCCAGGTGGAGCAGTCTTCGCTTTCCAAATGACTAGCTAAGATCAGCTACCAGATGGGTGACACTGGCTTATGTTTAACCCACACAAGATGGAGGTAGGGTGTTAAAGGTATGGTAGAGTTGGTTCCTGCCTTAATTATTGAGGGGGCTTGTCAACCCTTTATACAAAGGTTTGCAGCTTGGGTGTGTCTTGTAAACCACTTTCTTTACAATTTCTTTCAGACCTTACTAAGGCTATAGATGCTTTGTGTTCCCTAGACTAGTACTGACCTAGCCCCAAAAGAAAATGAAACCACATGGCCTATCAGGTGTCTTCAGCTATCACTGATATCAGTTGGAGTTGTGGGGGCACTAAGGGCCTGATTCTGCTGCCACTGAAGTTTACTGGCAATGCTTCTTCAGTGGAGTAGGATTAGGCTCTCAAATGGTCCACAGTGCCTTAGTGCCTGATTTTAATAGCTCCAGCTGAAGTCATTGCAGCTCCTCCAAGGGCTCAGCACTTCAGAAAAACAGGCATTTTGGAACAGGTTTTAAAAAATTCAACTCCCGTTTAAACACCAAAATAACCATCCAGATTTTCAGAGATTGACAAAACTGCCTCTCCCTCCTGAGTGATTCTCAGACACGTTCTAGACAGTGCCAGCCTTACCTCATTTTATAGAATTGCTCTTACTCTTCTTGGCTCTGGAAACAAATAGTGATCAACAATATGTCACTATTTCTCAGAGTCCAGATCCTTGTTCCATTTGTCAGATTACTGTCTCTGGTGTTCTCTCATCCAAGAGAGCAGTTGACCATAAAAGTGATGAACTAGTCTTTGAATAAAAAAAAAATCACGAGATCTTTTTAGATCATAAACATTCTCTAATTTGCTTACGCTAGTTAGAAAAAAATTGTAGAGTGGGATTTTCATTTGTGTTCAGCATCAGCCAAACTGCTTCCACTGAAGTCAGCCATTGAAAATCCCACTGGCAATTGCTTTTTATCCCATTTTTATTAACTTCCCTTGACACACACAGACAACCAGTGGGTAGGAAGGAATATTGAAGACAAACATTACAATGTACCATTCAAGGTTAGCTTAGCGGCCAGATTCTGCTCTTAGAGCTTGTTTACACACAAAACACATGCTGGTTTGAGTGAAATTAATTAATGAACAGTTTAGATAAACCAGTGCAGACTCCTGTGGTGAACAGTTGTCAGTTTTAAACTATAGTAAAAGCTGTGTTATCTGGCACTTTATTAACTGGAAAGCTTTAGAAACTGGCATTTCTGATCTCCGGGAACCATGGCCAGTGGGAGCTATGAGGCTGGCACCTGTGGACAGAGGCAGCACACAGAGCCGCCTAGCTGTGCCTCCACCTAGGAGCAGCAGGAATATGTCGCTGCTTGCGGGGAGCTTTCCGAGGTGAGCGCCACCCAGATCCAGCACCCCACACTGCAACCCCCTACCCCAAGCACCCTCCTGCACCCAAACTTCCTCCCAGTGCCTGTGCCCCACACCCTCTCACATGCCCCAATCCCCAGCCCTGAGCCCCATCCCACACCCAAACACCCTCCCTCTTAGTTAACCAGAATTTTTTATTTACCAGCACCCCTCTTTCCCCCAACATTCCAGATAACAAATATTTTACTGTTGTTATTTTAGGGGTAAGATAAACTGGTGTAAGCAAGGTTTAAAATTGATTTGAGATTGTCCCATGCCCAAAGTTGCTCCAATTTAACTAAATCAGTTTAAACCCATGAAGCTGTGTCAGTAGACGATGCCTTAGTTAGACCAGTATGGGTCTGATCCTGTACCCATTGGGCAAATAGTGGGCGCTGGATCAGCCTCTGTGTTTCTGAGGTCTTCCACCTTTGCATCTGAGTGTTTACTCTTTTTAGTGGATGTTTGAATGATTAGGTTATAATGGGGGACATAAAGGAATGATTATAGATGTGCAAGAGTTTTGTGCTATGCTTGGCAGCTCACAAGTGACAAATGGAGCAGCTAGTCTCTTGATTTTCCTGCCCATCTGGTTTATACATTTAAAAAACCAAAGAGCTGTAATTTTTATTGCAGAAAAATAGGCAACTTATAATTGAGTTAAGTCTTGGCTAAGACTAAAGCCATCCTGCATTTCTTATGACCCTACTCTTCATGTCAGGCATTCCACAAACTGAGATTAGCTGAGCAGAAAAAATGTGTACTTTTGATACCTTTCACTTTGGAAGAATTGCAAGATGACTTACCACAAACCTTTTAACAAAGATGACTTCATTCTACATGAACTAGAATGTGGGTTTCTAAAACTCAAAAGCACTTTCATTTTCCTTACCAAACATGAAGTCTAGTTTGTCTACTGCACAAAATAAATGAATCAGAACACATTAATCATAATTACTAATGTGAAGGCTGTGACATAAATCTGAAAAAATAATAAACAATGGTTCCTCTGTAACAAGAATCATTTCACTCTAGGAAAGAATTGATCTGGTAATTCAAACCAGAAATTGCCCTGAATGTTGAACATATATTGGACCTTTTCATAGCCTGTTTTATCATTGCAACGTGTTGACATTATTTTGCACTTGTAACTTCATAGACTGGAGCCATTTGTTATATCAGCATCACGTCTCCACAAGCATTTATCATGCCGCTGTTGATTTTTTGTTTTGTTTGTTTCAGTTGGCTGAAGCAAAGTTAGAGCTAATGGAACAATATTGTGGTATGCAAAGGCTATCATTAGAGGGCAAAACTGGACTTCAAAGAGGAAGCACATATGGTTTTGACTTTTATTAAGATGGCAGGTGGACATGAAAAAGGTTGATTTTCAAATTTATTTTCATGATAGCAGGAACTTCTTAAAAGTCCAGGAGGAAGATTAATTTTCAATTTGGAATTCCTAATAACTGAAACAAGATCACGGTTTTACAACTTCCTGAGGTAAAGTTTGAGAGAGACTAGGTCATGTTGGTATAATAAACCAATGGCAGGCTAAAATGCAAGGGCTGGGAATGAAGGATCAGTGAGAGATGTTTTAGAAAAGCTATTTTAAAAGTGAAGCATATGTAAGGTGCAATCCATTCCCAAAGTCAGACTATTTCAGAGCTTATACTAAACAAACCAATTTACTTACACAAAATAATAGGAATAAACCTGAAGTTCACCATTCAAATCTTCGACTTAAATAATATTTAAAATATACCAGATTTTTTGAAAGAGACAGACTTATCTTTAACATAAAAATAGATAATTTGGTTTGTATGAGGGAATGACACTTCTTTTTCACTTCTGGATAATCTCCTGTCACTATAAATCTAGCAACAAGCTAGGGCTATGAAACCCTCCTGGCGAGAAAGCTGAAGTTCTTCTCACCTATAAATGGGGCTTACTGAACCTTGTGTGCCTAAATGATACTTAATCAAATGTGATTATGTGAAAGACTAAGTTGCCTGCAATTTACAGATAAAAGTTTAATATTTCTTTCCGGGGCATTGTGTGTGTAGTTCTGTGAGGTTTGTTATTTTAAGAAACATTCCAAAAATCATAAATATACATAAACTAGTATATTCATTAACTTTGATAAGTTTCTTCTCTGGTTGGTTCAAATAGGAATAGGTAGATTAAATATATAATACATGGAAACATTCCTTAGAAATGTTGGAATCCAGGTACAAGGTTAAAACATGGTGTGGTCCAGTAGACAGGGCATTGAACTAGGTGACAGAAGATTTGGCTTCTTCTCCTCTGCCACTGACTTCCTGTGTGACCTTGGGCAAGTCACTTCAAAATGGTTCTGCTTTGCCTCCCACCCTTTGTCTACATAGACTGTGTACTCTTTAGGTCAAGGACTGTCTCTGACTATGTATTTGTATAGTACTTAGCATAATAAGGCCCCGATCTCCACTGAGACCTCTAGGTGCTACTGCTGTACATAATAAAGGACCAGATTGATTTGTGGTGTAATTCCATTGACTTCAGTGGTGTAACACCAAGGATAAGTTTGTTCCAAAGAGTCTAGAGTAAGGGTACAGAGAATACTTCCACAAGGAAAACAAGACAACAAAAACTTCATGGCTCAAAAAGATAAACACGTCCTTTATTTTTGGTGTGTTACTCCGTTTCTTTGAGATCATCAAGAAATGGGTGAAAGCATAGCTTTTCCTTCAAAACAAAAGAGGATTAGGCAGCCTTTCATTCTTTTCAACATTTTCATAAACATTTTTTCCAGAAACTATATTCAGATAGGCATAATGATATGCAGGTGTTCTAATAAAAAATAGGATTGATTACTTTTTCTTAAAAATCAAAACTTTTTATACTTCCAGGAACAATGTTACATCCATTTTACTTTTAGGTAATACCACTTTCTAGGACCTCAGATTCTCAGCTGCCCATTGTTCTGTCCACATCAGATGGTCTTTTATAATGTCTTGTGAAGGTCTTCTTGCCTGATCTGTGGGCTTCAGATAACAGTGTGGAAATCTGTATACTTTACAGACTACTGCAGCTGCCCCTCAAACTGCGTGAGCCCCAAACTTAGATTAATCTAAGTCTGGAGTTTTTGTGTGATTTGATCTTAGCCCTGATTGTAACAGCTCTCTGCAAACAGAGTGAGCTTGATTTTTCTTGTAAAGCAGGAGTAACTCCAATGAAATCACTGGAATTGCAATGGTATACAGTCAATCCAAGTTAAAGGAGAACTGGGCCAAGTCTCTATACTAGTCTTTCTTTCCATGGACCCTTGAATATTTTCTCTAAGCAGGGGACCACAAGCTTCTAAGTCCTGCTTATTTGTGACCAGATAATGCAAAGTTTGTTTCTCCCAGATGGAAGAAATTGATATCTGGGGTTTTACTTCCTCCAAGGCTCATTAGGCCTTAGAACCATTTCTGACTTGACAGGACAGGTCAGGCATAAGAGACATACCAGATTTGCAGCTAAATTTGCGATCCTTTAGGAATTGCCAACACAGTCTGTGGGCCATATTCTGGTCTCAGGGTATGTCTGTTCTGCAAATGCAACTGAAATTCCCAGCTTGGGTAGATGTACATGCACTAGCTCTGCTCGAGCTAGCATCTAAGAAACACCACTGAGGCTGTGGCGGTGTGGGTGTCGACTATGGCTAGCCACCTGAGTACTAAAAAATCGGGACATCTGGTCACCCTAGATGGGAATTACACCTCCCAGTTAGTGTTGACCTATCCTCAGTCATACCAATATGAACCTAGAATACTATTTAAATCAGGAACTCCTTTTAAGGTAGTATATTTACTCCCCATTTATTATGGGGTAAGTGACATCAGAATTGTGAAACATTAATATCCCCCCAAAATCTAAGTTTGGGACTTTATGGATTTGGCCAGAAGGCTCTCTAACCGGTATGTTGAATTCCCTATTTCTAGTTACCAGGCGTGTTGGCGTTGAAAAGAAGCCAATGCATGCTTTCATAGAGGCTCTAAATGATAGCAATCAGTCTAACTTTCAAAGGGAAATGTTTTGTCCACAATACAAAGTTCCTATAAACCCTGTTTTGCATTTTGCTTCCTTCCAAACTGAAAGCAAGAATTTGATGACATGCTCCTAAAATCTTGCATTTTGCCAAGGTTCCCTGAAGGCAGCAGATATGATCACCAGAGAATCCTCAACTGCAGAGCTTTCCCTCTCCTCTCTGACATCTGAATCACTTTGCCCCGCTTCTCTAAGACTGTGAGAAAATGTTTGCTCCTATGGGATAGTAACCATAGTCTGACCAGCAGCCTGCACTTCAAAAGCAACCAGCAAAAGTGCTGAAGCATTTAGAAGGGAGGAAAATACAGTGAAGCATTAGGCCTGTCTAAGGGATGGAGAATGCATCCCTCTCTCCTGCAGCTTTGATTTAGGAACATTGCTGAACAGATCCATGACTTGAGTTCTCCACAGCATACTCAGTTTGAGGTATACTTCTAGGTCTGAGGACACTTTCTCCATTTGTGAGGTGTCAGCTAGCACATCCTCTATCCTTTGAGAGGCAGTTACCAGTTAAAAGAGTTTCTTGTTCTAGCAAATCATCCAGCTTTTGATAGTTGGGTTTCTTTTCCATTCTGACCTAGTTCCTCTTAGTTTGTTGAGGTAAAATTTCCTTGTGTTGAGATGGTTTAAAAATATCTCCTCCCAATCTGGATAGAGTCAGTTAGAAAATGTGAAGGAGAAGGCAGAATTTTACAGAAAATTTCAACAAAAATGAAGTTTTTGTGGAAAAAATTTAGTAAACAAACCAAAAAGGTTTTGGATTTTCAAAGAAAAGTCGATATGTTCCATGGAAAAAATGTTTAGTTAAAATAGTTTTGATAGAAAGCTTTTCAATTTGTTCTGTAAATGGATCTGGGTGGTATTAGGCATAGTTCCCATTTCACTGCACTAGTTGTAGTCGCAAATGTTCACTACTAATTTTGCGTCAGAGTTAAATGCTCAGAACTGTCTTCCCTGGTAAGGGAAACTAATCATTTTCTGCATTAGTCCCCTTCCTTCTTGATATGACTGAGAAGCATAAAAATCAAGGTTCCATAAGCTAAAATGAAAAGCACAGTTCTACAGTATTTATTATCAGTAAGTGCAATTGGAGAAACTCCCACCAAGGTGAATATCATTATAGAGCTTCAGGGAGGTAACATTAAATGAAACCTTCTTTTACGTCTTATCTGATCACTTTTTAAAATAATTCATAAAATTGAAATGTAAATACATTTCTTTGTTTGAGATTCTAATTCCAACACCTGTTAAATTGATGCATACTTTTTTAGCCTTTTAAAAGCAAAATAAAATTATTGCTTATAAATTACTAAAATCCTCCTATGAATGAAAACATATCTACTGAGACTCTTTCAGAAATAATGCTAGGATTAAATAAAATATAGTATATGGAATGCATTAAAAGTCAAGAATAAGGTATTAACAGTATGTTCCCTTAACCTCAATGTTATCATAACTGGAACACTTGCTACCCTTCAAAATCCTGGCCACTCCAAGCCTTGGTTGTTCACTTTGGTAAAGTAGTGTGGTGTTACTGAAGATTGGAAAAAGAGCTTCAGGTCAGGGGTCGACACAGTAAGGGAGTTTGCTCTTTAAGAGGCTATCTGTGGATCTGCAAAGCCAAAGTGTAATTGGGTTTTGTGATGTGATTTTAGCACGTAATTGTATATGATCATAGGTAGTTTCAATGACAAGCTTGGAAGATTTTTCTAGCCTGTTTGTGATAGCAGTTTTGGGTTGTCTGTGCAGTCCGTGATGGACATTTCAGTTACTTCAAAAATAGTCATCAGAAGCGATACAGCTGGTACCTGATTCACTTTATAATTTTAGCAAACCGATTCTAATGTAGCTTGTTGTTCTTCTGTATGTGGGGTCACTGCTATAAATTAATACACTCCATTTTCAGTTATACAGTTTCAACAAACATGTTCTAATCTCCCATTTGCTTCTGAGTGGCAGTGCTTGTATTGCATCAGAGAAGACTTCGCATCTTCATTAAGATTGTAAAGGTAACATCACTGTAATTGATCTGTCTGGATATTCTTTTTTGTAAATCTTTGAGTTTATCAAGTTTCTGTTTCTTGATTATTCAGACCAATGCAAAACAAACATTTCCTATTGTTTTAGTTGTTTAGGGTTTCCTTGATTAAGCTATCACTGCTGTCAGTTATGTTCTTATAAGCCTGGTTGGATCTATTTCATGTTAAGAAAAAGCTTAGATAATTCCAGGAAAGCTTAATGTTTATCCAATGTGAAAATAATTACTCAAAAGTGTTATTCTTAATCCAGATAATTAGAGTGAGGAAGGAAAGATCAGTGTCATTGTGAATTATGCCCTGGCAATTGACTCTTGGTCCTTGTAAGTTTCAGGTGAAGATGTGAATGGATAAAGGTTAGATTAAATATAATCCAAAGTAGCTACAAGCTTAATCTGTTATGATACAAGGATGATCACTTAAAAAGAGCTGGATTGTGGGATTGTTTCTGGTTGGATAAGATACCGCTCAACTGGGACTAGTCTTAAAACATGCTTAGCACTGTGTCACTGCAGCTATAAGCACTTGTGCACGGCTGCAGACTGCCACAGCTCAGAGACAGGCTACTGGGCTCATGCTACATAGTGTAATATTATATTGTATTGCACTATCTGTATGTTAGATTAATATGCTTTAACATATGGAAAATGGACAGTGACTGTTATATGGTATGGCTTGCATTGTGGCAACTGTAGCATATTTAACAGCACGGAAGAGTTACAAAGACATAACATATTATTTTATATTATTGGATTTTTTTAAAAAAATGAGTATATTTACATTTCCCTTTTGTTTATGCTACTGTTTTTATGTAGTTACCTTTCAATAATTGTATAACTTTTATAGTAAATATTTGCAATTGTAGTTGTCACTGAAGTTATGCCACTTTCATAAAACACTCATAAATAACCAAGAGCAAGCAAGTCTGAATATTAGTCAAAACCATTAGTCAGAATGCAGAACAGCTGATCTTTGGTACCTGATATTGCAGTCTTTTCCTATTCATAGAAATGGAAATAGTGATATCTCAAATAGCATTGTGTGGTAAATCTTCGTAAACATAGATTTTTAATGGCAATGGCTATAGATCAGAAATTTAAAACAAAACAAAACAGTTGGAGGGGGAGGAGGGGAGGGAGAATTCCAGGTCTGTTCTTGAAAAACAGGAAATGATTGGTCGCAGCTACTGATAATTTCATTGATTAATTTCATCAATTTTATAGGCATTCTTTTAGACTAAATTTAAAATAAAATAATGTTTTTTCTCTAGTATATTTTATTTGTCTTTACTGATTCTGTTCTGGAATATTTCTTGTATCCTTACAAGAAATCCTGAACACATGGCTAGGGCCATGAAATAGTTAAAGTAATTAATGCAATGCAAAAACTAATAATAGGAAAGTACTTTAATACACACTTGAGCTAGAAACTTCTCTGTGAATAATTAAAATTCTTTAAAGTTCATTTCAGTATTTTTAATAAAGTATATTTCAATAAGACTAATTCCAGATTTTAAACCTTTTTATGCTTAAATCGGTACTTTTTTAAAGCCATGATTAGAACCACATTATCCTAAGTCCAAAGGAGTTTTAGGTAGTGTTGACACTTGTTGTCATGTGTTATATAAATTCTTGTAAGAAGCATGAAATTAACAAATATGTTCCTATTGGAACTTGTAATCTTTGAGGGCTTTCATACAGATTTTTTGCGATTATTTATAATACTCTCCAGGACATATTGTTGCGTATATACTGTATTTCACTTCAGACTGTCTGCCTTTTTAAAGAAAATATTCTTGGTCATGTATAAGGGTAAGAAGACTATCTAGACTTGTAGTAGTAAAGATTGAAAAAAACAAGAGTTGGGAAGGGTTTCAGGGCATAACACAACCTTTAATTCATGTGAGTTATGAAGAAACTTTCCTTTTTGATGGGTTATTTTATAACTACTCTTGCATAGTTTCTTTGTACCTTCTTCCAGAATTGCTTATATTGGATGCTCAACTAGATGGATCACTGGCCTGATCTGATATGGCAATTCCTGTGTTCCTAGGTTACAAGGAAAATGGAAGTGAGAGAAAAATTTCCCTCAGAAAGAACAGACTTTACAGTAGAAGTAGAGTAAGGGTATGTCTACACTACGAGATTATTCCGATTTTACAGAAACCGGTTTTTTAAAACAGATTGTATAAAGTCCAGTGCACGCAGCCACACTAAGCATATTAATTCGGCGGTGTGTACTGAGACTAGCGTCGATTTCTGGAGAGTTGCACTGTGGGTAGTTATCCTGTAGCTATCCCATAGTTCCTGCAGTCTCCCCTGCCCATTGGAATTCTGGGTTGAGATCCCAATGCATGATGGTACAAAAACAGTGTCGTGGGTGATTCTGGGTAAATGTCATCACTCAATCCTTCCTCCATGAAAGCAATGGCAGACAATCATTTTGCTCCCTTTTCCCCCTGGATTGCCCTGGCAGACGCCATAGCATGGCAACCATGGAGCCTGTTTTGCCTTTTGTCACTGTCACCGTATGTCTACTGGATGCTGCTGACAGAGGTGGTACTGCAGTGCTACACAGCAGCATTCATTTGCCTTTGCAAGGTAGCAGAGACAGTTACCATCCCTATTGCACCGTCTGCCATTGTAAATTGGTGATGAGATGATGGTTATCAGTCATTTTGCACCATTTGCATTTGGAAATTGGTGATGATGGTTATCAATCCTTTTGTACTGTCTGCTGCTGTCATGGGTGCTCCTGGCTGGCCTCGCTGAGGTCGGCCGGGGGTGCATGGACAAAAATGGGAATGACTCCCCGGGTCATTCCCTTCTTTGTGTTTTGTCTAAAAATAGAGTCAGTCCTGCCTAGAATATGAGGAAAGTGTACTAGAGAACCAGAGAGAACAGCTGCTCCGGGTCAGAGCCCCAGAGATCCTGCAGAAATGATGAGCTGCGTGCCATTGTAGGGGTTGCCTCTGCAACAACCCCACCCATTGCTTCCCTCCTCCCCCAACCCTCCTGGGCTACCATGGCAGTGTTCCCCCATTTGTGTGATGAAGTAATAAAGAATGCAGGAATAAGAAACACTGACTTTTTAGCGAGATAAAATGAGGGGGAAGCAGCCTCCAGCTGCTATGATAGTCCAGGCAGGACATTAAAGGGTCGGAGAGTGAGGAGAGCAGCCTCCCGCTGCTATGATAGTCCAGGGAGTGCAGAATCTTTTCTTTAGACATGAAAGGGGGGCAGGAGAGCTGATGGAGCTCAGCCTCCAGCTGCTATGATGAGGACGGTTACCAAGCCTTTTGTACCATCTGCCAGGAATGACCAGGAGTCATTCCCATTTTTACCCAGGCGCCCCTGGCTGACCTCACTGAAGCCAACCAGGAGCACTCACGGGATGATGAGGATGGTTTTCCGCCATTTTGTACCTTCTGCCATCAGGAAAGGAAGGGGAGGGGATGCTGCTGTTCAGCGCCGCAGCACCGCGTCTACCAGCAGCATGCAGTAGACATACGGTGACGTTGAAAAAAGGCGAGAAACGATTTTTCCCCTTTTCTTTCATGGGGGGGAAGGGGAGGTAAATTAACGAGATATACCCTGGACCACCCCAGACAATGTTTTTGACCCTTCAGGCTTTGGGAGCTCAGCCAAGAATGCAAATGCTTTTTGGAGACTGCAGGGATTGTGGGATAGCTGGAGTCCTCAGTCCCCTGTCCCTCCCTCTATGAGAGTCCATTTGATTCTTTGGCTTTCCGTTAGGCTTGTCACGCAGCACTGTGCTGAGTCCCTGCTGTGGCCTCTTTCTGTCATAGCCTGGAGATTTTTTCAAATGCTGTGTCATTTTGTCTTCTGTAACAGAGCTCTGATAGAATAGATTTGTCTCCCCATACAGTGATCAGATCCAGTATCTCCCGTACGGTCCATGCTGGAGCTCTTTTTGGATTTGGGACTGCTTCGCCACCTGTGCTGATCAGAGCTTCACGCTGGGCAAACAGGAAATGAAATTCAAAAGTTTGCGGGACTTTTCCTGTCAACCTGGCCAGTGCATCTGAGTTCAGATTGCTTTCCAGAGCAGTCACAATGGTGCACTGTGGGATACCACCCGGAGGCCAATACCATCGAATTGCGGCCACACTAACCCTAATCCGACATGGCAATACCGATTTCAGGGCTACTTCCCTCGTCAGGGAGGAGTACAGAAATCGGTTTAAAGAGCCCTTTATATCAATATAAAGGGCTTCGTTGTGCGGACGGGTGCAGGGTTAAATCGGTTTAACGCTACTAAATTCGGTTTAAACGCATAGTGTAGACCAGGCCTAAGAGAATTATTCATTAAAAGAATTTGTCTACAAAACGTTTTTTTGATGGAAAATGTGGATTCATCGAAACCAACACTTAACAGGAAATGGCTTAGATGAATTTCCATTTTCAAAAAAAGAGAGTGGAAAAATGTTTCAACATTTTTAAATACCCCATTTTGGCATTTTCAAAATAAATGAAAATTTCAATTTTTTTGTTTTTGTTGTGAAATTTAAGTTGATGCATAGTACAAAAAAGTCAAAAATCAAAACACTTCAAGTAACCAGCTTAAAAATAACATTAGATTTTTCATTTGTTAAAATATGAGATTTCAGATTTTCATCCCCATTGACAGTGATGAACTGGACGCAGTGGCATGCACCTGTAATCCCAGCTACTTGGGAGGCTGAGGCTGGAGGATCGCTCAGGGGTTCTGGGCTGTGCTGTGCTATGCCGATCGGGTGTCTGGTCCCACTGACAGCCTGGCTAGCAGATGGCTGAAGGACTGGCTAGAACAACACTAATGACGTTTTGTGATTGGTGCTCTCTCTGTGTGGGTTGATGGACCGATCGATCAAGGTGATCACGGTGATTTATGGTGATGACTATAAAATATGAAAAGTAACTAGTTATATATGAAGAGAATAAACAATACAAAGTGCATAGGAACCTTACATCCTGTAACAAAGAACTAAGAAGAAATGTGAAGAACAAAAGGCCCAAGAGATTAAAAAAAATAAATAATCCTTAAGTACAGCAGAGATAGGAGGTCTAGGGAGATTTCAGAAAAGCTAAAGTTTTTCTTTGCATTGTTCCTATATCTCTCTACCAGTCTCTCTTTCAAGGTTCTTATACTGCCACAGATGGTGCTGAGGGAAATATAGACCACAGAGCTGCCCTTTATATCATAGCTAGTGAAGATGAGAGTTTATTAGAGATAGAAATATTAAAAAAGAGGTGATGGAACAACAAACATTAAATTACAATGAATCACATGTACCGGAAAACATTAATTAAGGCATAATGAAGAAGCTAAAGCGTATTGAGGTTCTAACAAATATATATCATTTATAATTAAAAACAGCTTCTCTGCTGGATGGCAGCCAGCACTGTATCTGCCTTTTTGAAAGGGGTTGGTCCAGGAATCTTAGGGAATGGGAAGATTCTGTTTTGTTCCCTGATGAACTGGGTTGAGGGTAGCTCTAGGTTGACCAGAGCTATTTTATATTCAGTCTCTCTAGGACCTGGAATCCACACATTAAAAGAAACAGGCTATGCTGATTTTTTTTAATTTTTTGAGATAAGCAGGATGGCAAGCTGAAATTGTGATCTGCAGATTCCACAGGTCACATGGTGCAGAAGAGGGGAATCAACAATGGGGTGATCCTGGTGATGACTTGTCTTACCCTAACTGGCTTGCTGAACATGCATTCACCAGCTGTGCTCATGTTTCACATGAATTTTAACTGTAAAAATACTATGTGCATTTGATATGTGAAATCCTATTGCTTGTGAACAAAAGAATAATTTAATCTATGGACAGCTAGAAAAGAAGCAGGTACCTAAGGATGACCATGAAAACTGGACACATTAGTCACAGCTTAAGCTATATCGTAGCTCAGACATGTACTTTCTGTTTTAGGTAGAAGAACTTTTAGGGGAGTTTAAGGATATTTAGTGTTCAAAGCCCTTTTATCAGACAATTTTGTGGAAGACAATATTTTAAACAAGATAATAATCCAGAAGGGTTCTTGAACAAGTACTTAAAATTAAATTTATGTAATTACCATTCATATTTGTCAAAATAATAGATGAAAGACAAAAATACCTTTATTCTCCTCCTGTAGATAATTATTGATTTTGGGTTTTTTTTGTGGCAGTGTTGATGGGTGGATATGGCTGGATGGCATTACATTATATGTAGGTGCACTCAATCATTTTCTGAAGTCAAGTTTCATCTTTTAATGTGGGAGCCTTGGTCCAAATGGATGAAAACTAATGAAGGGAAATTTCAAAGTGGATCCACACTGCAAAATTCTAATCCAGATCCAGATTTTTAACACCCAAAAAAGTCCAGATTGTGTTCAGAGCTGGACTTTTGGTTTAAATTAGTAGAAATATGGGGGAAATTGCAAAATTCATTTCTTGTTCCGTTTCAGACTTTGCGTATCTACTTCTCGCTCTCCCTCTTTTGTGCAAAGGTTGGTGGTATTTGGATCTGAGAGTTTGAAATATACCTGAAATTCAGATGTTTATCTGCAGTTTATCTAAACTTAGTCCTTTGTTCTGGAAATCAGTCCAGAAAACAGACAATATTGCATGGTGTTTAGTGGTTGTTGCACTCAGTTGGGTAGGAATTACTTTCTTTCTCGTGGTATTTTTGTATATCTACTTCTGGTCTTTCTATGTGTATAAAATTGTAATTAAAAAAAAGTTAGCTAAACTTGTAGACTTCACAAAAGATTAAATTTTGGAGTCCAGTACACCAGCCCCTACTCATGCAACCTTAATTTTATACTGGATTCTGGTGAAACGAATAGGGCTATTCACATGATGCAAAATCAGATTATAAATTTGGTTTGAGTTTTGGGGGAAAATCTCAAGTTGATTTTTACTTTATAAGACTGATTTGTTCAGACATAATGAAACATATAGGAGTGTGATTCCAGGGAAAACAAGAAATTTTTTGTCTGATCTGGGATGCCGAATAGAACTGCTATATCCATCTAGGCATTTATACTGTGCTCATCATGAATGTCTGTGTCACCTGAATCTGTGTTACCATATAATATCTGGAGATATTTAAGAGTAGGTTAGATAAATGTCTATTAGGAATGGTCTAGACAGTATTTGGTCCTGCCATGAGGGCAGGGGACTGGACTCGATGACCTCTCAAGGTCCCTTCCAGTCCTAGAGTCTATGAGTCTATAATTCCACTGGTTGTGACTAAGGAACTGGCAATAATTTAAGCTTCTGTGTGTTATGATAGTTTTGTGAGTTCTGTAAAGGTTGTGGTTCAAGAAGTGTAGCACTTGCAAAACAGTGATCATAATACATAATAGTTTAAATCATTGCCAGTTCCTTAATCAAAGCCAGTAAACTGGTTGAGAATATCTTTCCATTTCTAAATGTGATTAAAAAAAAAATCTAGGGCTGTCTCACTGAAGAAGAAAATAATCAGCCATTTTCTTTAGGACCTACACAAAAGCAGTATGTTGTTCTTTCCTGTCTTCATATCAGTATTTAACCAATTATATTTAATCTCTACAATTTATATTAAGCTAATAATTTTCTAAAATATTGTATGTGAAATGCTTGAACTAATAAATTCAATGTTCTTCGCAATGCCTCTGTCAGGTCAGTGATTAATGTATCATTTTAGACTTGCAAAATCAAATAAGAAATTGGCTTTGGCAGTTGGGACACCTGCTTCCAAATATGCACCCTACTGAGTAGTATTTCTGGACCTATCCTACTCCCTTGTCATGCCCATAAGCCACAAAGGAAAAACTCTTTTCCAAATTCCACAGGTCTTACATATGTCAATAATAATCTGGGATTTAATACAGAGAAAGTCTAACGAAAATCTTTTTTCTCCCCTGATTTTTGCATGTTCTTCAGATGTAAGGTTTTCAAATAAATCCTGATACAAATATGTATGCTCATTCTGGTATTTCAAATATACCTACCCTGATGATCTCTAAATTCTGTTGACTTTAATAGGAGCTGACAACCTTTCCTGAGAGCAAAAGTTGTTGTATGAAAAATCTTATTTCCTGTTTAGTCTCAAATGAAAAATAACCCAAGATCTCATCACTTGGTATTTGGGCCTTTCTGCTTCCTCTCTGCATCAGAATGAGAAAGTGCAGAAGCACTCAACCATAAAATAAATGTTAAAACTTTAATCTAAACTTTTTTTTTAATTTAAGAGGTTCAGATTAGGTTTAGTTTTGACCATAGTTTCAAGTAGTTTTTTATTTTAAACAGTTTGCCAGCATATCTGTAATAGTAATTTGAGCCTGTAACACCCTTATGAGTAATTCTTTTTTTTTATTTTAGCATAAGTATGAGTTTTGGCTCATAGGCTGTAAATTTACATCAAAGCCTAGTACCTGATGACTTGTGAGGGACAGCCCAGCTTTTGACAAATTGTCTGACTTCAAATGAAGTTTACAGGAGAGAAGGTGTGACGGGTTCTGTCACCTGATGTGCTGAAATTACCTCTGAGCCTGTTTTCCCTGCCAGTTTGGGATTCCAGAACCATGTCTTGTTGAGCCAGACATGCTACTCCACTGCAACACAGACCCATGGTCTGAACCATGCCCCTCAAAGTTGCAGACTTTAACCAAAACTGCTCAGCAGGTTTCCTATCTCCAGCACCCAGACACTCAGTCCCAATGGGATCCAAACCCCAAATACATCCATTTTACTCTGTATAAAGCTTATACAAGGTAAACTCATAAATTGTCTGCCCACTGTAATGTTGATAGAGAGATATGCACAGCTATTTGCTCCCCCAGGTATTAATCACTTACTCTGGGTTAGTTAGTAAACAAAAGTGATTTTATTAAGTATAAAAAGTAGGATTTAAGTGGTTCCAAGTAATAACAGACAGAACAAAGTAAGTTACCAAGCAAAACAAAACAAAACACGCAAGTCTAAACCTAATCCATTTAAGAAACTGAATACAGGTAAATCTCACCCTCAGAGATGTTCCAATAAGCATCTTTCACAGACTAAACTCCTTCTTAGTCTGGGTCCAATCCTTTCCCCTGGTATAGTCCTTGTTCCAGCTCAGGTGGTAACTAGGGGATTTCTCGTGACTGGCAGCCACCTTTCTTCTGTTCCACCCTCTCTCTTGGTCCCCACTTCACCTTCTAAAAGGAAAAGCACCAGTCATAAGATGGATTCCAGTACCAGGTGACATGGTCACATGTCCTGTGAGAACCCAAGCCTCCATTCTTTCCAGCCTGACTCACATGAACACAGGTAGGCTTACAAGTAAACAGAGCTATTTACAACCAATTGTCCTGGTTAATGGGAGCCATCAAGATTCTAAACCACCATTAATGCCCCACACTTTGCATAGTTACAATAGGACTTCAGAGTAATACTTCATATTTCTTGCTTCGGATACAATTCATACAATGAATGATACATTCATACAAATAGGATGATATAAATATAATCAGTAGATTATAAACTTTGTAATGATACCTTATGCTTTTGCATAAAGCATATTCCAGTTACATTATATTCACACTCATAAGCATATTTCCATAAACATAGGGAGTGTAATGCCACAGAGGGTACAACTGATAAGCCCCCTAACTGCCTAACTTCAGGTTCCTGAAAACTGCCTATATGCATATTCAGTGGTTGCTCTGGGATTATTAACATAGATTAAATGGGTTCTATTGTTGTTGACTAATGTTTTTTGCTTTTAGGGAAGAGAAAATGATCAGAAAAAATAAGAGGAGATGTCAGCTGACAGAATAGCCGAAGCCTGCCTTTAGCCAGAGTAGATTATATAGGTGGCTTAACTTGGCAAAAATGGGATGAATGTGCTTATTTGACCAGTTCCTCTTTTTTTTTTCATGTCACACTATCTCATTCTCTCCCTCTTTCCTTTTTTCCCCCTTGCTTCCTTTGCTAATGTATAAACCACCTGCACATTAATTGCCATGACGGAATTACTCTGATAGGAGAATCCAGTGTTTGGTTAAGTTATGGAAGATGCAGAGGATTTATGCATTCCTCTCGCTTATGTACATTGGAAGTGATGACAGAATAGTCCCTAAACATGCTTGAGAAGCTGACACATCACACCCAATTATGTAGTATCCATGGTCTCTTGCTCATTTCTTCCCTAAAACATAAGCTTTCACTCTCACACTCTTTTGTTTTATTTAAAGAAATTCCTTATTTAAAAGAGAAGGAAAAATGGCAAGGCAAAAGGAGTTGGTGTATCTGCTTACAAGAAAAACTATTATAAAACAAGCCCTAAGGGAGTTCCAATATATCAGGTTATGTATAGTTCAAAGTAGCTTTTTAAAACAACATACAAGGCTTGCCCAAATAGACTAGAGTTAACAAAGGATTCAGATGCAGTCCCTTGCTCCAGGATTAACAGAAACTGGGACCACTGTCGGAGGAGCAAGCTTAGTGCTCAGAAGCAGAGATCACTGCTCAACCCTGACTCCATCTTTCCTCTGGGTGATACTCAGGAGTCAAAGGGAGCAGTAGCCAGACTTCCTCATCCAAGATGATGGAGAGAGAGTCCACAGGAGAAACTAGGAGATCTCAAAGAGCCACTCAAATACAAAGCAAATGAACATGAAGTAATATTAAAAATATTCCATCACAGTTGCACTACTCTTATGTATTCTGTCCGGGGGAAATCCTAGCCCTATTGAAATCAATGGGAGTTTTCTCAATGACTTCACTGAAACCTGGATTTTACCTTACAACTTTAAAATAAATGGTTTCTTACGAGGAACACTAAAGTATGATTCTACTCTTAAAAGTTACTGGTACAGTTTCTTACTCAACAGATTACGTCCTTAGGTGTAGTCAGTCATACATGCAGACTGTAGTGACTAAAGTGAGGGCTTGTTTACACTTAACACTACTGCGACACATCTACTCTGACGGAGGTACTCTCCTGTTGGCAAAGGTAATCACCTCTTGGAGAGGCGGCAGCTAGCTTTACAGAAGAATTCTTCCATCCATCTAATGCTGTCTACTTGGGGACTTAGGGCTTAACTATGCCAGTCAGGAGTGTGGATTTTTCACACCTCTGAGCAATGTAATTGTGCTGACCTAATTTTCTATTGTAGACCTGGCCTAAGTGAGGGTTTTTTTCCTCTTGTTACCACTGCAAATCCAAATGAGGTAAGCTGCAGCTAGCTGTATTCTTTCCTCCTTATATATAATTAATGGAATGATTTGCTATGTTTACTTGTGCAAACCAATAAGAATGCATAGGTGTGTCCCAAGGACCTCTTGATGCCAACTGGCAGAGGGCACAGGAATGCAAAATAATAGGGACTCCCATGGGGATTTACACATTAGTTTTCCAAAGTGTGTCACATAAGGTCTCTACTGAAAGCCTGTGTCCCACTTGTTGTCGTAACCTTTGTGAAATGTATGTGTGGATAATATGTAAGGAGATATATGCCTATATATTGGAAATTATGTTTGTAAAGCCTTGAAGTTAATAGCAGGCCACCCAGAGGTAACATGCCTTCAGATGGATTCCACTAGATGGGAGACACTTACCTTCCCTATCTGACAGGGGAGGCTCTAGACATTTCACCACCCCAAGGGTGGCGGCATGCCGCGGGTTGCCAGTCCCATAGCTCCGGTGGACCTCCTGCAGGCTTGCCGCCAAAGGCTGCCTGCCTGCCGCCCTCCCGGCGAACGGCAGAGCACCCCCTGTGGCTTGCCGCCCCAATCACACGCTTGGCATGCTGAGGCCTGGAGCCACCCCTGCTATCTGACCACTGTGTATTGTGTGTCTTACAATGGGAGTCTATTTGCATACTAAGCAATGCCCAGCGCCGCTGATCACTGGAACTCCAGGCTTAGGCCCAGATGCTTACTGTTCTCCAGTTCCACTGCCATTCAGTGTCCCTACTGTCCTCTAGACCCCTAGCTCCCACCTTGTAAATCTCTCATTGACCTGCAAAGGGTTAAAAGAAAGCTAGTGAGGAACTGTGCTCCAACAATCCTCCTATGGCTTGTCAGAGACAAGCTCCTCTTTGATGCACTGTAAGTGTGGAGCCCAAACAAATGGCCATTAAGGCAGACCAATCCCTCGGAGGCTGTTACCCTGATCTCCCTCCTGTAAAATATACCAAGGGACAAGGGACAAGAAGGCCCCAAATTCCATACTACTCTTCCCTCATGTAAAGGATGAGCATTTCAGTGAGAGGCAGCACTTTTTGCATAGACATTGAAGCCTTCCCTTTGCCCTGCAATGCACAATAAGAGTCTAATCACTCCCCAGGACTGCAGTGGTTAATCCTCAATTGGACACCTGCCTTACGGTGGTAACAAAAACTATAATAGTGTACTTCCTCCTACTGAGCCAGGCCTCCTGTGTGTGCCAACGTGAAAACTCCACATCTCTAGCTGCCAATCTGCTGTTGGAGAAAAATCCTTTCTAGCTCCTTAAAAGATTGCTGGCCAAAATGAGAAATGTAGCAACAATTAAGAAAAAGGAAGAAACAAACCCAAGAGAAGGGTAGGTGGGGAAAAAAACAAATCCAGGTGCAAATGGTGGACTGTGCCCTAGAGGAGCAATATAAACTGCACCCCTCCACACCCATACACTGAGTGGGCATTTAGGTGGGAATTTAGGCAAGCTGAGGTCTGTCCAACCCCTGCCACTTCATAAGGCATTTGGGGAGGGGAAAAAAAGGAGCCACTCTTCCCTACACAAGCCTTGATTCCAAGAGTATCTTTTGCCTACTGACCTAGTGAGATGCTCCAAAACATGACATGTTCTCATTTTCTGCTTCACTCGGTATGTGTGTGTTTGTTTTTTGGGAGGGCAGGGCAGGTACTGTAATGTATTTTCACTAGCATTTGGTACAAGAGCAAGTAATCTCTTATTTTTGGATTATTTTCACCACACATTACAGTACCTGGACATTGTTAATATTAGGAACTCTAAATGGCTACCAGGAAGAAGTGGAAGCCAAAATAATCTGAAAGGGTTTAGAGATGCAAATAGAGTACACCAATGTGGTGCTCTTTCAAATATTTCACAGCTGTTTTAAAGTACAGAAGAAAGAAAGCTAGCATAAGAGAAACAAATGCTTTATTACATTACATTGTAAAGTTTATTAAAATACAGCAAATTAAGAGTGTCGTTCTCAAATGACTCCTGTCCTACATATAAGTGTAAGGTACTAGGAAAGAACATGCACAGTTCAGCAAAATTTCTTTATTTTAGCACTAATGTACAGTGTTAATACTCCATTAGTACCATGTATTAACCTACAATATTTCAGAATAGTCACTGTTATGACAAAGCAGGTTGCCATTTAAGTTATTTATTGTAAATATCAGCAGTACACTGATATTTATATACTATATTTATAAGGAGGTCACTTCAGAGTTCTTGCATCTTCCTCTGAAGCACTTTGTGTGGGTCGCTGTCAGGTGGCCCACTGATCAGATTCAGTAGGGTAAATCTTGCATTCTTATTAATCTAGAAACTGGCTGCCATAAAATTCTGTTGTAACTATGAGTCATTTATGTGACTGAAGACTAGGATATTCAGTTACACTAGCTCAAAAAATGTATAATGGATATCAATCGTCATGCTTATATGGTATAAATTGATCAATTTCTGGGGTCAGAAAGAAATTTTCCCCCTATGAGATAGTGTTACACATTTATTCCACTCTGGATTTCTAGACTTTCCTTTGAAACTTGTCATTTGCTATTGCTGGAGACCAAATACTGGACTAGATCAAATATTGGTCTATTCTGTTGTTTTATTTTTTTATTTTCTTAACATCCAGGAAAAATGGTATTGATCCATGGAGATTACTAATCTTTCAGTGGGGCAAGGAAAGGTACCTTGAATCGAAAGGATTTTGAAAGAGTGAGGAAAATAAGGCAACTTTTTTCTTAAAAAACAGAACAAAACAACCACAGTGTTCATAAATATTAAAATATTTGGAAAAAGTTAGTTACACAGGTGAATGCTGCCCCAACTGAACTGCCACTTGTATAACTATCACTTAAGGAGATACAATCGATTCTCTGATGCATTGCTCATAACAGTTTATTTACTCCTCTGCAGAACTCTGCGGCCTATTCTGTTTTTAACAAAATATGAAGTGGCCAATGCATTTGCCCTTATATAAGTATGTTCCATGAACAAAAGAAAAATGTTTACACTTAAAGTTGATAAACCAGGTGGCCTATTTAGATTTAAAGGACATATCCTTGGGAAATTTTCAAGTGTGGATGAAAAAACAAAAGGCATGTACCTATTTGCATTTCCATTAACAAATCAGAGATGTTAAAATCTAACTACCCTTTTTTCCTGCACTGACTTGAGTTAACTCACTCAAATTCAGGTTTATAGTTAGTATTGTAAAAGCACAGTAATTCAAGTAAGTGCAATATAGGACCAGGTGATGTATATTGTGAATGTTAACAGTTAGGGCAATCATACTTTTGCGGGAATAAATGGCATATTGGTGCAATATTATTAATCATATTATAATAACATAACCAACATGAACAATTAACTATTTCTTGCTGCTGCTAGAGAGTGAATGCAGTTGATCTTCTTACCTAAGGTCACCCTTCTATACAATTAGGAAATCAACACACTCCTAGCTCCCCTGGGCAATTGGAAATACTAACTCAGCCAACTGATCTATCCAGGCCTGGCCAGATGATATGGACCACAAGCCATAATGCGTAATTGATGCTAGTAAAAAGGTGACATACCTCAGGTCCTGACCTCTTCTGTTGTATTTCACTGTGTTGAAACATCTGTAATCTCCATCTCCCAACCATGTGACAATAATTTCCTCCCAGTTATTTTCAAATTATTTTACAAATTTCCTTGACAGCACTATCATGCCACTATATGCAGCTAATGACTGCTTGGCTGACAATCCATCAGAAAATCTGTAGCCAATCCTCCACCTAAGAGTGAATATTCATATTGAAAGTGTCGTATCAAATATCTGAAAGATGAAAGCCATCAGTACAGAACAAACGCAGGCACTAAGAAATGTCTCAAGGGCTTCCTCTATGGTCCAAGGTAGATTTTGTATATTGGAGTGATCCTCTGTGAGGGATGATGAACAATATGGTGGTTAGATTGGTCCAGTCTCTCTTCACCTTTACTAACAGCCCCCATCTCAACATGTTGACTCAATCTCTGTCAGGTAAAAGAACAACTATCATGTCAAGTGGAACAGTGTTACTTCAATATAGACGTGAGGTTGTCCTTCCTCACACACCATATCCCACTTGATGTGACTATTACAGCCCAAGCAAAGTGGAGTTTAACGACACTGGGTGTGTGTCCAGTGGATTATTCTATGTTTTAGTACCCAAGCTTGTTTAGAGAATTCCATGGTTGATGACGTCTATTTCTAGATTAGCATAAATTATTAATATTCTTTCTAAAACTATATTGTATACATCATTTAACATGCTTGTTGTTTTTCTTTGCAGGTGGTATTTCCCTTTCTAGTAATTGTTGTGTTAATATTTTTTCAATTTTATAACTTTGTTTTATTTTTTTATTCATATTTTCCAATTATTTTATGTAATTTCATAGATTTGGCTTTTGTTAATGTAAAAAAACCACTGGGCCAAATCTTCAACAGCTGTAAATTGGTGTAGTTCCATTGAAGCCAATGAAGTAATGCTATGCTATAACTGCTGAAGGTCTGGCCCTTTATTTTATTAAATCTGAACAAGGAACTGAACATTTTAACTATTCAGTTGTGTTTCCCATAAAATCATACCTATTTCTTTAGTGGGATTTGTTTTATTATATTAAAAATTCTAATGCTATTTCTATTACTGTGTTATGTACAGTACAAGCTGTTTTTGCTTTCAGCAGCCTTTCATATTCATTTTTCTCTTTACATAAAAGACACAGTCAGATTATCAACTGGTGTAAATGGGCCCATTTACACCATCTCAGTGGCTCAGATTCTTTTGATTGTGCATCGTCTTCCACTTTTTCCTGACAGCCAAGAAGCATTGCTCAGTTGTTCTCATATAGAACTAAACGCAGATGCAGATTATCCTCTAGATACGGCTCTATTCAGAAACACCTATATGATTTATTTTGCTTTGCCACTTCTCCCCTGCCCTGCCCCCAAATGAACACTCATCTTTCACTCATTGGAGGCAACAATGAGTATTTCCTTTCACTGACTCCAGAGAGATACCAAGGCACCTCTATACCTTATTGTTGCCGTGGAGACAGAAAAGACTTCCATATCTGTCCCATCTACATTAAGGGCTAGATCGTGCCTAGGTCTAACATAGCCATGCAAGAATAAGAGTAAGTAAGGCTCATGCGTGGCTGCATTACATTTGCTGCATACCCAACACTCCCCTTATCCTGCAAGGATATAAGGAAAGATTGGGGAGGAGAAGTTAAACAATATCTCAACCCGGCTCTATAATCTTCCCAATGGATCTGACAATGCAAGGTGAGTATGCTGTGCCCTATAGTGGGCCGCAGCATATTACTCTCCCACCACCATTGCAATAGGGAAGCACTAGAGGAACTGTGCCTCAGAGAGGTATATTTGAGGCAGAATTCTAATTAAGTTTATGCCCCATTCCTTGTTTAGGATTATACTGAAGAGCACTGTACAGCTCTAAGGAAGATCAAATCCATGACTACTTGACTGTTTCCATGCTTACAAAGAAAGAAAATATTTATAATTACTTCAAATCATTTTGGTAGGAATAGTAAGAAAATGTCTCCGTTTTGCAGGTAATTTCAAATGTTTCATAATTCATAGTAATTTCTAGCAATGAAATATTAAAATGAATGCATATTTGGCAACTGAATACTGAGGGCCAAGTTCTCCCTCATTGAGTAGTACCTTTCTTTATGAATAATTCCAATGACTTCACTCACTTTTCGAGTACAGAACCAAGTGTGTACAAGGGTGCTGGAATCTGGCCATTGCTACTTAATATTAATCCCAGGTTGAAACTCAATTTAATTGAAAGACAGTTGTAAATACTTATTAATGACTTTTAAGGTCAATTACCTAAAAAAAACCCTCAGTTTTCTTTTATATATCCCACACACTGGAAAGCCAGGATATTCTCAGTTAAGTTTAAAGTTTGGAAGGGTAAATGTGAAGTACTCCATATCCATGTCCTGACCGCCCTCTGCTACTAGGCAAAGTACATGCTTGTGACATTTTAACCAAAATACTTAACTTGGATTGTTCACCTATGAATTTGAAGAAATCCAAAACTGAAGCCCTGTATAGATCTCAGAACTTTAAGGATATGCTCATAAGAATGGTTCTGAGACATTCATTGTCACAGATACCCTGCTGGCTGTAATGTTGTGAAGGATATAATGATGGCTAATATTCTCAGTGTCTCACATGAGGGATCTACATTGGAATGAGCAGGATGGAGACTGAAGTAGGTCTTTATGAGTGTAACCATTCACATATTGGTATTGAGGGGGAGGATGAAGAATGAATTACAGGTAATTTCTCATGGTGAGGGAGCGTAGGATAGGAAATGGTTGGTCTCACCTATAATAATTTCATTCATTCTTTAACATTCTTAAATGGCAAATGGATAACAAGGTGATAGTGGTACAGGAATTCTATAATAGCCTATTATCACATAAGCAGTGGTAGGTGGCAAGTATGCAGTAACTGGTGCACATGCTCCTATGTAAAGGATGGTACAATGCAGTGGGAGTAGAACACTTATATGCTCACTGGTCAGATGACTGGTATGCATGCATAAGGTTGTCTAATGATTTGGGGGGCGGCATGGGTTGAGACATGGGGACCATGTACTGAAGAATTTTTATGTTGAGTGTGGCATGAGAATCTGTTACTACTTTTCAGGGGATCCAGAAAAAAAAATGTTGGTATAAAAATAACTTCAATTTCTTAGGGGTTATAACTTTCTGATAGGCCAACCACCCAAAGAACAAATAAATATTCACAACTATATCATGCCTGTACAATGGCTTAATCTATGTTATTTTCTGATAAAAACATATAGCATTTCCTCATTTGATAACACTTGTATTACTTTTAATTTGTAAAAAAATCACCTGTACAAAGTACTAGCAGCTGTTATTGCCATTGTTACCCTGCTCTAAATACTAGACATACTCCTTGATTCTGTTTGTCATATATTTTATATCAGCTGTGTTAACTCTTCAAGTTAGATTCTGTGTATGTGTGATTCATACAGGTATATTGGAAAATAAATGAAGGTGCTTTTAAGAGACAATTTGCAAAGGAAGTAATGAGTAAAAGAATTTGGAAATATACAATGCTACCATTTAAAAAAAACCCTGTAGATTTGATCATACCCAATTAACTGCCCTCCCACACTGAAACTGAACTAGTAGCAAAACAAACCAGAGCATTATTTTTGGTACTATCCAGTTGAATAACTTAAGAAGAACCCCCCTCACTTGATCACATTTTAAATATGTCCCTAAAATATTATGTGAAAGATGGGAAAATAACATAATATATTTTGGTGAAGACGTTTGTACAGCACCTTGCACAATGAGGTCCTGGTCTGTAACTGGAACTCCTAGCTATTGCTGAAATATAAATAATACATAAAAATAATCATAAGGTAATTTTTAAGGTCACCCTTGACCAATGACCATACTGAAAAATGAAGGAGAATGTTGTTGTTTGTTCATACTGAATGAAATTCCCCTTCATCTCCCCCATCCTCTCCCATGCCAAGGCACAGCACAAGGATTATACTCCACTTAGGTCCAGCAGGAAATATATCTTTGTGCCGACCATCAGTGCAAAGCCTCAACATAGGGCTCAAGTGGGACTTGTGCTGGCCTCTGCCCAAAGTAGTCAATTTCAGGTTCTGACAGCCACTGTCACCACTAGTGAGGGCAAGACCTCCTCTGTCTCAGGTCTTTGGTTCAGAATAATCCATGGTGTGCAATATCCCAACTATACAGTACTTACCCAGTGATTTTACATACAGTCTTCTAAACTCCCTTACATTCCTCCCTTGGCCTCTGAAAAAAATGATAGAGCTATCCAGCTCTTCAGCTCTCCCAGTTTGGTGGCAGTATGAGTGCTGTTTTCTTCTTCTCTTTTCAGTCCATCATTCTCTTTATGGTGAAGAAATAGTATACATTTGGAAAACTTGAATATTTGGATATATATGCTTATATTTTAATCATACATATTTGGAGATTAATGGTAATATACAATTAATTAATTCTGCAATATTCTCAATTAACTAAGTGACTAAGCATATAACAGGGATTACATTGATTTGATCCTGGCCATTCAAGCCTTGTCAGAGTATTTTCTGTAGTAAAGGGGAGATTTTGAAAGGCACAAATGGTAGCTAGGTGAATTAGTAGTATAACGAAATGGAGCAAATTGCATGATTTCCTGGAGGAGATAAGAGACTTACTGTGGTCCCACCCATAATTATACCTCCTAATGTCAATGGTGCTAGCTGGTTCTACTATTATCAGGTCTGATCCAAAGCCCATCAAGTCCTGGTGAATCTTGCAATTGATTTAAATGGGCTTTGGATCAGAACCATACCTCTGCTCTGGTGTCTTTCAGATATTTTAAAACTAAGCCTCAGATGTTTTTGCCACTCAAATCAAGGCTTCTTTGACTTGGCCATTGTATTTTGTATTGATTCAGTCTATATATTGATCTCTTTCCAAAGCTTCAGCACATAAAAGCGCTGTGTGAAGAACTTCCTTTTATTTGTTTTAAGCCTGCTGCCTATTAATTTCATTTGGTGACCCCTAGTTCTTGTATTGTGGGAATAAGTAAATAACTTTTCCTTATCTACTTTCTCCACATCACTCATTATTTTATACACCTCTATCATATCCCCCTTAGTCTCCTCTTTTCCAAGCTGAAAAGTCCTAGCCTTTTTAATCCCTCCTCATATGGGACCTGTTCCAAACCCCTAATAATTTTAGTTGCCCTTTTCTGAACCTTTTCTAATGCCAGTATATCTTTTTTGAGGTGAGGAGACCACATCTGTACACAGTATTCAAGATGTGGGCGTACCATGGATTTATATAAGGGCAATAATGTATTCTCCTTCCTTTTCTCTATACTAACATCCTGTTTGCTTTTTTGACTGCCTCTGCACACTACGTGGACATCTTCATAGAGCTATTCATGATGACTCCAAGATCTTTTTCCTGATTTGTTGTAACTAAATTAGCCCCTATCATATTGTGTGTAGAGTTGGGGTTATTTTTTCCAATGTTCATTACTTTACATTTATCTACATTAAATTTCATCTCATATGAGTGCCACTACAAAATGTATACTATATTACATCATGTACTGTATGTATACCACAGAAGTTACTGAAAAGCAATCTTATTTAGATAAATTTATAGTCACTTTAGTATCCACCTGCCTTTAAAGCTAAGTATTTTGAGTCAAAATGTACCTTCATTAGAGGGAGAAAAAAATAGAATAAATACAGTTAGAAACATCTAAAAATGTCTTAAAAGAGTTTTTTCCATTTATTACAATATTAGAGCCAATATCTCAGGACCTGTTAGGTAAGAAGCAACTGATGTATTTCTCATGGAGAATTTTCCTTTCCAATGGTATAAAGCTCCCACTTTTAGCCCAGCTAAGTCAGGAGGAATCTGGACTTAATCCTGTAACTGCTTCAGAACAGAATATTACCTTCCTGCAACTCAGACTATTGTATTTTGAGATGAAAATCCACAACTGGGGAGGGTCTAGGAAACATTATCATGGCAGTTTTTTCTTAGTGGCAGCTGTCTGAAACTGCTAACAAGTTTGTGTTGTAAGAATTAAGTCCTGAGAGAGATGTAGTAATAAGCAGAGTACAGGTGAGGTGGCCAATAGTGCATTATAAATGTAATTTAACATAGGAATCTGCTGAGATATCACTGCATACATTTGTCATGTGTGTTCATCATACATATCTGGTTAGATACTTCCACATATATGGAGAGAATATTAAAATGTTTTATATATAAAATTATGGATTAAATTTGGAAATATTTGCACCTACTGAACATGAAAAATACACATCTGTCCATAAAAAAAAATAAGGTAACCGTTAGCACAAAGGACCCTTTTGCACATATATTATTATTTATTCTTTGTATTATTGTGCCTAGATTTATATGCAATAGTTCACACACACATTTAGCCAGAAATGTTTGAAAATCTGGCTTCACCCAAAATAAACCAAGTTAAGAGTAAAAGTTCCAAAAATTTTATTTTTAAAATGTTTAGAAATATTTGTAATAAATGAAGACTTGAAATAACTTGCCTTTATTTTTTGTTTTTAAATAAAGGAATATGAGTCAGACGCATCTGAATAGAAAATATTGTAGTGAGATTACTGTGTATGATACAATAACCTATTAGTTGAGAGTAAATCGTTGTCCCTCAATTAATTTGTGTCTCAGTTGTTATTATATGTAATATTGGGATATTTCTCCAAACACTTAAGTAGAAGACTATATATACAGACACTAATGTTTTAACTGATTGCTGTTATTTTTATCAGCAGAGTTTATACATAAGGTTCTTATTGTCCATGTAGAAACAGGGAGGCAGAATCAATTTCCTCTTTAACGTATTGATAAACAACTCCAGATATGGGGGCTGGGTTTAGAGGAGGAAGCTGGATTTACCTTTGTGTGACCTACATAGGAATGTTGGAAAAATTAATTCCAGAATATTATGTCGACATTCCTTTAAGTTGTGGATATGATTTACATAGTAGACCTTCCATAGCCATCCAGCTTCTTTCATCTTGATACTGTAAATTGCTTTCATTTTCCCCCCCGATCTGTATGCTTGAGGTATTGTTGTGATAAATTATGGAGGTACAGAACTGAAAATGGTGTGTAGATTGTCTAAGAAATTGAGTGCAGTCAGCCTTAAAAGTGGTGGATGATGTGCTAAAACAGCTACCTTACCCTGGTCATGTCACATATGTCGTCAATGAGCAGCTGCTTTTAACTTTGTCTTTTGCCCAGAGCACTCAGAGCAGCTGGATTTATTGAATTAATAACTTCTCCATTTTGGGTGTTTTGTATTTCTCTGACAATGAAATCTGGCTATAATGTTAGCAAAGTTGAAGACGGGTCTCCTTCACCATACAAGGTGATGTCTTTTTTGTCATTATTTACTGCTTAAGCTTGAAGACAGAAGATAATGGGAGAACCCTACGTGCAATGGAATATGTTCCTTTGCAGCAGAGTAAAGGAATAAGGATTCAGCACATGCATTTAAATGAGGGAGTAGGTAAAAAAAAACAAAAACTGTACAGAATTCACAACTAGTATGCAGATGTTTAATGTATTTATAGAGACAGCTGTACCTATCTACACATTCAGATCTTTGGAATATTCCTTACTAGTGACCTCATTAAATCAACTAACACTTTCCATTGTGAATTATCAGCAGTGATGGAATAATCTCTTTTGTGATCTGAGTCCCTTTTTCATGAGAAACTGGATTTCAGCAGGCTGGCTGGGAAACAGTGGCAGTATGTTGCACATATGGAGGAGGTTGCATCAGTGACCTTTAATTCCTTTGACCACAGAAGTGTGAGGTAAGTGCCCTACCACAGAGCTGCAGGGCAATGTTGATTAATGGGTTTTTATTTTGGGTTACTATTGTTCACAGTCACTCATTTTCCAGAAACAGTACATGAGGTAACACTTTCAGATTTCATCAACCATGGAACATATTAAGCTAAAGACTCTCATTTTATGGTTGCTATGCTTTGTTGAAAGTATCAGAGGCACCTTTAGCTTAGTGAGAAAAGAGAAGGTGATGCTTATGGGGGATGAGTTCATATTTGTTTCTGGGTCAGGGAAAGAAAAGAAGAGAGAAAAACAGTTATTGCATACACGTCTGCACATGTAACTTCTTTTGTGGCCTCATGGTTAGAACAGTTGAGCCTATACTCCTGAACCTAACTCCTAGTTCTGCCCCTCACTTGAGTAATATTGGGTAAGTCACTTACCTTTATTCTATTTAACTGTGTAATAGGTATTATAATACTTGCCTACCACAGAAGTAAAATGTATTATGATAATAGGAAAAATAAAGGAATGAAAAATATCTTTACTTCAGTACCTTCAGCTATACAAATTTTTTGGTTTTAGCAGAGAAGTGGAACCAGCAGTCCAATGAATTTGTCAGATCTTAGAAACACCTGACCTGATTTACTTTTTAATTGATTCATATTCTTTATTTTTCTTTGTAATCATTTTTAAGATTTAGAAAACATTTCTTACTCAAAAATCTACTGTAACTAGGAGGCCTGGCCTACATACACATTTTGTACCAGTATAATTATTTTGGATAGGAATGTGATATATATAGTTTACCAAACAAACTTGTTATATCAGTACAGTACAATTGGTATACCTTTTGTTTGTAGACAAGGCCTTGGTCACTGAACTGGTTCCTGAAGCACTGCAAAGATGAAAAAGAAAAGTACTCCCATTAACTCCATTTCTGTCCCCAACCCTGTAATTCTATTTCCAAATGGGCAACCAATCACAAATCTTGTGAGGTACTAAGCACCTCCTTCAGTCCCCATTAATCTCACAGGAGATGGTCAGAGCTTCCAAGGACAAAGTCCCATGGGAAGTAGGCAAATAAGAATTCAGAATAGGGAGAAGTCTATTTCTTCATATTTGTCTACACAGGAGAAACCACTTCAAGGCTGGGAAGGGATAAATGGACAACTGGGAGAACCCAGAATACCACTCCTCCACCCCAGAATTTGCCCCATTTTAAATCAACAGCCTTCAATACTCATCACTGAACATGAAATGACAAATGTGTTTCACTATTCACAGGCACAATTGGATAGACTGGTGGTCATAAAAGGGACATGGCAATGAAGTTATGTCCAAAATATGATCTGCCTTATAAAAGTTAAAATCTTTTTGGAGGAAAGTAGTTTGTAACCTTAGATATCTATTAACATATTCTTAATGATCTGTTATTCTATTTCAGGTAATTAAAAGAAAAATAATTTTTAGAGGAACTTCAAAATGAGTATTCCATGCTCCCTCTGTTGGTTGCATAGCAAGCAGCAGATCACCACCAAACACTTGCTACACAGAAAAGAGTTGGAATCCATAGGAGCCTGATCCAAAGCCCTTGGAAGGACTCTCACTGGTTTCAAGATCAGGCTCTTATGATCTCAGTGAACAAAGAAAAGTTTTGCAATGCTGAGGTGCTCTATAAATTGATGCTTTAAAACAAAATAGAGCCATGTCTCTTTCACTAGAAAGGCAAAAACTATTTTTGGACATATAAGAGAATGCAAAAATGGTGAGTAAAGAGTGTGTGTGATATATAAATGTATATAAACTACGTTAGAAGAACATAATTAAGGATGAAAGTCAAGCACTCAAAAGTTGATTAAATGCCAGAATTGAGATTGCCTGTGAAATCTTAATTCAGTCCCCTTGTGTGTATGCATTATAATTCAATCTATAATTACATGATCGCATACCATTTTTTGCATAATAGCAGCTACATGCTGGGGTAGCTGTCTAGCAAAGGAAAAATGACGGGGGAGGTGAGACTTGCTTTGAGACCCAGGGTCTTGGGGAATGTTAGCTGCTAAAGTTCTTATGGACCTGAAGCAGGACCACTTCCTGTTCATTTTCTTAATGTTTCTGATGGGCAGCAAATAGTGTTTTGTTTGCTTGTCTTTAAAGAACCAAAGCAGCAAAATATAAACCAGTGGATCTAGTAAATGCTGGTATAGAAGAAAACTATACTGGGGAGGAGGTGTGAAGGTGAACTTCCAGAGTTTCTATTTGTCATCCCGGTGCCATACTGTATATTTAAATGTGGAGCAACAGAATAGTCTAAGAGACTCTCCGGTTATAAATCAAGAGTTATTCTCATGAGCCAACAAGGAAACAGCTTGTACTGCACTAGTCCAGCACAAGATTAATACTGGGGGTAATTGACCCATTAAAAAACAGCCACCTCACCGTTTATCAGGTGCAAAGAGCGAAATGGTTTTACAGGCCATTGAAGAAATTTATCAGGAAGCAATAATTAAGCCTTCAACCAGCTCTGGCAATTCACCCATAATTCTCTTTTTAAAAAAAGAAAAGATGGCAGCACCAGATTCTGTGTGGGCTATAGGAAACTAAATGGAGCCATTTTAAAGGATTCTTATCCCTTACCACAAACAGATGATATTCTGGATGTCCCAGCAGATTCAGTCTGATCTTCCACACTGTATATTAAAGGTGGGTATTGGCAGTGGATTCAAAGAACAGGGGGAAAGATTGATTTCACAGCAGGCCAAGGCCTGTGACAATTTAAATTGATGGCTTTTGGCCTCTTGATGCACCAGCCACATCTGAGAAGTAATGGAGAAGGTATTGCATAGCCTGCTCCTCTTGGACTGTTTGTTATACGTAGATGATATTTTGGTGCATGCTAAAACATTTGAACATGAATTGAAATGTGCAAGTAGTCTGCGACAAGCAGAAGGCTGCCAATCTGAAACTGAATCCAAATAAATTGGGGTTTAGTTATTTAAAAAAGATATAATTTATCTTGGGCACATGATCAGAGAGGGGGGAATTTCCACTGACCATTTAAAGAAACAAAACAAAAAAAAACTGATGCTGTGTAGAACTGGCCAACTCCCAGACACCCAGACAGAGTTTTGTGCAGAGTTTTATAGGGGTCTGCTCCTATTAGAGAAGGTTTAATTGTGGATTTGCAATATTGTAAAACCTTTGTATAGGTCAGGTGAGAAAGGGAACCATTTCAGTGGTTAAGAAAATGTGGTATTACTTTTTCAGAACTGAAAAAGGCTCTTGTGACTATTCTTGTAATGCCCTACCTGTGTTTCAAAACCCATTCATACTGGAAACAGATCTGGTGTAAATGGTTTGGGAGTAGTAGTGACACAACACAAAGGCTTGAGAGGGTGGTGGCTTATTACAGCAACAGTCTAAAGTCTCCAGAGAGAAACTATTTCATCACCCAAAAGGAATGTCTGGCAATTAAATCTGCAGAACGAAAATCTGTGATCAGGACAGACCATGTATCCCTGCAATGGATTATTAGATTCAGGAATCCTGAGGGGGCAGTTTGCTAGGTAATTGGAAAAACTGCAATGTTACAATTTCACAATCACACACTGGCCTGGCCACAAGCATGGTAATTCTGATGCCTTATCCAGATTGCCTTGTTGAAAGGTTAATGGCAAACACTGCCTTAAGCAGTAGAGTAAGCTTGCTCAATTATGACCAGGAGGAGAGATGGTTGTCTCCTCTCTTCCCATAATTTGCCAAAGTACAAATGTTTCTGGTTCATCTGCTGGAACAGTAGATGTGGGGTTGCAAGAATGGACTCCAGAGTTGTTAAAAGCTTCCCGAAAAGAGAATCCTGGCATCAAGATAGTGTGAATGAAAAATCATTTGATAAATGCAGCCAGCCTGGAATGTAATAACCCTTCATAACATAAGAATGGCCATCCTGGATCAGACCAAAGATCCAACCAGCCCAGTATCCTGTCTTCTGACAGTGGGCAATGCCAGATGCTTCAGAGGGAATGAACCGAACAGGTAATCATCAAGTGATCCATCCCCTGTCGCCCATTCCCAGCTTCTGGCCAACAGAGGCTAGAGACACAATACCTGCCCTAATAGCCATTGATGAACCTATCCTCTGCAAACGTATCTAGTTCTTTTTTGAACCCTGTTATTGTCTTGGCCTTCACAACATCCTCTGGCAAAGAGTTCCACAGATTGACTGTGTGTTGTCTAAAGAAATACTTCCTTTTGTTTGTTTTAAACCTGCTGGCTATTAATTTCATTTGGTGACCTCGAGTTCTTGTGTTATGAGAAGAAGTAAATAACACTTCCTTATGTACTTTCTCCTCAGCAGTCATGATTTTATAGACCTCTATCCTATCCCCCCTTAGTCATTTCTTTTCCAAGCTAAGAAGTCTCAGTCTTATTAATCGCTCCTCTTATGGAAGCACTTCCATACTCCTAATCATGTTTGTTGCCCTTTTCTGAACCTTTTCTAATTCCAATATATCTTTTTTGAGATCAGGCCACCCCACATCTGCACACATTATTCAAGATGTGGGCGTATCATGGATTTATATAGCGGCAACATGATATTTTCCATCTTATCAATTTTTTTTAATTATTCCCAACATTCTGTTCGGCTTTTTTAACTGTCGCTGCACATTGAGTGGATGTTTTCAGAGAACTATCCACAATGACTCCAAGATCTCTTTTTTGAGCGGTAACAGCTAATTTATACCCCATCATTTTATATTCACCACTGTAAATGCTTTCTGGTCACAGTGGGAAAGCTTGGAGTTCAGAGATTAAATACTGTATAGAAGATGGGAGAATCCAGCAGGCGATTGGTGCAGGTATTGGCTGGCTAAACCAGAGACATTGAAAAAGAAGGTTCTGAGATTGTCTTGATCTTAAAACTGCTGGGTATTTTGGAGTTACAAAAACTGTAGACAAGCTACAGGAAAATTTATTTTGGGCAAAATGCGGTCAGAATATCGAAAATTGGAGCAGGAAATGTGATAGGGAGAGCCCCTATTCCACAGTATGTCATGAGAGCACCGAGGGGACACACTGCTGTTGGTCTGCTTGGGCTTCTGCCTGAGACAGAGCCTGGCAACTAATGTTTGCTGGTAGCTATTTCACAAAATGTCTTGAAAATTTCCCAATAGGGAACCAAGAGGCAGTGCAAGTAGCAGAAGTTCTAGTGAATGAATTCTTCATCAGATATGCAACTTTTGGTAAGTTACATACAGATCAAGGGAGACATTTTGAGTCTAGTATCAGAGGGGTAGCAGTGTTAGTCTGGATCTGTAAAAGCAGCAAAGAATCCTGTGGCACCTTATAGACTAACAGACATTTAGGAGCATGAGCTTTCGTGGGTGAATACCCACTTCGTCAGATGCATCTAAACATCTGTTAGTCTATAAGGTGCCACAGGACATTTTGAGTCTAAAGTGCTTCAGCAGGTTTATGAGATTATAGAGATCCAGGAAACTTGCATTGTTACCCTGGCACCACCCACAATCTGACAGAATGGCGGAAAGGTTCAGTCGAACTCTAGGGGTTCAAATGATTACTTCTGTAGAACATAATCTATCCCAATCTTCTTGATGGCTTATAAAATACGTGAGTTGAGGAGCCAGAAAACCTCCCCATATAGACTTCCTGAAGAGGAACAAATGAATCTGGACTATGCAGAAACTCTACAATCCAAAAGTGAAAAAGCTCTCACTTTTGCTAGGGAACATTTGAGAATAGCCTCTGAGAAAATGAAGAGACTCTATAATGAAAGGTCATACGGGGAAACTTTTAAAAAAAATGGCCTGGTTTGGTTCCACAATTCCCAGAGAAAGAAGGGTAGGAACCCTAAGCTGGATAAACCGGCACTAGATGGAGATGGTAGGTTGACAGTGGGTTGACGACAGCAGTGGAATAGTGACACTAAGGAATTTTGGGTTCCATTCCAAGTTCTGGAGGATAATGTGTCTTAGTGGATACAGACTCTTCTGTTTCTATCAAGTCTTCTGCCTTGCCTTCTCCAACCTGTCCTGGTCTCAAAATTATCTCATCTACACCTCTGGCTCTGTGTTTGTCTCATTCTCCTCGCCTACCCTTTCCCAGTCTCCTTGTCCAGGCATTCATAGTCAATTACTGTGGTTTCACTGACCATGTCTCAATATCTCCTCCCTTTGTCCCCCTTACTCCCAGGCTCTCTCCCCTGACTCACACTCAGTCCTAGTCTCCTTGCCAGCCATTCCTCATTCTTTCATTGTGTGCCATCTTGTCAGATCAGTCTCTCTTCCCTGCTGCCCCTGGTCTCCTCCACTAGTGGTTCCTAGAGAGAGTTTCTTTGTCTAGCCAGTTCCAGGGTGCCACCCGCTCCTCATCTAATCTCATTGTCCCCAGCCCCAGTCAGCTGGCTCCTAGTCTCTTTGACCCCATTTCCCTCACAAGCCTCCAGTCCCCCTAGGCTCCAAGTTCCAGCATCTGTGCCTAGCCAGTCTCAGTCTTTGCCTGATCCTGGTCCCAATCTCCTTGCCCATCCAGTCCCAGTCTCCCCCTCAAAATCCTAGTCGGAGTTTCTTCCCCACCAGATTCCAGTCCCAATCTCACCAGACTCCTTGTCCCAATGTAATCCTTTCCCTCACCCATGTTTTGGCTTTTGTTCCTGTTGCATTCAAGTCAGGTGGCTTCCTCCTCAATGCTGTCTTGCTGCCACTGAGAGCAGAGGAGAGACAGGCTCTCTGTTCTCTGTTCTGTTGTCTGGCCCAGAGCAGCTATTACCGAGAAAGTCCTTCTCAGGCCTTGTAGCCCTGGGCTGGAGCAGTCTTCATCATTCTGTCAGGATGGTGCATGCATAGTCTGGTGCAGTGAGGGGATGGATCATGGTAGGGTGACCAGATAGCAAGTATGAAAAATCAGGACCCTTGTTTTGGGTGGGGAGGGGAGTAGTTGTCTTTATAGGACAAAGCCCCTAATATTGAGACAGGCCCAATAATATTGGGATATCTGGTAACCCTAGACATGCTCAGTACAGATGGAATCTTCAGAGGTTTAAGCATCTCTCTACTGAGCATGTGAAAACTGTGCTTTCTTTTTCCAAAGGCTTTTTTCAGCCAAATTTGGACAAAATTTCATGAGGATGGCAAAAGGCACATCCCTGACATGAAAGCTCCACCGCCTCTCTCCCTGTCCAAGCATGGGGGTGCTAGAGCATTTCAAAGAAAAGGTCTCAAGAATTTTTTAACATGGGCAAAACAACATATTTTTCCTTCACCTTGCTCTCAAAAATGGCTGGTCTCCTCCTGGCTGCCATTTTTCAGAGAAATTCAGCCTGAGACAAACACCTAGTATGGAAAATTTTCAGGTCCTAACTGTTCAAGCTTCACAAATAGTGTTTTATAATGGGAAGTGTCAAGGAGCCTTAATGATGATGGTATCAGCCTATGGTTCCACAGCAGGGAACTGTCCAAGTATTCGGGTGTTGATGTGTGCCTATCGCTACCTGTACAGAGTGAGATCTGTGGAGGCCTGAGAGGCAGTGCTTGTGCTGCCAGAAGCCAGTGGTTTCAGGGAGCTGATCCACAGCAGGCACAGATTAGACTACTCTGTGCTAAGGGCAGGTGATGATGAGGTGCCTCACGACCTGGGGTCCCATGGGAGTGTCACACACATGTAAATCCATATAACTAAAAAAATGTAAAATCAGCCCGATGATGTTGGTTTTTTTGCAACACCAAAAAAGTTTCAGCATTGGAGTTTTGAAAGAACATTTAAATTACTCTTTATTTTACATTAAACAATTCACCAGTTCTCCCATCACGGTTAGGCTGAAATGAGCAGAGCACGTGCCAGACTTTAAATATAATGAGCGTTAATTGGAAAACGCTGTTGTCACCTTAACGTACGTCTGCATTTCCTGCATTTATGACTAGAATCTGATGGAGAAATCCGGCAAGAAAGGCAGTTTTCACTTTATTTTCAACCCACCTGAAAGCAGGAAGTAATGAAAATCCCACAAGGAAGGTTTTACTCAGGATATGTCTTGTAAAGAAAAGGTACAGATAGTTGGGATATGTTTTGGATTAATATTCAAACAATTTAGGGACTGATAAAGGATGGCACTAAGTAGCCTCAACACCCAGAACAGTAAGAGCTGACCATACTCAGTACCTTGCAGAAAAGTACCCTAAGGCAAGGGGTGGCCAACCTGTGGCTCCAGAGCCACATGTGGCTCTTCAGAAGTTAATATGTGGCTCCTTGTATAGGCACCAACTCAGGCACTGGAACTACAGGCCCCAACTTTCCAGTGTGCCAGGGGATGCTCACTGCTCAACCCCTGCCTCTGCCACAGGTCCTGCCCCCACTCCACCCCTTCTCACCATCTCCCCTGAGCCTGCCATGCCCTCACTCCTCCCCGCTCCCACCCAGAGCCTCCTGCACACCATGAAACAGCTGATCGTGGGGTGGGGTAGGGAGAGGGAGGTGCTGATCGATGGGGCTGCTGGCGGGCAGAAGGCACTGGGAAAGCGAGGATGGAGCTTATGGGGGGCTGATGACTACTCCCTGTTCTTTTTGCTGATACAGGCTAACATGGCTACCACTCTGAAACGTGACATATTACTGTGACTCTTTGCAATGAACATTGGTAAATTCTGGCTCCTTCTCAGGCCCAGGTTGGCCACCCCCGCACTAAGGACTTGATCCAGGTTTTGATTCACTTAGGCCCAATCCAGCTCCTGCTGCATTTAATCAGTCTTTCTATTAACTCCAGTGGGAACCAGATGGGGCCCTTAAAGCAATGAGGGCCTCTTAGGAGGTGCTGTGTGCCCTCAGCTCCCCACCCACAGCTCCGCAGTAAAGTTCATGGGAGTTGAGGGTTCTCAGCTTCCTAACAGGTGGTGTTCAGCACTTTTCAGGATGATGCCGTTAGTGCCTATTTGAAAATAACAGCCAAACTGAATGGAAACTAAGAATAGTGATTTAAGACAAAAATTCTAACTTATTCTTTTTTTGTAGCTTTGGTGTTGAGCACTGCTCTAATAATGTTTGATTTTTATTTATTTATTTAAGCATGATGTTTGGACTGGGTAACAAGCTGTGCATAATAATTAATAGTGGGCTTCCATGACACCATGGGTTATTTTAAACTGTGCTGTCTCCAGAAAAAAAGGAAAAAGAGAGCAGAATTTTGCTTGGATATTTTGCATGAGGACATTTGCATTTGCATGGGTTGGTTGTGTTTTGTGGTTTTCCTTGTTAGTTGCTTTGTACACAAAAATGCAGTTAAAATTGTTTTAATCCTTTGTAGTTACATCAAAATGATGTGGCTGTCCAGCAGATAAACTGATTCCGTTGTATCTGTTATAGATTTATACCGAAAGCAAAGTTCTGCACAGTCACAAATGATTTATCTTTTGTATATGGAGTGGAGCTATAATCATTCACTCTTTTTCAAGTCTAGTCTGGCAACTTTATCTCACTTGCAGTTTGCATTTTTGAAAGTGAAAATATATTCTGCAGCTTTTGATGTGTTGATTGGTAAGAAGGTAAAGACAGCTGCACACATGTCTCCAGAGACTCAGCTCAATGGCTAAATGAAGACCTCTAGTGCTTTCTTGTTAGCCAAGATAAATCTACATCCAGATGAACCACAATTAGTCAATAGTGAAGGCTATAGGTGCGTGTGATCATAAGCCACAAATCAGTTTTCCCTGGGACTTAGTTATTGGCAGATTGTGCCTTAGGCTATGCCCTGCTGCTGCTTGCCTGACTGTAATTTTTCCCCTAGTGAAGTTTTTAAAGTCACTCTCTGAGACTAGAACAGTGATCTCCTGACAACAAGGCTGTCACTAGCCTGTCAGATTTCAATCAGTTATCAAACAAAATGTCTGCTACTTTAACGTACCTGGCCCCTCACTATTAACAGGGCTTAATGCTGGCATGTTTTTGCACTGCCTTTCTTCTTCTATAGATATACTTTTTGTCTATCTAAACTATTAATGTCTACCTGCTTATACAGATATCTACCTATTTATATGTGGGCCAAATCTTTCCCTTCAATGAAATCAGTGGTGATGCACCAGGATGATTTTGTTCCCATGTGTCTATGTATTATCACGGATCAGTGACACTGTATTATAATAATAATAATAATAATTACATAAGAGAAAAAACAGACCCAAACTTCTGCTTAAAACTCAAACCTTATTCAAAGTCTTAAAATTTATATTACTTTGCACTTCTTGATGTTGGTTGAGATCAGAAGCAGAAATACATTGATTCCTTTTATAATTGTTCTTTGTAAGTAATCAGTGTTACCATTATGTTACTTATACCATCTTATTTGTTTATCAGGTAGTAATTAGCATGGTATTGGGGACGGGGGGCACTGGATGGTCAGTCTGATGGGTACATAGAGCCTGGGAACGAAAAAAACCAGAGACTTTTGTGGTTGCATTGGTCATGTAGATCTGAAGCTCCCATTGCTTTTGCATTATATTGTAAAGCAATTTTCATTTGAGGATCTCAAAGCACTTAACAAAAGTTAAAGAATTAAACCTCACAGCACTCCTGGAAGGTAGGTAAGTAGTATTATCCTCATTTCACAGATGGTCAAAATGAGTTACAAGGAAGTTAAGTGACTTGTTTATACAACGACTGAGTTGCAGAGTCATGTGGAGAACCCAGGAGTCTTGACTTCTTGACTCCTTTTGAAACCACCAACCAACCTGCCTCCCCCTGTACTCACAGAGATGCCAAAATGGTGGCTTATTTTTTTGCTCCTGGGCAGCACATTAGTTGAGTCAAGTCACCCCTTTCTCAGTGCTGCTCTGCAAATAAAGGAGAAATCAAGGCCAGTGGAAGCAAAAGTAAATCTTTGATGGATTGAGCATATATAAAATGTGCTGTATAATTTCCAGCACCCTGCAGTGATGGTGATTAGTTGACGAAACACTATGGTCCTGCTCTATTACATCTTGAAAACCCCCTTAAATTACACAAAGATAGTCTAAGAAATTAATTAAAATGTTGGACAATAACATAATCAGGGATATCTATATTTGCAGTCTTTTCTCCATGCTTGCATACATCTTCTGCCTGTCAAGTACAGCAAATAACTAATTAACCCTCTTTTAAGTGCTTCACTGCTTGTGGATGGGGATATAGTCTTGCCTCTATGAGAGCTCATACCTTAGTGAGATGGTTTCCAGAAAACCTGATGTACATTCAACACTGAATGTGCATATACCTTTTTCCTTGGCTATAAAGAAACCAATAGAGATTAGACAGCTCCTTCCTCCAAAATTGATTTATTTACATTTCTCAGAATGTATCTGTTCCAGTGAAAAATTAGCAATACATTAGACAAAATCCTAAAGTCCTACTCAGTCTTTACTCAGCAAAATTGTAATTGAGATCAATAAGACCTTTACTAAGTATGGACTTCAAGATTTCACCTAATGTGTTTCTAAAATGTCAATGTTGATAATACTAATGAGCAATAATCTCAGACCTTTATACTCATTTTCACTCATTCCTGACTCAGGCAAATCTCCCCCTGATGTTGGTATTGAACTCATATGCACTTTACATTGTCAAAGTGCTTTGAAACATTATCTAATTAATCCTCACAACCCTTGCGTGAGTTAGTATTAAAATGCTAAGTGTTGATAATCCTGATTTGGTTACTAGTTACTTGTTTCAGCTGACCATTAATATAAAGCAGTGGTGGGACCTCTATTATTATTATTATTATTATTATTATTATTTTATTTTAACAATTTTAACTGCATTTCATTAAAATCTTCAAGGTAGACAGACCTCATTGCTAGGCACTTTAGTGTATGATGTCACGTCATTTCATGCTGACCACAACAATAACTTAGGGCAACACTATGCTGTATTTAACAGCTGTACAATTATGATGTTTTTACATGGATGAGGCAAAAACCCTTGAGCACAAAACAAGATGAAGCTATGAGTTACAAAGCCATTTCCTCATAGAATGGCACCCATTGCTTGCCACCTTGTCTCACGTATTGCTTGTGGATATTTTTAATTCACAAATAGGACCTAATTCTCCTCTCACACACATGAAAATCCCATAATTTGAATTTGCACTGGCAAGAGTGAGAGGAAAATTTGACCTCCATTATCTAACATTTTCTTTTAGTCTTTGTATGCTAAGATAATGTTTGTGCCCACAGTAACCAATGTTTTGCCTGACAGAAAGGTACCAATTATGGTGCAAGGCAATTAGATGTAAACCTTTAATTATGTGTCACTACACAGTCTATATTTTGTAGTTATGGGCATGATTCTGCCTCACTCCCTAAGTATTCATGCTGAGATATATGAGTATTTAAGGAATAAAATATTATCAACTTGAAAAAAATCTAAAGGCAGCAAATGTTCCAGCATTCTAGTGAAAAAGAGATGTCTTGTCAGGGATTTCAAGCAAGTCTCTTCTGTGATATATTTTAAATATGTAATTAGTAAATAGACCAGCTAATATTACAGAAGTTTATAGTGTACTTAATAAACAGACCATTACATTGGACAATCGTCACAAAATGTTGTAGATAAAAGGGTTTACTCGTCTGTGCACATCTATTTTTCCTGTCATAGCATCTATCCTAATTATGTTAAATTACTTAAATGTTATAGAATATTTATTTGTTGTAAAACAACAACAACAACAACAAAAATGGCCTCGTATTCTTTTTAGGAATACTTCCATGCCATTTAAAAACAAATTTCATTCTTGTTTGGTTTTGAGTGTAACTTTTAACACAGTGTTTACCGCCTGCCAAGCTGTGTAGCAAAAAGAATGTTAGAAGAGTTTATGTGTTGCATAAGATAGGTTATGTAGAATGGTCTTGCAGTTAGGACATTGCACAGAGATTCCTTGTTTTAATTCCTGGCTTTGCCACAAACTTCCTGAATGACTCTGGGGCAAATGTTTGTCCGTCTTTCTGTGTCTCAGTTCTTGATCAGTAAAATATTAACACTACTGCCTCACCTAACAGCTGTGAGGGTAAATTAATTAGTATGTGTGAGGCACTCAGAAGGATGATTAGGGTCACACACTGGAACTCAGGAGAATGGGTTTAATTATTTGCTAGAGACTAGACTCCCTGTGTAACTTTGGTCAGGTTATGTAGGCTCTGTGTGCCTTTGTTCCCCATTTATAAAATAGAGATAATAATACTTTCCAACCTCTTAATGACTGTGAGGTATTTGGAGACTGTGGTAATAAGGGACTATATAAATACAACAGATAGATCAGATCCAGTGGTGATCTGGGCCATGTAAATACCTAGATAGGTCAAAGCCAGTACCACATTTGGTCTTACTGAATTCTCAGAACAGATCTTTTTCCCCAGAAGAGGTTGTAGAGTGCTGCATTACATAGACAGAAAGGAATAACATATGTATGTGTAAGAGAAAGGTGAAGTG
This sequence comes from Gopherus evgoodei, assembly GCF_007399415.2. Classification (NCBI taxonomy): domain Eukaryota; kingdom Metazoa; phylum Chordata; order Testudines; family Testudinidae; genus Gopherus; species Gopherus evgoodei. The sequence goes on from NC_044326.1 coordinate 115,708,116, forward strand.
TACATAAAACTAGAAAATATCACTTGCGAGCCCCAATCATGAAACTCAAGAAATCTAAAGGAATTTACAATGTACAAATGTTCTGCTTTGTAACTACTGAATTTCATGGTTGCATATTTGCCACTTGTGAATTTGTAACTGGATATTGGTGATTTCTAGATGCTTGAGGTATTTGTGCATATACAATAATCAGAAAGTAAATACACACTGTAGCCTGTATATTTACTTCATGGCTCAATGATATATACTAATTTTTGTGGTACAAATGAAAACCAAAGGCCTCAGAGTTGCCATTCTAAAAGCTATCAAAATAGCAAAATTGTGTTAAACGTATAGCCATGAACTGACTTGCGTTCCAAAACACATTTGCACAGACATGGTGGGTATAGTGGTTTGTCAAGGCAGGAGAATAAAGTACAAAGAGTTGTGGACAGGATAGTCTGAAGATAACCAGTTGAGCTAGCTGAAATTATAGACAGGCCAAATCAGAACTTTTTACACAAAATACATCCACCTCTACACTTGGAAATTCAGACAAGATGGGACTCAGATCCAAACTACCAGTTATTAGTTTTGCATGCCAATACCTGAGAGAAGTTTTGTAAAACCAAAACCACTCCCAGTTTTGTTAATTCTTTTCTGAAATTTGAAATAGAGAAGGGACAAACTATAACTATCTCTTCAAAGTCCCAAACACTTGGGGATTCAGATAAATTGGAACCCAGATGTTTAAAGCCCATATTTTTGCTTTTACGAAACCAAAACCAAATCAATCCTTTGTTCTGTCCATCTATCAGATAGGTAACATAGAAGGGCAGACAAGGGGAAAGAAGAAAGGTTCTTTCTTTCTTACAAATAATATTTAATCTCTATCTCCATAGACTGCCTAAGCCAATTAATATGTGAAACTATTGTGGTAAGATAGTTTTTGGTTGGCTAAACCCTAAAGTAAGCCATTCAGTAGTCAGGTCTTAACATGCAACATGTTGTTCTGTACTAATTCAAAATAATAACGTAATAATATAAAAACTTTCTTTTGCATCAGTGATTTTAGGTCCTGGTCTAACAATGAGCTCCACATAGGAGAGACTTCTGCTCATGCCAAGATCATTGCAGGATTGGGACCTAAATTTCTAGAAGACTTTGCTTGGGACCTTTATAGACCTTAACACACTCAATCTAAAACCAAAATCCAAAGAGGCAGCATACTTTTAATAATAATAATTAAGAATAAAATGAAAACATCGAATCCAAGAACCAAATAACAGGAAACACTCTTGCAGTGATATGTGGTAAATAAGAAACACAGGAGCCAAAAGCAAAATTCAAAAGGACACACACAAATCTTTAGCTCAAAGTATAGCCTAGTGTACTCTGGTGTATATGGGGAATAGCATTCCTGAGTTATGACCCCTTCATCGAAAAGGTCCATTAAATATGTGCATACTCTGAATTTTGTGAATGTTGGTAAAAAAAAACAACAACCCTCAATGATTAGTGGAGAGAGCTATTGACTTCCCCCTTCTTTTGATTTTACAAACTATTCTTTTATATATATTTGGCTAGGGAAGTTTGTCCCCTTTTCACTAAGTTCCTTTGTTTGTGACCTGCTGCTGCCAAATTCATCTGTATGCATCATCTCCAGTAATACTGAGAGTTGTACCTTACATGATTCTTTGCCATTGCATGATGAAGCGCTCTATTTATATTAAAATGAAGACGCTCCTAAGGGAGACATAGAACGTAATGAAACAACAAACAGAGCTTTAGAGACTGAATATGTGAAGTGACAGTGACAGCAAAATGGTAGCTGTTGTTACAGAATGGCCCAACGGACAGCAGAAAGACTTATAGCATGAGTCATAGTGGCTTGAATTTGGCAGCTCTCACAAGCTTAAGTACTTGCCAAAAGGAGATGTTTTACAATACACAGGCTAATCAAATAATTTTTCAATACTTGCACATCTTGATTTGGCATGTCATTCTCATAGTATAGTGTTTGAGGATTTTTTATAAACTAGTGAAAGGAATTATTTGAACAGTGAACCTTATTTCTTAATTAAAATCAACACACAACTATATTGTTAAAGTTTACTTAGCCTAGATAATAGGAGAGAAAAAACATAAAAGTCATATTATATAATAGCTAATGCCACACTGCTTTCTACTCCAGGGAAAGGAAAAAGTGAATCAAGCTGCTATAGAAGAGTGCCATGCAGAGCAGTTTTAATCAGACAGAGCTATAAAGAGGGTTATTGCAAGTGGGAGGATGGAGGAGGGAGGATATTGTGAAATACTTTGGAGAAATGATACAATGCGATTCTGATGAAGGAAGGCATGGCAATTTGGTGCGGCTACTTTCTTTGGCAGAAGCAATCCATATGGATAGTAGAAAGGGGAAAATGCGTATCATTAAAGGCGACTACAAAAATGATTTTTTTGTATTGAAACCTTTAAATAAATCTTTATAATATATAAAGAATCCCTGAAAAAGTTTATTAAAGAAAAGGTTTCTTTTCCTCTGGTTGATTCTTACGCTAGAAATACAAGCCTTGTCTAGGCTGAAAGACTCTTTTACAAGTGGAAGGGTAGTAAATCAGTAACATCAGAAGAAGCAAAAGTTAAAGTTGAACAACTAAGAGAGGAAGGGGGTTTTAGCTAGTGTATAAAACATTTTAATTTTTGTTTTTGTTAACACCTGTTGATACTTAACTTCATAGTGTCTAATTCACATTTTGGATAAAGGAAGCCTTCTTTAAAAATTCAGCATCCCCCATAGCCTTTCAATTCCGCTGTTAAAAACTCACAGCAAAACTGATGGAAGTATCTGGTACCTCTGACTGGTCCTGCATCAAAAGGGTGTATTCCCAAATACATTCCCAATTCAATAGAGAGTATTTTCAGGAACCTGTCTTCAATGGCATAATCTGCCATCAGGACATCTATCCCTTCAAAATAAATAAAATGATAAGAAAATAAGCCAAGAAGTGAGTCAGGCAGTGTTAATTCCTCCACTGTGGTATAAATACCTATGATACTGTGTAAATAGTAAGGCAGCTGGAAGGAGAAAAATCACCTTTTAGAAATGAAAACATATGATGAAAGAGTTAGACTGCATTATCCTGTTCCTAACCTGCAGAAAGTTAAGCTCAAGGTAAATCATCTAACTTTTTTTTTTAATTAATAAATAAGTTTAAAAACTGTGAAAGCGTTTTCTTGTTTAAATGGACGTAAGGGTTTTTTAACACAATTTTATGTGCGTGCGTATGTATGTAGGAAAGGAGTTAACAAAGTGTAACAGGTGAACCTCTCATAAACAAAGGGTGGGCCTTGTATTTCAGATTTTGGTCCAAGATCATGTCTACGTTAAGCCCTGATGTCTGATCTATTTGACATTGTACTTCAGAAATCCTGCACTTAATAAGGAAGCATGTATTCACCAAAAACAGCAGTTTTCCCCAGCATCCAAGTCACTTATCAGCTTTGCAGAATTATTCAGATGTCTGTCAGGAATAGTTCTAATATTTGCCAGCATCTTCCCAGTGCTTTAGAAGGAGGAAAAAAAGGTGTTGAGAGGAGGGGCCATACCAGTGGGGTGGAGAATGCCTCCCCTCCTACTGCAGCCAAGCAGGGGAATCTTGTGAAGAATTTGTTTCAAGATTATGAAACTGCAAGCAGATCTAGCTCTACAATTGGCAACATATGACAGATAGTTTGAGAAAAATCTTCCTACAGGGCTATAGGCTATTGCATTTTGCTACTGCATTGTGTCCATGTCATGTGGGTAGCAATGCAGAGTACTTCAGGTTCCAGTGTAACTTCCAGAATGTTATGGCTAGATCAATCATTCTGTCTTGGTTGCCCCAAGTTTAGTCAGGTCTGTTATTACAGTGCTGTTGACTAACAGAACCTGTGTATGAGGGATCTTGGTTATCTTTTGATATATTAAGCATTCCAAAGTGTGACCAGCTCTAATTTGTTTGTGCTCTGTGAGGCCTCTGACAAGTCTCACAAACAATCCTTTTTAAAAATTTTTATTTTCATACTGTCTTTGAGACATCCTATCTCCAAGATATCTGGAGAGGGAAGCTCCAAAGATATGTAGGAGTATAATAACATTCAGTTTTTCTCCTCCACAGTGTGTTCTAGCACAGGCAGACCATTGCTTCCCAAGTGTTTATATTCTTCTTGCATCCAAATTTGTCTTTTCTGGTTACTTTTCTGGAATGTACTTCTGTCATTTCATAATGCCCCCACTGCAGTTCAACTTTAATTTCTATCCTATCCTTTTCTGGTCACAGAGTTATCTTTGAACAACTGACCTTTCTAGCACTTAAACTGAAAGATAATTAAAATACTAACCAGGCCAAATATAAAATGAGTCTTCCCAAAGAGATTAGAGAATGTAACAAAAGTATTAGGCCACTGCCTATTAGAGTTAGACATAGGAATTAAAAGAAACATTTTTTCTCAGAGTTTTCCAGCTAGATTGGATTGTTTATTATAAAAATGCAATTTTTAAAAAGCTGAAAATAGATTCTCCTGTGTTGGATTAATTTTATGTTTCAGCCAATCAGAGACACAGGAGAAATACCATGCGACTTACTGTGACAGGGTGAACTCACCTCACCTGGGATGGGGAAGGGTTAACTCCTCACTGTGTGCAGAGGAAGCCCTGCCCCACGGCCCTACGGGGCATGCTCCAAATATAGCAGCAACATAAGAAGAAGCAGCCCAGCTCAGTCTGGGCTGACCACAAGAGAGTAAGGATACTCCTTGCTGGCTCCTGCCCAGGAACCACTGGAGCCCCATGGAAACCAGAGACACCAAGACCCACACAGACACCCAGTTACCTGTGGACACTCCAGGGAGGTTGGAGCTCTACAGGGGGTTGCACTGGCTGAAGAACCCAGAGACCTTGAAGACACACAGATCATTGACTGGAGTGACAAGGTAGGAAGTAGCCTAAGGTTGGGGTGGGGGGGTCACAAGTCATTGTTCTGAGGCCAGTCAGTGTGTTGTGGATGGATCTCCAGTGACCCAGTGGTGGACATACTCACCACTGCAAGGCCCTGGGCTGGTACCCAGTGGAGCAAGTAGGGATTGGGTTCCCCTACCTGGCTGCCACCCCCACAAGTGGCTGCTTGACCATATAGCCCCACTCAGAGGGGAACTTTAGTGACTCCAGCTGCTAGGCAATACAACCGCACCCAGAAGGCTACCCTATTGACTCCGGCCACTGGGCCATACAGCCATTCCCTGCAAGTGACCCTGTTGGCTCTGGCCACTAGGCCATACAGCTGTGCCCAGAAAGTGACCCTGTTGGCTCTGGCCACTAGGTCATACAGCCCTGGCCAGAGGGCTACCATATTGACTCTGGGCATTAGGCCATACAGCCCCTCCTCAAGGGTGACTTTATTGACTTTGGCCACTAGGCCATACAGCTGTGCCCAGAGTGCTACCGTATTGACTCCAGCTGTGAGGCCACACAGCCCCGCCCAGAGGGCTACTCTATTGACTCTGGCCTCTAGGCCATACAGCCATGCCCAGAAAGTGACCCTATTCGCTCTGGCCACTAGGCCATACAGCCCTGCCCAGAGGACTACCATATTGACTCCAGCCACTTGGCCATATGGCCCAGCCCAGAGGGCTACCCAGTTGGCTCTGGCCTCTAGGCCATACAGCCGAGCCCAGAATGTGACCCTGTTGGATCTGGCTGCTAGGCCATACAGCCCCATACAAAGAGTGACTTTATGGACTCTGATCGCTAGGACCTTACTGCTCTGTAGACTCGGGGAATCTCTGTTGACTTTGGCCATTGGGCCTTACTGCCTTGAAAACCCTGGGTTACCCCTGTGGACTTTGGCTGCTAGGCCTTACTGCCCGGCAGAGAAGGGCTACCCTCAGACATGAGTCATGTGACCCTGTTGCCCTCTGAAGCAAGGCGATTCCATAGACTGTGGCCATTGGTCCTTAAAACCCTGCGGATCAGGACATCTCTATGGACTATTGCGCTTAGATCTCATGGTCTGATGACAGAGGGCAGCTTGAAGGGCGGGGTGAACTCACCCCATCACACTTACCCCATATGACCTATCCCAATGAATCAGGCTTCAAATTGAAATGCAACACAAACAGCAGACTGTTGAAGTTCATGGCTATCCATGGTGAGAGGAAAAAAAACACTTTCAAAAAGTTTCTACAAACTCTTCATAGACATAATTAAAATGTGTTCTAACCATTTCTGTTTTATGATCACAGTTGCAACTGTAATAGTTTTAGTATTTTTGTGGTTTCAATCAAATAGCCAACAAAACACTACTGGAAACGACATATGCATTGGAGCTATTACGATCTATAGAGTAACATTATGTGAAAATGAAAATATGTAATAGTGGATATATATTATGGGCTAGAACCTGAGAGAGTATAAATTTGCACAACTCTATTTTAGGCCATGTTTCTCCAAGTCACTTTAGATGTCAAATAAAGGAGATCAATTTTAATTAAGGGCATAGCTATAGAGATTCTATACAAGTGGAAAGAAAATAATCATATCATTTTTGTCACTAAGTAGCTATTGAATGTATATTTAGAAAGATGAGAATTCTGCTTTTGTTAATTAGTCTTTTTAAACATGTTATGGAACTTAGCGTTAGTGAAGATCAAGAGAAACTAATTTTAACTTAGAAAAACTGAATGAATGGAAAAATCAGATATCTTTATACAAAATTCACAAAATAATGCCATAATAAAGCTGAAGTCCCTAGAATGACTTCTACAACAAATACATTTCTATGGGGGAATGAATCTTCATAATACAATATTCAGTGAAATGAAAGAAAAGAATATTTCTGCTCTAAACTTGATAGTGTAAAATAATACAACTAAACTCTGCTTGAGTGGCTAATAAAAACATACAGCTGCTAAAATAATAGGTTTTCCAGACCTCAGAATTATGTGTTTAGCAATTTAGTCTGGCTGTAAGTTTTACAGTCCATCAGTTATTATCTCCTATAGTTAGTCCATCACATTAATTTATTCTTCCTTTCCTAACCATCATACAATATGTAGAAATAAGCCATCTTGAAAAACATGAAATTCCATCATGTGAACTGTATAGCAATGAAATTTTATGGGCTACATTCTTAAAAATTGGATACCTAAACTACATCCTCACATATTATGCATGCACATACAAAGGGGTAATTACACCAGCAATTACCTACGTTACATGTATAGATGCATCTTTGCGTTCTCAATCATCTGTATGCATGTGCAAATCCCTGTATATTAGATATTTAAGGCACCTTTTTAACTCCTTGGTATCTTAGCACAGGGTAAAGGGACTTTGCACTTGGGAAGGCCTGGAGGGGGAAGAATCAATGGTGGCATGAAGGCGTTCTCCTAAGTGGAAGCAGAACCATTCTACAGCAGATATTGCAGACTCAGAGATGCAGCAGTTCCTACACCTGCAGCATCTGCTCCACAAAGGGATTTGGACAATGGAACTATGCATCCACTGTCCCAGGCCTTCCTTGGTGTGCCCTTCTTCCATCACCCAAAGCTTCATGTCTGTTGAGGCATAGGGATCACCTAAAAGGCACAGTCTGAAGTAGATGGAGATACTAGCTTCCTGCACCTTGCTCTGACCCAATTTGAACCACATCTGTCCTGCTGTGTTCAGTGCCTTCTATGGTCCTTACCTGGGCCACAGAATTGGTCCTTATTATGTAACTATAATTTTGGACACATGTTTGGTTGATTGGATTTTTAAATGAAAGCCCTAATTATTAGACATTACTGATCTAGCCAGATGAATAGCTTTGTCACTAAAGGTCACTTGATTAATAAAAGGTTCTGTATACATGTTATGAGGACTGGAAGAGATTGCTTTCTCTTGCCATTGTTTGTTGATTCCAATCTTATTGATAATTTTTTGCTTTAATTTGAACATTTAAATCTATTTTATCTTGAAAAGCAAAAATACTGTATTTGATAACAAGCCAAATTTGTCTCTGCAGTATAAATAATTACTGTAAAAAATTAAGGTGCAAAAACATGCCTGCTGTAATTGTTGCATACTTATTAGAAGCTTTCCCCTTCCAGATTCTCTTGGTATTTGTTGCCCATGATAATGTGAATACTTAAGGGGAATGTGTAATTAGCGACTGTGTAGTTCATTCAGTAAACATTTCTTAGCTGTTTGATGTGACTGAACTGAGCGTCACATACAATTTTACACTTTTATCCTACCAGGCAACTGACAGGTCTCTAATCTCTGTCTCAGAGCTTTCACTCTGCTTGAACTTTGCTTCATAGAGGTCATTTTCCAACCACTTGGGAACAGGAGCCACGTCCATTAAATCCCACAGAGTCGATAGATGCGATAATAGCTTTAGGCATATTTTCTTAGAACTCAGGGGAAAAGACAATTTCAATAAATGTAAAGCTATACTATCTACAGTCCACAGAATATGTAAGCAAATCTCATAGGAGAAAATCTTCCTTCTGCCTCCAGGCAAGAATCTCTTTAATAATAACATGCATTTGTTTATTTTCACTATCAACATTTGTTAAGGGCAAGAGGAGATACTAAGTATGCTTCCCCCCACACACACACCCCAAAAAAGAAAGAGTGAGAATGTGTGAAAGGAAATTACCAGGATAATATTCTTCTAGCATTGGATCATATGATTATTCTTTAAAATTGACAAATATATTACTTTTTTTTTGTTACGTATTCCTGGTTTTAGTGGCAGGCAGATGATAGAACTAGTTCGCGCACATACTGTGGACTTAACAGCATATTCTGAATACTCCGAGTGTTAGATCTGCATATGAACTATTAACAGGGACTGGGTTTGTATAAGGGAATGTTAATAGAAACTATCTATAGGAACATGAAATATGTTGATAATATGTTACATACGTTTTTGTACACAATGTTTTGACTACATTATTTTAAATCCTACAGATCACAGCTCATCAAAATGAGCTCATAGGTTATGTCTGTCAGGATAATTAACAGACACCTCTTCTGTAGCAGCTGTATGAGATAAGCAGTAAAGGGCATTCTCTTCCCTTGACATGGCATCAAAGGGGAAACAATGAATATTAAAATAAAAAATGTGTTTTCATATTTATCAAAGATGCCTAGCATAAACATTAAACAAATAAACCTTGCTAGAGGATCAAACTCTCCTGTTAAAACTAAACAAAAATTTTCCACATCTTTCAACAGTTTTTGTATTTTCTTTGAATTTTTCCCCTGGATATATTTGTGATGCAAAGAAATAAATCTTGAAAGTAAAGTATCTCCTCCAGCAAAATATTTTATTCCATTTGACTTGGAGAATTCTGATGCAGGTGGGGGGGAGGAGAGGCTATTTGAAACAGCTTAACATTCAATAGGCTCTGAGATTTTTCATCAAATGATCTTTCTAAATATGATCTTTTAATAGGTCAGTGGTCAATTTAAATGTTATCTGCAAGCTGGAAATATGAATTTCTGTAACACTGTTTCAAATGCTGGATGTTACCCTAACGTTTTATTTGCCACTTTTTTTACATATATATTTATATGAACTATGCACAACAACAAGAAGTGGCATTGGCTCTCCCATGGTTGTTTTTTTATTTTTTTTTAAGATATTGCTTCACAACAAAGCTTGCCTTTTAACTTTAAAAGTCCTCTGAGTACAAATCAGTATGAGTGGAAAATGTTTCTAAAGGTGAGGCAGGGATTTTTATAGGCATTTGACAAAATGAGACAGAGAGAGCAGCAACAAAGGAGATAACGTTCTGGAATAATTTGCCAGGTATAAGACATGACAAATGTACAGAAGCACGTGTTTGTCAGCAAAAGGTCGAGGGCTTACAATGGAGAAATTTTGAAAGTGGAAAGTATATCAGTCCCTGTGAGGAGACCATGACTCAGGAGCTGGCATTGGTTGTTGTTGGTGTTTTACCAGAGGCTTGATTAGTTTCAGTACTGGGAGGAACATTCTTCTGTCCCATGCTTTCAGAGTTACAAGCATTTTTGGAGTTATGCCAGAGGCCACTGCAGGGCTGAACCCCATTAGTTCCATAAGGAGCCCTGATACCTTTCATGGTGGGAGATCAGAATAAATGGAAACAAATTTCTCCCAGCTATGATATATGTACAGCATAGGCAGGAATACAGAGAAACTCATGTGAAGGGATATAAGGAGCATGCCCATTGATTTATACCTATTTATTTTGGAAAGTAGGAGCCGGCCTGTGTCAGTAAATGATATGGATTCCAGATCTAGCCCCTTCCCTCCATCCAGATTTGCTACACTTGATATTAAGGCTGTTGACTATGGCACTGCCAGCTCCAGAATGAAGTCTTAAATTTCAAACTCCTCTGCCTCCCCTAGTTACTGGACACACTGTAGTCATCATCCTTTTTTTCAAAGACGTCTACTCTGAGTGCTTTTTCTGTAAACAACTCTCTCTCTAGACAGAGAGTTAAGATGATAGTCTTCAGTTAAGTTACTTGTTGGCTGTTCGCAGTGCTGTTGTCTCAGAATATTAGAGAGACAAAGTGGGTGAGGTAATATCTTTTATTGGACGAACTTCTGTTGATGAAAGAGACAAGCTTTCAAGCTACACAGATTTCTTCCTCAGATCTGGATAAATGTCACTTCTTCGGGTCTGTTGGCTTTTGGCAGGTTTATCTGCTGCCCTGCAGTAAAAGAAACCATTTTTATCATATCAAACATGTTTATGGGAGGGTACATATGGCAAGTCTAAGCATGGTAGATAGCTCACATGTGTGGAGAGATTATTTTGCATCTTCAGGTTGAGGAGCAAGGTCATGTGGGACTGCAGATCAGTGAATGCACACTTCTTGTGGGCAAGGCTCTAATTTCTTCTGCTGGCTCAAGGCAGAGAAAGCCAATCAACTGGCATGGATAATCCATTATGTTACAGTCTATTTAGGTCAGGGAGCCAATCTGTTGTGCTATGCTTGAGACTAATGTCGTAACCAGGTTGAGCAAGTTAGTTATAAGCTACATAAATGCTATGTATTATTTATTTATTTTATTGATGTTGCAAGGACACAGAGGAAGCTTGTGGAAAGATAAGGCAGTTGGGTAGTTAAACAGAATTATGTGCAGTCAAAGGGAATAAGAACAGAGAAACAGTTGAAGGAAGTAATAAGAGGGAACACAAGACTTGTTGAAAGACAGAAAGGAACATACCTTTTTGGTTCTACTTCTATTCAAGATGATGGGGAAAGTGCCACTGACTTCAATAGTTCAGAATCAGGTATCAAATGTACCTAATATTCTGATGGTAGAGAATCAGAAGTAGGCTTGAACAGGTCTTCAACATGATTTCAACAGACTTTGAATCTGGTCAAAAGCGCGTACTTTGTATTATGAGGTGAAAGTTGAGCACGTGTGGACGGAAAAGGGTTCATTATGTATGATCACTGTCTGGGAAGGCAATTTTGAATTTAATTGATGTTTCAGTAGTTAAGTAATCAACTACATTTCTAACTTTAGAATTATTTCTGGATGAACTTTCTCTGACAGCATAGCATTTGACTTTATAATTCCACACAAAAAAAATTGAAAGAACATTATGAATTAAGTGAACTCCATCCATTCTGTGCACTGAATGAGACAGGATTCCCATGGAAAAAGGTAATATGTGATCATTTAATTAAAGATTGTTTCAGAATACATATGCAGAAGAGGGCTGAATTAAAGATGCACAGACAACCTTAAATTTTGACACTAACTTTTGAGTGATTGACTTTGCAACCTTAAAATTCTTTTAATGTAGTTTTTTACAATGTAATTTCCTACTTTTTAAAAAAAAGCAAACTGAAAATCAGAAATCCAATCGTATTGACACGTACATCAATCATCAGCAAGTTTGCAAGCTTTAAATTCACATAAAGACCTCTGCCAATGGAGCTAACGGAGTAACTGACAGCAGTAGCATGTTGTCATCTTCTATGAGGCTCAGTGCTACCGTGGGATGAGGCCACACACTTTGAGAGTGAGTTTCACAGGTATTTGCTGACAGCAGAGGAATGGTGAGACTCATGAATCTTGGGTTGTCTTCCAGGCTCCGGAGGGAGCATCCTTTAGTGCAGTGTTCCCCAACCTTTTCGTCTGGCGGGTGCCAGACGAAGGACTATGGCAGCGGTCGAGCATCCACCGAAATGCCACCAAATTTGTCGGCGGCAAGCAGCATCATTGAGAGTGTCGCCACTGAAATGCCGCCAAAATTCGGTGGCATTTCGGCGGATGCTCGACCGCTGGCCAGGACGTGGGCGCATTTAGATGCATACACACTTTATACATACCTTTGTTTTGCTTTCTGCAATTTTTATGTAACTGTGCTTTCTCTTTTGATTATTAAAACATTCATTTACTGTACTTTATATAAACAACAAATTCAAGAGAAACATGGTATGTGTGATTGGCAATTAAAATTATTAACTGAGATGTATTTTATAGTTTAACTACTCTAATGTTCTCATACCAAGCATACACTTTTTCATTATACTTTAATGAGAAATGTGTGAACACATTGGAAAAGGCATTGCCAGGGTTTTGTTTTTCATTTGAACCCTGTTTAATCTTAATCCATCCATGTAGAGCAGAATATAGTTTAACCAGAGAAGTCTTCTCCCAGAACAGAAAATGTCATTTTGAGACCAAAAGCCAAATTTTGTCCTCATGCATGCAGAACTGCACTAGCTGCAATGGAGTTACTTACACAAGTATTAGTGAGATTATACTCAGGCCCCTGAAATTCAGATATCCAGAGGTTTAAGGACTGGTTTAACTGTAACAGTTTCCTTTAAACTGACAGATGATATTATTTATTAAACTTAGAGTCTTCATGCACACCTGAATCTAGGCCTGTCTAGTGGCCAGTCAGTGGCCCAGTCCCTTTCACAAAACTGTTTATTTAATGTACAATTAACAATAGGTATCATTCTAAAAACTAAACTGTGTTACATTTTTAGTGGAGCAGATAATTTATCAAATACATGAAATATATTTATATATGTTTTTACCTAAGACCCTAGAATGACCTCACTGAAAGATAATTTATTTCCCTTTAAAATAGTCTAAAGAGACAAATGTTAAAAGTAGGTTTATCTAACATAAAACTGTGACACAAATCTACAAATGTGGTCAATCTGCTTCTCTCCTGCTACCTTAATCCAGCGCCTTGAGAATCAATGTTTCAAGTCAATCCTTCCAGATGAGGGGCTGATTGAGTTTCCAGTGGTTTCCAGCACCAGGAGAAGAGCTTTCAAAAACAATGGCCCAAATTCATCAAAGGAAGAACTATCTCTTGTAAAATGCTGACAAATGAAAGGAATTAATTTCTGCCTCCTGATATAGATCCTGTGAAGTGCTGAGTGTCCTTAACTCCTGCTGAAGTAGAAGCTCAGCAGCCAGCACCCTTGTGGTCAGATCCCATTCACCTTACTCGTGTGAAACTCTTGTTGACTTCAATGGGAGTTTTGCGTGAGTAAAGTGAAGATTTTTGTCCCTTGTACATCTACGTTCTAATTTAAATTAAATGTTAGTGTTAATTTCAGCTTAAGTGCCTTAGTGCTGGGGATATTTATGAAAACGAGTAATATAATAGATCATTATCTTCATCAGTTAAAATTCTAACAGTGCTACTTGCTATCCCTTTTATGAACCCAATTCTAAAAATCCCATATCAGTGATTTCAGAGGTGCAAATACCTCATCTCTATTAATTAAACTTCTCTCTGTCAGTCCCATTATTATTTGTTTAAATTAAAAAATCAGATTGCTGGTTAGATAATCTAAGCAGCCCTTTGGAAGCTATGTGATCATCCTCCCTCTTCTCTTTCTTAAAGCTTCTACAATTGCATCTTCTTGTAGAGAATGTTTTTCCAGCTGGGTGTGTACTGCAAAAGTCACCTGGGAAATAGGCATATCCACAGAAAAAACACAAACATCAGTTGCAAAAACTCTTAGCTTCTGTCTATGGTAGCCAAAGAGATTTTTGTGTACAGTGTTGTTGTCACCATGTGAGTCCTAGGATATCAGAGAGACACAGTGTATGAGGTAGTATCTTTTATTGCGACAAGAGTCCGATTTATGCATCATTCCTTAGAAGACATGGATTTTAGGGTACCACTTTTCACAATCTTTGCAAATGTAATTGAAGACAGAGATAGTGTAAGTCTTTTGTCATCCCGCCAGAGTAGGACATGATAGCCAAGGAAATTCAGTCAGTGGAAGATTACTTATCTAGGAAATAGGTGTCAGTAAAGATCTACGAGATGCAGAAAAGATCCTGTGGGATTTTCAATGAAGCAATGCTGATTTTCACTTGACCATCTGGTCCACTATGAAAGGGCAGATAGGAAGTATCTGTGTAGAGAATTACATAATGTGGTGTAGTTTGCATCTTTTATCAGCAACAGTTTGAGCTGAAGTCATTCCCCCTGAGTAAGTTATGCAGGTCTTCCCAAATTAACACCCATAAAACCTTTATGCCATATGAACCTGTGTTTTGCACATGTCAAATGAGCTACAGAAAAACTATTTTAGAAATGTTTGAGATAATTATGTTTAGGGACTTTTTTTACATGTGTAGGTGATATCCATGTGATAAATTGCATTAATTGCACACCTCTGACCATCTCAGTTGCATTTGCCTAATATTCCATCTCTGATGGGGATTCCTTTAAATGTTCCAAATTTTAAATTATTATTACAGTCAGAGCTCATAGAGCCACCTATCATTGCCTATGCATCCTTAATTCAGCTCCCTTTGAGTGTATGCATTAGGATACAACCTTTATTTACATGTACATGTACTATTTGATCTACTAATGAAAAGTACTATATAACAGTTAGGTGTTTGTATTATTTTTAATATTTATTATTATGATGATTTCCACAGAACTGCTGCCTCATTCCGTGCACAGGATGGAACATGATATGGGGATGAATCAGGTTATATATTGAAGAAATCTTATCTGTAGGACCCTTGCTTCATTTGTTGCAGACGTTGGAAGGTGTTTTGTGAATAAGGCAAGGGATTGCAGGAGCAGAAAGGAGGGCTTTAAGGTTAAGGCACTTAATGTCACCCTAGAGAACTGGATTCTGTACCTGCCTCCGCTGCAGAGTTCCTATGTGATACTACACAAATCTCTTAAACTTAACTTTTCACAGGTGGCCACTAATGACGTGCTCCTTATTTTCTGGGTGCCTGACTAGAGACCTTCAAGTCTGATTTCCACAAGTGTTGAACACTCAAGCGGCAATTGAAGCCAATGGGATTTGTGCTTTGAACATATAAAGTGCTTTATTATGCTACATAGTCTGAAAAATCAGGTCCTAGGCCTCTCAACTTGGATATTCTGACTGAATGGATAATTTTGATATTAATGTGTCTGTGCTCCAGTTCCTCATATGTAAAACGAGAATAATACCACTCCCTCACCTCCCAGGGTTATTGTGAAGATAAATTCATCAATATTTGTGAAGCCCTTAGATGCTATAGTGATGAGCACCATAAAATAGCCCATGAGAAAATTAATAATTCTGGTTTTAGAGCAGGGTTTGTGGTCAGTAAGTAAAAAATGAGGCCACACACTGAATTATGAGGATAAAGCAAAATATTGAATAGCTGCCCATTCCAGGAATACTATCCATCCTGTGCAGTGAATGAAGCAGGGTTTCTGTGAAAAAATCCTGTGATAATAGGATGTTTAAATAAGACAGTATATGCATATCTACAAGGGAGCTGAGTTAAGGTGGCTGAAGCTACCTTAATTCTAGAGTTTCTGAATTTTTGGGTGGTTGACAATGACTTTGCAACCTTAAGCATATTTTAATGTAGTTTTTTTGTGTATATAATAGCTATATAGAATGTTTTTATTTCCTATTGCATAAAAGGAACGCTGAGTAGGGGAAAAAACACAAAGCCCCATCAGCTGAAATAGAAGTTGGTCTGGAAAGTCGGTAGGATATTTGGTTGTCATTTCATAGTATGCAATTCAGTTTACAATCTTTTTTGGGCAAGGAAGTGAAATTGTGCCAATTTGCGTTAGTTGCAAGGTTTAAACCGAGACACTGGTCCTTAAATAATTAGTAGATTTTAACATTTTTGACACTTTCTGCCAAAATGTTCTAATTTTGAGTCAGTGGTTTAGTATAATGTATGTTAGTAGCTTAGTTCAGAAAATACTTCGAACAAAATTTCATAGAATCATGGAGCAATGGTAATGTAAAGCTGGAAGGGACGTCAAGGAATCAAGTCAAGCCCCACTGTGCTGCAACAGGGCCAAGTAAACGTAGACCATCCCTGACAAGTGTTTGTCCAACCTGTATTAAACACCTCCAATGAGGGGGATTCTACAACCTCCCTTGGAAGCGTATTCCAGAATTTAACTACCCTTGTAATTAGAAAGATTTTCCTGTTATCTAACCTAAATCTCTCTTGCTGTAGATTAAGCCCATTACTACTTCTGCTATCTTCAGTGGACGTGGAGAACAATTGACAAAGTCCTCTTTATAACAATCCTTATTTGAAGACTATTATTAACTCTCCCCTCAGTCTTCTTTTCTCAAGGCAAACATGCCCAATTTTTTAATCCTTTCCTCAAAGGTCAGGTTTTCTAAAGCTAAACAATAAAGCATTGTTTTCCATACCTGCTTTATAAATTTTTCTTATTGCATGTCCTAATTAATCAGTTTTCATAGGAGTAAGAGGGGATTTGTTTTCTAATTAGTAAAGAATATACTAATGGCACAACCAATGCACACATTATACAGTGGCAGCATTAATTATTTTTTTATACCGGGAGTATGATTTGGTGCAATTTCCTCATGATCTCTTGTATAATATGTCAGTAATACAAGCTTATAGTTTCCACTGGCATGAAGTCTCACCCATCTGGTGAGCTATGCATGTCACAAGGTCCTAGGAGAATAATCTCATCTTGGTAGATTAAATTGGATACACCATCATATTATAAACCCTTTGCCTAGTTCTTGGCCTTGGTGATTGAGAGATAATATCATAATTTCCTATTCTCTCAATTAAATCCATTTTAAAAAGTATTAATATATCTCAAATTGAAAAATGTTACAAAGGGGGAGGGGATGTTCAATTTAATAGGATGCTTTAGCAGGGATATTGGGATCTAACATTGTGAGGTTACCATGCTAAGGTTTTAACTAAACATTCAAATCTAGAAAGAAGTATTGCTGATTTTCTTATGGGTTAGCATTAGTACCATGAAATTGGCTTATTGAGCTAACTGAGCCTCAAATCACAATTTTACAATACTTCTACCCTAAGCATTCCAGGGCAGGATGCAGTGCCAAGAGGAGGCGGATCTTCCCATTTTTCTATTACAGTTTTTCACACTCTATATTATTTTGCATGAAATGTTGCATCAGGTGTTTGCTTTAGTACAACAGCCTTAAAAGTACACAACAGGTTCAAACTCCCATATATTTCTTACAACAACAAGAAGCCTTTATTTATATTATAAATAACACCTACGCTGGGAAGCAGACTAATCAGTTTCACTTTTGTTGTTTAGATCAATTTCACTGGCACCTTACAATCTTAGGCCCATATCTTTCAAACACTAAAACACTTTGAGTAACATTGCACATGTGAGTAGTCCCAATAAATTAAGTAGGAGCATTTGTGTGAAAAATGTTACATTCAACTCCGTAGGACTGAGTAGCATGTGAAGTGTTTATAGGATCAAGGTCTTTCCATGCCAAACAATCAGCCTGATTCAAAGCCCACTGAAGTCTACAGAAGGATTCCCAATGAATCAAGACTATTGCAGGGGAATATATATTCAGTTTTTTCTCTCTTTTTTTTTGTTCTTTTAATTAATTTTATTTCATGGAAACCATTATATTAATCTTATTTTTTAATAAAATCTAAATAAAGGGCTAAATTTGACCTGGCTGTTAATTAAACAATCAGTGCTATAGAGTAGTGTAGTAAGAGGCAGCATCAGAAGAAAAAAAAATCCAGTTTAAATAAATGGTCTTTCTCTTTGATGAAAGTTTCAGTTTTTGTAAATATAAAAATATGCATCTAATTACAGATAAAGCCAATCAGTTAATGTCTTGTAAGGCTAAAGGCCATCAGGGCTAGCATAAGCAATTAGCTCAGTTGCTACTGTGGTGTTATACCTGCATACTCCCGGACTGTAGCCCTATTCCCTGGGCTGATTGCCCTCTGTCCTATGCTTCAAGTAATGTAAATTGTATCTTGTCCCTAGGTAATCGAGATCAGTGTTGCCTTGTCTGTCCACTCACTGCTGATGCCCTCTCTATGCTGTGATAATGGTTTTGGTGGGCAATCAGGGAAGATGCCTTCTTGACTCATATCTCATAATAGATTGTCCTCCTCAGGCAAAATTGAATAACCGCCGACATGGCCTGGAGGCAAGCAATACGAATTCAATAAGTCTGCAGGGTCAATGTCCTGTTATTTTTGGCAAGCAAGTAATTATTCTACACTAACATTCAGTAATAGGAGCAGGAAACTGCTGGAAACACCTTCATCCTTATACCCAGAATTGTCACCTTAATAGGATATTCTTCTAATAAGAAGTAATTCCGTCTTCTTCCAATGCCCTTTGCCATCAGTTCTACTTTTTCATACACATTTTATGTATGTATTTTGTAGAGGCTTTTACCAGCAGCCTCTGTGGGAAAGTTTAACAACTTCACTGCCTGTTGTTTGATATTTTCCACTTTTATGGGTTACAGTTGTGCTGTCTATTTGTTTTTACTGATTTGTGAAAGATTTATTATAAACCAAATACAGCTGTTCTCCCCTTTCGTACACTGAAACTATTTTGGCAAACCTATTTTCCACTATGAAAATACATTTTAAATTGCTTCCTTCGCCCAGCTTTCCAAGTGTGATCATCCAGTTGTTATTTAGTGGTGCGGAATAGGTGCCAGGGTGGTTGTAGGCTCACTTAGGGAAAAGAAAATGCATATACTTCAAAAATAAACAGCATAAGAAAGAAGAAATGGGCTCCCTCCCCTCTTTTTGGTGGCATTTAATATTATTATGTGCAGATCACAAGAATGAATTAGAATATCTAAATCTTATCTGTAAATTCAAACCATTTGTGTGTCTGCTTTTGCATTTACGTTTTTGAATCATATACATTTAATTTAGTTGCCTAACCTTTACCTTAGACTAATATTATTATTAACCTTTTAATATACTTAAACAGTTTTTCCACAGAACTTAAAATAGCCCTGTGCTTATTTTAAAAGGGCACATATTTCACTACATCAGTTTCCACTGTCAAAATTTGGACCAGTGCAGTGTTTTCTGTCATTTTTTAAAGAAATATTAACTTATACATTCTTCAAGCAAGTATACTTTGCTGCAAATTAAAGTAATCCTTTCCCCAATTTTAGGCTGGAAAAGATTATTATATTTATTATTTAAAAGAAACAAGAACAAAAAATCCAAGCGTCATAAATCTTTGAATACAGTTGCTTCTATCTAAGTTGTTTGGTGCTTTTTCTGTCTTTGTAGAATGAAATGTTTTCTATTGCATGGAAATTATTGCTTTATTCACTGAAAGAAACCTTTATCTCCTCCCTCTTGAGATCAGTGCACAGAGAGTAACGAAGAGCCTCATATAAGAGCAGAATAAGCACTTTCTGTGACTGATTGACGATTGATTATTGTTGGGATGTCTCCCCAAGGTCTCTCGTCACTATGCTTTTTTGACAACCTGTCTCCCTTCTCAACATGAAAAAGGTGTTTTGATCTGCATCAATTTTGTTTGTTAACTGTGACAAAACTTATACCAATACTGCTCGTGTTCAGCTGTCGATGTTGATTTAGGTCCTGAGTATTAGAAAATCCCACGTTAATAATATACCCGGTTCTTTGTGAAATATATTCCATTATTGGAGATGCTTAACAGCTTGTGTTTAAATGATTCCCCCCCCCCTTCTTCTGTGCATTTAAAATGCCATTTATAATACAGCCTCAGTATAATTTAATTTAACCAATGGAACTTTCTCCTCATTACTGTGTTGACAGCTCACTGTAAAATTAATCTCCAATTGTGCTTTAGCCAGCTAAATTACCTAACATATACTGCTTCAGCATTTGACATTTTTTTAATAGTACAAAGTTACCTTTACTAGTACTACTGCCAAACTCACACAATTCTTGGTACTTGTACTGAAAATTTACAAACTCTTCAGATTTTAGCTGGGGAAATGTTGTGGGTTTTGTTTTCTTATTTGTTACTTCATTGCAAAAGAGGAATTATTTTCCATACAACATCTGCACTATTAGGACACCTAACGAAACTGATGGAAACCAAACAAAGGAATCATTCAAAACTTGTACGAGGGCTCCTTTACATGCAGCTCCTTGTGTGTATCTTGGACCTTGCAACAGTAAGTACGTAAGAGAGATCGATTTTTAGGAAAAACTTCTCATTGATTTCAACTTCTGCTCAAAAACTGTTGGCTCTAAAAGTCCCAGAGAAAGAAAAAAAAGAAAGAAACCTTACTGAAAGTATACATGTGCAAAGCTGCTATAAGCCTGATGTCCATCCTCATCTACAGATAGAAAATTTGATCACTCTTTGAATTTACATTAGGTCTCATAAAGTGTGTTTGAAGTACTTTAGTGGTACCAAATAATGATATAAATAATGAACCAGATCGTCATCTGGTGACTTCAATGGGGTATACTAACTGAGAAGCTGGTCCAGTGTCCCTCTCTCCAAATTGAGATGTTCCTCATCTTATGTATATGTATTAATATATGTATTGTGTATATGTATGTATCTCCACACTGCGTTTTCTCCATAATTTTTAACTCTATCTTTTTTCTTATTTAAAAATACATTTGTTAGAGTGAAAACTGAGGCTGATTTGAATGTTGTAAAATATATGGATATGGTATCCACCATTTATAAATTGGTATTTACCTTATTTTTCCTAGACTTTTGGGCTTGCATTCTGTTTTCTCTCAGATGTGTCGAATACATACATATATGTATCATATTTTCACTAGTCCTCTAAAAAATATTGAGTAAAAAATGATAGACAAAAAGTTAAGAGCCTGATCCTGAAAATCCTTTGTCATGGGGTGCACCACTCACTGCTGGTATGGCGGCATCTCCTGGTCACTCTGGGGATTAGCTCTTGAGGTCAATACCCCTTCCTGCAGTTTGCACACCATCACCCTCTCAGATCTGCAGCTCCTTTCTCATCCCAGGAACCATAGTGTTCTCTTTGTGGCTCAGCCCTCTGGCTAGGTCACTCAGTGTTTCCCCCTCTTCTGGTGTACAGTCCTTCAATTCACTGTCACTCCCACAATGACCCAGACAGTCTTCCTATTCATTGTCCCACTGGTCTGTGCCATGCTCTTGGTGGCTGGTAAGAGAACCGAGGCCTACCAGCTATTCTAGGTTCCAGTCCAGGGACCCTCAACCCAGCAGTTCTGGGCTTTCCTCTACCAGCTTGCATTGCTCCTTCCCTGGACTGCTTACTATAACTCCTGGTTTCCTGCTTTGCTCTGTGCGTACCAGTTCCAAACCGGCCTTCTCTTCCCAGGAGGTGACAGCCATCCCTGGAGCAACCCCGAGCTGTTGCTAGCTTCCTGGCTTTATAGGCCCCACCTGTTCCTGCACAGATCAATTCCTGCTTGCAATCAATTCCCTGCTCCCTGGCTCTTCCTCCAGGTTCAGCCTCTGGAGCAAATAGGCCTACTTGGCCACCTTCACCCCTTCCAGTGCTGTGTAGGGTGATCATGCTTTCACATCCTTATTCACAAGTACAGCCTTTACCCATGCGAGTTGTCCCATTGATTAATTAGTTTATTCCTGTACCGTAGTTTGAAAGTGTACAGGGCTAAATATTGTTCATTTATTTATTATTAATTTACCAGAAGTGATTACTCATGTAAGGAAAGGTTCGCAGGGTCCTACATTTCTACCAAAAAAATAAAAATCCCCAATGATTTTAGAACAAAGAGTAATATATTTAGAGAGAGATTTATTTTTCTTGTTAAAAAAATAGGTAGATGGGTTGTACAAAGTACTAAATGTTACATGAGATATTGGCAAGTGTGTTTCTAACTTAAGTCATTGCATAAATGTCATTTGCCAGCAGAAAAATCTTTTTTATTGAATGAGAGAGTAGAGAAAGTAGTCTTATAAAAACTACACTTTATCATTTGTTGGCACAGATGTTCAAGGTCCTCTTCCACTCTCCCAGCTGCCTTTACTTATTACAGCTTTTATTTTGTCCAAACTTCCTGGTGTTTCTTAAATGTATATTTGTACATCAACTGCTAAAGCCCATTGAATTGTTTGGGTTTCCTTTTATTTGTCATATTAAAGCTACTGTGAAACATTACTGTTTTAAGAACAAGACCACTACATTTCTGGAAGTCTAGTGTCATGTGTTGTGTTGTTAAAGCCTGCCAATTTTTGTCTTTGTCTTTTTTTTCCTTTACCTTGTAAAATGACAAATTATGCATCAAATTCACCAACAGAATAAAACACCTTTAAAATAATTCATGCATTTGAAAATAATAGTATTGTAAGAGTGAATTCAACAGACAAAAGAACCTCTCAGTTTAAGGTCTGATCCTGTAAGATGGGAGATCCTGTGAGAGGGAGAAAATACAATGGAGCTACTTAGATACTATGGTGATATGATCCAATCCAAGAACTTTGAGATGCTGAGTATCTTTAATTCCTAGTCTCTTGAACTAGGGTTGAGGTTCTAAAGAACCTTGAAGTATGAGCTCACAAGGGGCACTGAGCACCTTATAGAATAATTTCTTAAAGCCAAAATGTCATCTGCAACCCATGCTTTGTGTGGGCACAGAGGACATATACAGTCATTAACTATTCAGAGAACCCTGCAATACCCATGTACAGCTCTGAATTTCCTTGCTTAAGGGAATATAGTTCATCATAGACCTTGAGCTGACTACAGGAGATTTACATCACAAAGGGATGAAAAGTATTAGCCATTCAGAAGAAACTCACCAGAGTTCTAAATGCTTAGTGGTTAAAGGGTAGTTGGGAGGTTAAGGTGGGGATGGTGTCTGGTAATGGTCCTACTGCAGCAGGGACAGGATGCTTGTCTATCTGCAGTACCTTTGAGCTCTGTGGCAATTGCTGCTACTGCTGCCCAGCAGGGATATAGTAAGGAAGTAGTCCTGACTGGATAAAATGTTCTTATTTTTCATAGGCACCTGATTTAAATTGAAGTGAGTTTCAGTAAAATGTCTTAGACAGTCATTTGATCCATTATCAGAGATCAACCAAACAATTTTTATTCCCAAACCAAACATTTTTGTGTGTGTGGAACAAACATACCTTCTGTGAAATTTATTGTTTAGAAATGTTAGCCAACAGGATTTTGGAGCAAGAATTGACAACCCATGAACTATATCGCAAATCATGTAAATAGTTCTATTTTTTAAAACCACACTCAATGACATATATTAACTGTTCCTTGACAGATATGTCTGTTAATTTCTTAATAAATAGCTCAAAATATATATTTTTAGAAGCTGAATAAATGTTTGATTCTGCTTTAGAAACAAAGTAGTAGCAACATCAATAGGGAAAAAAACTATTTGGCCAACATTCCTGCTACATGTCTAGGATATGAGTCTCCCATGCAAATTCACAGTAATTACAGGTTAACAATGTGGCAAAAGTAAATGGTTACTATGTGCAACATTGTGATTAAAGCATCTGTTACTAGTCTGTTAAATTGTTTTTTAAAATGTAAATGTGGTGCACAATATCTGTGTGACTTTTACTTGTTTCCCATTCTCAGGGGAGGTAAGGTGGATATAGCATCTCCTATATCTCAGCATGGAATGAAGACACAGCATAGTGGAAGCTGAAAGGGAAACAAAAGGTATATAATAATGATATTGAAAAATGCCTGATACTTAAATTTAATGACCAGAGTGATTACATTAAGACACATACAAGCCATCTCTTCAGCTGGTGTAATTCGGTGGATTGCTATTGACTTCAGGCTTGTGACAGTTGATCACTTCAGTGGAGCTACATCAGATTACACAAACTGATGATCTGTCCCAAGATGATATCCTGACAGTACAAAAATCTTTGGCATATTGAAAAGTGAAAATGAGTCCAGTATAACACTAACTGAGTTTAATGTCAAAATAAATAAGACAGGGGCCACTGTACTGGTTGTATTATTTATTTCCATATTTAATTCCATATACATCTTAATTCTCTAGTTAGAATGAAGTAGCTACAGAATTTACAATCCTTTGCCCCACAATGAGGCTGAATTAATTTAATTCACTTCATTGGAAGTTTGGGGTTCACAGTAACTCACCGCAGGCAAATAGTGGATATTTACCACCTGCTGCAAAGTAGCTATAGAGTATTCTAAGAAAGATACTAGCTCTGCCTGTTGTAGTAGTTTCTTCATGGGTCTGACCCAGAAATAGACACTCAAGGGTCCTTCAGAGACAGGAAATTATTGCCTCCAATCTTTAGCTCCCTCTTTCTCCCTTCTTTGAGTTTGTGCATCTTTACGTTTGCCCACTCCCTTCCATGAGTTCAAGAGTGATGGCTTTTCCCTTCCACTATGGGGTCTAATTGGATAGATGGATGCTGAGCAGAAGGAGGGGGTTTCAATTAACCACTTCCTCTTTCTCTCACTCACTTGCAAGAGGATGTGTTTGCTGTCCTGACTTATATACATTATTCAGATGCTGTCCATCTCTGATCTCCTATCTGATTGGCTGGTGTGGTTTTTATGGGGCTTGTGTATATGATGACTTATTCATTGGGTTGAATTTGTGCAATGTGCTTTATGCAGTTGCCTGCAGGAGTCTGTAAAACATTTTCCATAGTAGCAGATTAGCTGGTCAGTCTGGATTTTTCAGATTCCTCATACCAAGCTTCGCCATTGCTATTAAATGTTAGTGATGAATTGTAACCTTCTGGCAGGTATCAAATGGCAGTAACCAGGGCTAGGTTCAATAATATGTCTAGGGGATCCTTTCTAAAATAAATAAAATATGGCACAAACCCTCACCTAAAATCTTTTTAAATCTCCTAGTCCCCTTTAGGGGTATTTCTTCCCCACTTACACTCAGGAGACCTTGGGAATAGAATACCACAAATACCTTTTATCTGGAAAAAACACAGTAACCAAATGTTTTTGTATAAATTAGAAACCCCAAACAGTGTATTATGGGTATGGCCAATCCCTCAGTCCCAAAAATACTCAGTGATGGTCAATAGGCATCAGAGGGTGGTTCTCCTCTGCTGGTCTGTTCCAGTCTAGTGAAGCCCACCAGTGAAGTCTAGTCCTGCTCCAACCTGCAGCTATCACCTTCAGTTTCATGAAGTCAGTTCCACCTGCTCAGCTGCTATCTGATCTGATTCCACAAAGTCAGTCAGCAGCTGTTGCTGCTCCATCATTACCAGCATCAGCAGGAGTAGTAGTTCAATCCAGTCCTGTCTTATTCCATAAAGTCAGTTCTCAGGGCTCAGAATCTAATCCAGAGCACAGCAGGCCATCTAGACAGAGCTCTTATTGAATTTGAGTTACTTACATAGAGAGAGTTCCCACTACCTGTCAGCTCAGGGAGACCAACCTTCTACAGGGTACATTTTGCAAAATGATACACCCTATAATGAATACTGTTACTTTAACAAATTATTACTTGTTAGACACATTAAACACAAAAAGCTATATCAAAAGAACATTAAGGTTGCTAAGTCAAGCACTCAAAAGTTAGAAAGTGCCAAAATAAAGTTTACTTTGTGCATATGCTTTATGATAGTCTTTAATTACGTGGTCACATACTACTTTTCCCACAGGACCTCTGCGATATTCGGTGCATAGAATTTACTAGTTCTTAATTATCTAATACTTGTTTATAGTGAGTGTCTGTGGCTAAATGTGGCTAAATGTTTTTCCTTTGCTGCAAAAGGTCCCACAAACATTTTGTATTTCAAGGACTCTGGAACACAGTTTGCAGCTCAATGAATATAATTAAAAGGAGCTTTTGACAGCTAATCAAACTTCATATTGAAGGTCTATTGATTGCTGTTGCTATTGTCTTACATTTTCAAAGGAAAAACATCCATAGAGAAGTCACTTAAAATTTACAAACTGAGCAATTAATAGTATAATTATCAGGACAGCTGTGAGTGACTGATTAAAGGAGTGGAATAGCTGCTGTTTAGAATTGTCTGAAACCTGCATTCCAACCGAACCAACCTTCTATGCACATACACAAATGAGTGTATTACAGGAATATAGAAAGCATCGCCATTTGTCACATTTTTACCCTGAGCCCCCAGATTGTGCCTTCTTGATATATGTCCAATTTCTAAACTGAAATGAAGCTTTAATAACTTTTAGTCTCCCATTACAAATACAACGGCGTATCTTTTATCTTGCTGCGCTGACATATAAATATATTATCATTGACATTAAGGCAAATACTTCCCCAGATTATAGTATGTTACATTTGGACCAACACAGATACAACACTGAAAATGTTTAACTCATTTGTAGAATACACGAACCGTAAGAAATAGGCTAAAGCCTGAATTTGACTGCAGTATTTGTAAATTAATTGGAAAATAGGTCTACAGTGATAGTTCTTGAAAACTTACCAGTTGCATCACATAACTAAATAAATAACTAAATATCTGCAGTATTTAAGATATTTCCAATAGTGAGTAGAGTAATGAACATGGGAATACTAAAGATACTGAGGTACTAACGATACTAGTTCTTTCTTAGGTAAAATTTGCAAGTATTTAAGAATAGAGCATTATAACACTTTCTTTTGAAGTACAACAGTACCTCACTAGTCACACTGTTAAAATGTACATTCAGGCAAAAAATGGCAGTCTCTTCCCACCTCTTAGGAAAAAAAATATTATGCCATTCTTCTGTAATGAGGTCTCATGTTGCTTAAGGCTTAATTATTTTTTTCCCAAAATATACAATAGCACAGAATATTTCCTAATATATTAAGCATTTTAATAAATAAGTAAAGCAAACTACATTTGTCAAAATAGAGAGAATACTATTTTATGATGCTTTATCATTATGTCTTTAAATTGTATGTGTTCACCAACTAGCTTTAATTCTCAAAATTCAGTCATTTGCAATGGGTTTCCCTGTCCTTTGCTGAAGTAAGTATGTACAAACTTATTTGTATGTGATGGCAACATCATAAATTGCTTTAGCCACTGAAAAACAATAAACTGAACATGTTACAAGAGGAACCAGTGCCTTTCATTGGTATTACCTCTTTCAAGATGACAGGAGACTCAAGAGGCCTCAGAATTCTTAGTTGTGCGAGTTTGTGACTAATAGGTGGTTTGATGTGACAAGAGCAAGCTGTCAAGGGAAATTGAAACATCTTTAAGCTCAATAGCCTTTGTGTCTCATTCTTTTGTAGGTTATTGTTGCGAGGCCTGTGGGGACCCCTTTTACAGTTTGCATTCACAGACAATATGCGATCAGCAAAAACTGTGTAGTTTTACTGTTATTGATCTGCTGCCATTCCATACCACAGCTAATTTGCCTGTTAGTTGTAATTTTAAAAGCTAGTTATAGTTTTATGGTGTATCCAACTCAAATAGTTATTTTCTGTCTAATTAAAATAACTTTATCCACCAAAATCTCTTCTACTTTTTAGTAAAAGAGGGACAGTACATGCTCTCATTTCTTCTTATTTTCTTAATCTGAAGACTACTGTGAGGAAAGGTAAGGATACTCCTCAGAAACTGTTGAACTGTTATTAAAGCATTCAAATTTAGAAACTCCCATCATGCAAGGGACAAGCAATATATACTTTACCTGCAATGCATAAGAAATGCACTAAGCATGATAAAAATGTAATATAAGAAAATTCATAGTAAGATAACCATTTTTTGTTGGGCAACTCTACGAGATCTTTACTTAACATATGAGTGTAAGAAAGAAAGGGAAGATCTTGTCACCGTTCCTCAGTGGGTCACCGCTGAGAATGCCAAATTCAGGACAGACTGCTGAGAAATAGGGCGGACTCACCCCAAACTGGTGATTACTCTCTCATTAGATTATACCAAGCCAGTAACAAAAGTAAACTTCTGTCTCACCGCATTGGTTAACAAGAAGTCAACAATACAGTCTCGTTAGGCATTCCAGCCCTTGGCTAACCACCCAGACACTGAACTCTATGATGGTTACTGAAAACCAATTGAATCAAATAAAGGGTCCTTCTAATTCCAAAAGATCAGACACTTATCCAGGGCAATATATAACTCACATCTTACCCAATAATCACACTGATACCAATCCTTTAGTAACTAAAAACTGAAGGTTTAATAATAAAAGAAAAGAAGACAAGGGTTAATAGATCATATATATATACAAATAATTGCAGAGTCCTTATATCAAGTTTGTAGCAGTGATAGAATAAACAAGTTGGCTTGTAAAGTCCTTCTGGTAACTTCCAAAAGATTGGAAGGTCCTCAGTTCATAGCTGAAAATGCTCCTTTTAGTTGTAAATCCACAGTCCAGAGAATCAGGGCAGGAATGAAGCAAAATGGAGATATCTCAGGGGTCTTTTATATCCTTTGCTATTTTAACCCACACACTTTCTAGGTGTGGTATTCTGTCCCATCTAGTGGCACCAAGACCTCTTAGAGAGAGAGATTAATGTGTTTGCTCTACAGCTTGGGCTGTTAGCTAGGGCTGTACAGCAGACTCATTAATCTCTCTCTCTAAGTGGTCTTGGTGCCACTAGATAGTACAGAACACCACACCCAAAAGATGTGTGGGTTACATACTTCCCCTAGCTGAGGAAGCATGGCTTGAGCTTTAGAGACTTCCCAGTTGAAATCCTGGATGAATCCCCACTTGTAACACTGACAGACCCCGGTCGTTGGTGGGCGGGATTGAACCTGGGTTCTTTGGAGCTTGGTGCGTAAGCCTCTGCTGCATGAACTAAAAGCCGTATGGCTCTTAGCTAATACTGTAGAGCAGACTCATTAATTCTCACTCGCTCGCCTGGTCTACAGTGGAGGGGGGGAGATTGATCTGAGTTACACAACTTCAGCTCTTGAAGCCGGAGAGAAGCCACGGCCCTGTACCCTGCCAGGGACAGATAGCACTGGCGCCCGCAGCCTCAGAGTTCTCTGTCCCTGGCAGGAGCGGGGCCGCGGCTTCTCTCTCCTGCTGGGCACTAGGCTCTAGGGGCACTAGGCAGCGCACATCAATGCACCGGGTTGGGGACCACTGACTTAAACTGACCGGCTTGAAACCCCGTTATACCATGACCCCGCATTTAGCGCAATGGAATTTTTTGGACCCCAAACATTGCGTTATAGTGGGGTTTCACTGTATGTAGGATGCCCATACATAGCCAGTATTCATAACTTCAGATACAAAAATGATACATACATTTAAAGAGGATAATCATGCTTAGCAAATCATAACTTTTCCATTGACACCTCACATGATCTACTTTTGTACAAGAGTTGTTGCAATTGTATAACAGTGGCAATATCAATGATATAAATGGTCATATTCAACCATACAGCATCACAAATCCAAAATGGGTTAACTTCAAAAGGGTTGGATTTAAGATTTGTATAAACATCCCTAAATTTAGATACTTATATGAATGTAGCCAAACTCCTTTCATTTGAAAATTGGGCTAAAAATCTCATGGAATTAGTCTTTATTGTAGAACTCAAGAATTCTCTGGTTTTGCATGACTGGAAATATACGGTAATGAAATAGCTTTCTTGCAGTATTGCAGATCTTCCACTTCCAGCACTAACCAACACTGGGAACATGAACATTTTTTATTTTTTAAAGTTGACTTCCCCCCCCCCCCAAAATTTGAGTTCAGTTCAGTTTGAGTTGTGGCTGGCGAGTTGGGTTATGCAATATAATACAATCAATCCACCAATCCTTGAAGCCAATACTATGCTCTTGCACACACTCAAAGAAATATTAATATCTTGTGGCCACAACAGGCCTTTGTGAAAACAAAATTAGATGCCTGTAAAGAACACAGCTGTACAGCAAATTGGCACATGAGCTTCATTAGTGTGATAAAATACTTGCTACTGTTCTTCTGTTATTGTTTTCACTCCTGGACCTGAAAACTTCCTCCCCTGCTCCTCAGAAAAATGATTCAAGAAAACATCTGTGACCACAAGAATTAAACATGGTTGAAAGCTACAGGCTCCAGATAAAAAGCTCTGGAATTTGTCATCTGCTGCAAGCTAGCTATGTATCTGTCTTAGACCCTCTGGTTAAAAGCTTGTTGAATTGCCATGGTTTCCCTAGATGCAATGCTCCACAGATTTACCTTGGATTGATGAAATTCTATTTGCTGGGTATTCTACCACAAATGTTGTACTTGATAGAATTACTTATTGTCAAAGCCTAAAATGGAAACAAATGATACTCTGAATAACCGACATAAATGATGGAATTTGTAATAATCATCAGCAGATAACAGGAAATCACTCCACTCTATTGTAATACTAGCAAGACTTGAATTACCAATACAAATGTCGTATTCACTCCAAGTATTATGTAATGGATTTACAACTTTCTCTTAACAAGCCTTTCAGAAAGATTAACTGTCAGATAGAAGATTTCCCATAAGAAAAGTTGAAAGCTTTCAAAAGGAGTGTTTCAACTTCTTCCATTTGGAGAAGCAATTCTCAATGTCTGTCTGATATTCTTTTATAAGTAGCTAGCAGTTTGGCAATACAATCAGGATTGAAGGCCACTGCTGTGCTTTCCTGAAATTTCAGGGGAACTGCTAGTTATAGGAGAGGTGAATAGCACATTAGGAGTAGTTGTAAACCCTTCTGAGAATGCCAGGAGCTAAATAAATCTGAATTCATCCTATAGGGCTATATTGTGACATTGCAATCTGCCCAATGCACGATTCAGCCTTAGAGCAACCCAGGACAGCAATTGTGACTTGGAGGGTTTATAGAGCCTGTTTTCATGTTTTCATCCCACACAACTATCTGTGATGTGTCATTAAGTCCCTGCACTGCTGTGCTACCTGGGACAGAATTCAGACCTTAATTTGTGTCCTTTATTCACACTCACTTCCTGAGAAACAGTTGCCTTTTGCACTGGGTTTTCATTAACAATAAGCTTTGGAATTATGGAAAAGAAAAAAAAGTAGCCCCCAAACTCACCCACCACAAAGAAGGTCCATTTGGCTAGATGTACTCTTGACAGATATGCCTTGCCAGGTCTCCTGGCTTTTAAAATATTTGTATTTTTAGATTGTCTTGTTTTTTAAAAAATGTACAATGTTTAAAAATACATCAAAACCTAAACTAAACAAGATAGACAAAAATGCTCAGATTCACATTTAACATTTCTTTCACTACCAAGTGATGGACTTTTGTAGTTTCCTTAAAATCAGCAGCAGCTGCTTTGGTTTGTTTGTGCTTAAGTCAGCAATTTCAGGAAGAAACTGCCAAGTAGAAGAGAGGGATCCAGATGCTTTCTTTGCTTTTACTAAAATGGGGAGGAAGGGATACTGCTGAAAGCTCTGCAATCCTTTTCCCAATTCCACCTGTCAGGTATTGCAGTTTCTCTGCAAAGGGTTTTAATGAGGCCATTGTAAAACTATCCAGGAGACAGTAATCTCCTCATAAGGTTGTTGAGTTATGCCCACTTTCCTTACATAAGTGTCTTCATTGGTTCCTAAATCCACAAGCTTTATGAAAACTAGTTGGAGGAGCAGGTTTTTGTAGTTTGTAGTTTGTGGATTGTATTGTGGAGTTTGTGTGTGAGTGAGTGTGTGTGCAGGCTGCTAGGGACCGTGTGCTGGGAGTGAGGCTGAGCCCTGAGTTGGGGGCGGGGCTTCCCTGATTAGGGGTCCTATATAAGGAGCCAGGCACTCAGGCAGCGGCAGACAGCTGCAGCGGCACAGGAGCCAGCAAACAGAGCTGCTAACAGGGGAGTTTCAGTGGGAGGTTACAGGGGAGACCAAGGCAGAGAAACCAGGAAGTCAGACAAGGGAAGGGGCAGGAGTCTGCCAGCAGCCCAGTGCTTGTTGGTGGCCTGTGGTGCGGTGTGAGGCATGGATTGCCAGGCACAGAGTTGGAAGGATATGATTGAGGCAGAGGCAGCAGGTAGAGACACATTGAGGATGACCGGATGCGGTAGCTGTGGCATGTACATGGTCCTGGAGGGGGCACCTGAAAGGAGTTTTGTCTGCATGAAGTGCCGCCTGATAGAGCTGCTGGAAGAAAAGATAAGAGGACTGGAGATGCAGGTGGAAACTCTGGCTGAGTTTAGAAGGGGGTTTGAGCAGATGATGGAACACAGACATGATGAGGCACAGGGGATAAGCGCAGACGAGCGGATAGAAGCAAGACCAAAGAATTCTGAGGAGGGGCTGCTGGGTGAGGAAAGTGGACAGTGGAAGCATGTGACTAGGAGAACCAGGCAGAGGAAAAGACGGGCCAGCGATGGAGAAATAGAACTCAGGAACAGGTTTGCTGAGTTGGAAAATGAAGATGGAGCACAGCAGGCTGCTGAAGGAGAGAGGGCAAGGAAAAAGAGACGAGCAGCTAGTCCTGCAGAAGGAGGGGAGGGGTCAATGGAGGCGACACCAAGTATGAGCCCTAGGAGGATTGTAAGGGCAAATACAAATCGAGAGGACTTGCGGCCAGCTGGTGTGGGGGATAGACCGGAGAATCACACTGTTGCAAGGAAAAGGCAAGTCTACGTGATTGGAGACTCTTTACTGAGAAGAATAGACAGGCCTGTAACTAGACCTGATCGGGAGAACAGAAGGGTGTGCTGTCTGCCAGAGGCTAAGATACAGGATGTGGACCTGAGGCTGAATAGGATCCTAGCGGGAGCGGGAAAGAATCCGTTGATTGTCCTTCATGTGGGAACGAATGATATGGCTAGTTACTCACTGGACTGTATCAAGGAGGACTATGCCAGACTGGGGAAGACGGTCAAAGAAATCGAAGCTCAGGTGATCTTCAGTGGGATTCTGCCGGTTCCTAGAGCAGGGCGACGAAGGAGTGACAAGATTATGGTGATCAACAGATGGCTCAGGCATTGGTGTTATAAGGAGGGCTTTGGGATGTACGGTCATTGGGAAGCGTTTACGGATAGACAACTGTTTGCTCAGGATGGACTTCATCTAAGTAAGGAGGGAAATAGAATTCTAGGATGGAGGCTCGCCGACCTCATTAAGAGAGCTTTAAACTAGGAAATTGGGGGAGATGATTGGGAGATGTTCGGGAGATCTCCACGCCAGAATATAACCTGGAAAGGGAAGTAACAAAGTGAGAGGGGATACCCTGCGGACCAAAGAATTGATCCAAGGAGGAATAGTGGAGTAGAAACCAGATCAACGGGTGATGCTGGTGGTAGAAGGTCTGTGCACAACGGGGGAAAGAATGTCACTGACGCCAAACGCCAAAAATTAAAATGTCTGTACACTAATGCGAGGAGCCTAGGTAACAAGATGGAGGAACTGGAGCTACTGGTGCAGGAAGTGAAACCGGATATTATAGGGATAACAGAAACCTGGTGGAATGGTACTCATGACTGGAGTACAGGTATTGAAGGCTATGTGCTGTTTAGAAAAGACAGGAAGAAAGGCAAAGGTGGTGGAGTAGCCTTGTACATCAATGATGAGATTAACTGTAATGAAATAAGAAGCGATGGAATGGATAAGACAGAGTCTGTCTGGGCAAAAATCGCACTGGGTAAAAAAGCAACTAGAGCTTCCCCTGAGATAGTGCTTGGGGAGTGCTATAGACAGCCGGGATCTGATTTGGATATGGATAGAGACCTCTTTAATGTCTTTAATGAAGTAAACACAAAGGGGAAATGTGTGATTGTGGGAGACTTCAACTTCCCGGATATAGACTGGAGGACGAGTGCTTGCAAGAATAATAGGGGTCAGATTTTTCTGGATGTGATAGCGGATGGATTTCTTCATCAAGTAGTTGAAGTACCTATGAGAGGGGATGCCATTTTAGATTTGGTTTTGGTGAGCAGTGAGGACCTCGTAGAAGAACAGGTGGTACGGGACAACCTTGGTTCGAGTGATCATGAGCTGATTCAGTTCAAACTAGATGGAAGGATAACCAAATGTAGATCTGGGATTAGGGTTTTAGACTTCTCGAGGGCTAATTTTAAAGAGTTAAGGAAATTAGTTAGGGAAGTGGATTGGACGGAGGAACTTGTGGATTTAAATGTGGAGGAGGCCTGGAATTACTTTAAGTCGCAGCTGCGGAAATTGTCGGAAGCCTGCATCCCAAGAAAGGGGAAAAAAAACATGGGTAGGAGTTGTAGGCCAAACTGGATGAGCAAGCAACTCAGAGAGGGGATTAGGAAAAAGCAGAAAACTTACAGGGAGTGGAAGAAAGGCAGGATTAGCAAGGGAAGCTACCTTGATGAGGTCAGAACATGTAGGGATAAAGTGAGGAAGGCTAAAAGCCGCATTGAACTGGACCTTGCAAAGGGAATCAAAACCAATAGTAAAAGGTTCTACAGCCACATAAATAAGAAGAAAACAAAGAAAGAAGAAGTGGGGCCGCTATACACTGAGGATGGAATGGAGATTAAGGATAACCTAGGCATGGCCCAATATCTAAATAAGTACTTTGCCTCAGTTTTTAATAAGACTAGTGAGGAGTTTAGCGATGATGGAGGGATGATAAACGGGAATGTGGATATGGAGGTGGATATTACCGCAACTGAGGTAGGGGCCAAACTTGAACAGCTTAATGAGACAAAATCGGAGGGCCCGGACAATCTCCATCCGAGGATATTAAAGGAACTGGCGCGTGAAATTGCGAGCCCGTTAGCGAAAATTTTTAAGCAATCAATAAACTCAGAGGTTGTGCCGTACGACTGGAGAATTGCTAACATAGTTCCTATTTTTAAGAAAGGGAATAAAAGTGATCCGGGTAATTATAGGCCTGTTAGCCTGATGTCTGTAGTATGTAAGGTCTTGGAAAAAATTTTAAGGGAGAAAGTAGTTAAGGACATAGTAATGGTAATTGGGACGAATTGCAACATGGATTTACTAAAGGTAGATCGTGCCAAACCAATCTGATCTCCTTCTTTGAGAAGGTGACGGATTACTTAGATAAAGGAAATGCGGTAGATCTAATTTACCACGATTTCAGTAAGGCGTTCGACACGGTTCCACATGGGGAGCTGTTAGTTAAATTGGAAAAGATGGGGATGAATATGAAAGTTGTAAGGTGGATAAGGAACTGGTTAAAGGGGAGACTCCAGCGGGTCGTATTGAAGGGTGAACTGTCAGGCTGGAAGGAGGTTACTAGTGGAGTCCCTCAAGGATCGGTTTTGGGACTGATCTTATTTAACCTTTTTATTACTGACCTTGGCACAAAGAGCGGGAATGTGCTAATAAAGTTTGCGGATGACACAAAGCTGGGGGGTATTGCTAACACGGAGAAGGACAGGGATACTATTCAGGAAGATCTGGACCACCTTGTAAACTGGAGTAATAGTAATAGGATGAAATACAACAGTGAAAAGTGCAAGGTCATGCACTTAGGGATTAATAATAAGAATTTTAGATATACGTTGGGGATGCATCAGTTGGAAGCGACAGAGGAGGAGAAGGACCTTCGGGTATTGGTTGATAGCAGGATGACTATGAGCTGCCAATGTGATACGGCTGTTAAAAAAGCAAATGCGATTTTAGGATGCATCAGGCGAGGTATTTCCAGCAAAGATAAGGAGGTGTTAGTACCGTTATATAAGGCACTGGTGAGACCCCATCTGGAATATTGTGTGCAGTTCTGGTGTCCCATGTTCAAGAAGGATGAATTCAAACTGGAACAGGTCCAGAGACGGGCTACTAGGATGATCCGAGGAATGGAAATCCTGCCTTATGAAAGGAGACTCAAAGAGCTTGGCTTGTTTAGCCTGGCCAAAAGAAGGCTGTGGGGGGATATGCTTGCTCTATATAAATATATCAGGGGGGTTAACGTTAGGGAGGGAGAGGAATTATTTAAGTTTAGTACTAATGTAGGCACGAGGACGAATGGGTACAAACTGGATATTAGGAAGTTTAGACTTGAAATTAGACGAAGATTTCTAACCATTAGGGGAGTGAAGTTTTGGAACAGCCTTCCGAGGGAAGTAGTGGGGGCAAAAGACTTATCTGGCTTTAAGACTAAGCTTGATAAGTATATGGAGGAGATGTTATGATAGGATAGTTTAATTTGGGCAATCGATCTTGGATTATCACCAGATAAGTCTACTCAATGGTCTGCGGGGAGATGTTGGATGGGATGGGAACTGAGTTACTGCAGAGAATTCCTTCTTGGGTGCTGGCTGGTGAGTCTTCCCCACATGCTCAGGGTTTAGCTGATCGCCATATTTGGGGTCGGGAAGGAATTTTCCTCCAGGGCGGATTGGCAGGGGCCCTGGAGGTTTTTCGCCTTCCCCTGCAGCGTGGGGCATGGGTCGCTTGCTGGTGGATTCTCTGCAGCTTGAGGTCTTCAAACCAATTTTGAGGATTGCAATAACTCAGTCCTGGGTTAGGGGTTGTTATAAAAGTGGACGAGTAGGGTTCTGTGGCCTGCCTTGTGCAGGAGGTCAGACTAGATGATCATATTGGTCCCTTCTGACCTACGAGTCTATGAGTCTATGAGGTCTAAATATTAATAGTACTCAGAATATTTAAACGATTCAATTAGTGTGCAGATATTATGGAAATCATTAGGTTTAGGTGAACGCTTGAGTAGGTGTCTGATGTGCTGACTTCTACTTTTTTAGAATGTGAAAATCTCAGATTTTATGGATTTTATAGATATCTTTGGTACCTACATCATTCATTCCAGCAGCCATTTATTAAATACATTGATACTTTAATTGTTTCTAAGAGTGGTTGCTTTAGTTGTAAGTTGTACTGTAGATTGTCTATCAATGATGTAAAAGTGCCTATGTTTTTTGCCACTATATTTTTCAACAATCTTGGTGAATAAGTGCTAATATGACAATTAAAATATTTGGTTATGATAATTTTTTGTTGGATTTTGGCCATGCATTTCCCATTGCCCTAAATTTTGAAGCAGTACACAAGTTGCTAAATCTTTATCTCCTATTAAAGTCAAGGAGTCCAAGGGCTTGTAATTTATATAATTATTTGGCTGTCTTATGCCCAATAGCTCTAAGGGAGATTTTATACATACAGGCTTCTCAGATGTCCCTAAGGGCAGGGTAATCTTCATCTTTCCATTCTGTGCTTCATATCTAGTTTAATGAGTTTCAATATGGCTGATTTCATTGCATATGTGACAAATAATTTACTCCTCAACATAGAAGCCCCTCCCATCCTAGTAACTGTTAGAACGAATTGTCACTGCCTTATGGCCTGACCTGCATCCCAAACAACCTGTGACTTCTAATTAGAAGAATGGGG
Organism: Gopherus evgoodei; assembly: GCF_007399415.2. Classification (NCBI taxonomy): domain Eukaryota; kingdom Metazoa; phylum Chordata; order Testudines; family Testudinidae; genus Gopherus; species Gopherus evgoodei. Next base: position 115,745,642 of record NC_044326.1, read on the forward strand.
GGCTGTTGGGTGAAGACACTGTAGAAGATGTGGGGCCAATAAGACAGGCTCTGAGGTTTGGAAGCCAGGGGAGCAAAAAAGAGACTCAGAGGAAGTTGAAAGGGGTGTAAACCTACAGTTGTGCAAGTGGGAGACTTAGTCTTACCCCAGAGAAGTTAATTGTATTTTGCCTGGAAGAATAATAGCCCCTGCAAAGGTATAGTTATGCTGATCAGGGAGCCATTACTCTGAAACAAGTCAAAGGGGTCATTTGTGCTAATTCATTAAAACTTCAACATCAATGAGCATTAAAGTGATGAAATTTTCTAGTACAACTACCATTTACAAGGCCCAGTGACATCAGTGGAATAATATGGCTCTAACTAGGGAAAAAATTCTGGCTCCACAATTTTTTTTTAAATGTTTGGGTTTTTTATAAAGTTTAAATCTTTGTAACTGTATTCTATACATAAAGAAATATCATTGTGGGATACAGTTTGTGTGAAAAATGCTATACAAAATAAAGTTGTATAAACTGAAAAAAAAAAAAAGCGTACATTGCCGAATGATAGTCTTCAGACCATATCTAAAACACCCAAAGTTCAAAAAGGTTTGGATCCACTGTTCTGGTTAGGGCCCACCTGCTCTTAATCTATGCTGGTTTTTATTCTTATCAGAGTCTTGACCGCAGAGGGAGAAAAAATAGACCAGAGAACAGTTGCTCTCTATACTGAACTTGCTTACATGTCTGTGTAATTTTTGTCCATTGTTCCTGAAAACACAAACCATACTCTTCCTCACTGACTTAACCAATTTTTTTTCTTTATACATTTGCTGGGTGTTTTATAAACCCTAAATCCTACACTGAAGTTCAGCAAAGCACTTGTTCAACATTAGCTACAGATCGAGTCCTCGAAGGTCAGATCTAGCTTACGATACTCTGAAAGTTTGGACATGAAGTCTGGTTTTGTGGATTCTTATGGAGATGAACCAAAGCCAAAACGTGAGACTATATCTAATGCCCCCAAAGTTCAAAGAGGTGAAGATCCATGTTCTGGTTAGGGCCCATCTGCTCCTAATCTATGCTGTTTTTTATTCTTATCAAACTCCATAAATCCAAGTTGCAGTGGCAATTTCAAAGAACTAAATTATAACTAATTAGTTCTTCAGGTTGCCTACAAGCATATTAAATTTAGATTTACAAACTTGTTTACATGCAGTACTATTTACTATTTTCCCTCAAAGGGCTGCCATGAGTCTACTTTTTCTTTTCCATACAGCTAATAAAGAGAAACCATTTTTAAGGGTCCTATTCATTAAACTGTTGGGAAATCAATAAGGATGTATGTCTTTCTGTTGATCAGATTTAAGAAGAATTAAAACTGAAACCTTCATAATGACTTTTTAAATCTCCCAGCATGAGTAGATAACAACAACAAAAAAACACCCAGGGAAGGAGTATTTTCAGCATCAGTATGAAGACTCATAAAATGTTTTCCTTATTGCTGTGTATAGTATTGTAGGTATCATAGTGATTGAAGTAGTGTGCAATATTAAAATTGCTAGCAAAACTTAGCTGAAGTAATGTTTTACATGTTTTGTAAAAGATAAATTAATCTCATCTCATAGGAGCTATCACTGTTACAACTAACCCCAGAGCTGTAAAATGAGCTGTAAAATGGATTTGATGTTAGAATATTACAAGTTCTGTCATTATGGGTAAGATTAACTATATAGCCTGATAAAGGTCTATTGCTCTTCGTGATGCAGTGATGTCTAAGACAAGAAATCGCTTAGTAATTATAGCTGACTTAGTGGAAATAAAAGGGCAGAAAAGAGGCACATTGGAATAATTATGAGTAATGGAGAGACAAATGCTTTGAGCAAGGTAATACGGAGATAACAATTTCATGGGGACAGATAATACAAAGGGTTAAGTCCCAAATAAGTTAGAGGCATTAATTCTGGAATAAAGTTATAATTTATTTCTGTCCAACAGAGTGGTAAATGAGGACTTTGTCTGATCTGTGAGATTTCTCTTCAGAGCTCTTTGTGAGATTGTTGTACTGCTCTTATTGACTTTCATGGTTGTTGTGTGCATGTATCTAAAAGCAGAAATTGTTACACAAGGCCAGCTTTTCAAATGCTTGGGATCCACAAAAGGGCCAGACGTTCAAAAGAACTCTCAACTCTCATTTAGGCACCAAAATCTGATTTTAGTGCCTAAATGGGAGCTAATCTTTGAAACTCAAATTTTCAGTGTCAAATCCAGCACAACCCATGTAAATATTCATGTTTTCAGAAGGAAGAACATACCCATTAATATAGACCAGGTTCAAAAATGATTACAAAGCTATCTGCCCAGTCCTAAAGTATGTTAACACTACATTCATTTAAAAACAAGTAAACCAAGGGATCTGGTGACAATGACATTAATACACCATACATGAAACGTGGAAGGAATATGCTAATGTGCTCAGATACTCTAATGATGATTGCAGCATATATAACTCAATAGATAAATAGGGATAAAAGAACTTTAAAGGGTATAGGCCTATACACGTGAAAGAAGGCCATGTTTAGACAACATCATGGCTGCATGAATGGCTTGTATTGAACACAAGGAGGAGTAGCACAAAACAGTTCTGATGGATGCAATGAGCAATATTATTAGGTATTAGAAATCGCATGATAGCTTTTCATTTTTACCTTTTCATAACCTACATTTTAAGAAATTCATCAATATTAGTTAATAAAATATTGACTTGTGGAAGCTGAAATTTCTAGGACTCCTCCATTTTAAACTGGAAATCACCTATTATATACCGTATACTGCTGTTTACCACCATTTTAAGCTAATTATATTAGACTACCTGTCCCTAACAAATAATGGCCTTAACTGTTCTGCTCGTTCTCTTCAGAGCTGCCAGATGTAATGGGGCCAATTAACCTGCAACATTCAATGTGAGATTTATGCATAAGAGGAGAAAGTGAGTATTTCTTCATTGCATTTGGTTCCCCAGTGATCCCTACACGTTTGCCACATCTAATCGCTACATAATGTGAAGTCCACTGATCAATGCTTTCCCTTTTCTAAATCATAGAGATGCTTCCAGAAATCCTGTTACAGTCTTTTATATTTTTCTTTTATGCATCCAGGGCCAGATTTTCAAATAATGGCATTAAAAACTGTGTTTGCAAAATTTATGTCTTGGTGTGATTAAGTAATTTTGTGTGGAAAAATATGCAACTGTGAGCACAGAATGATTAATTCCTTAGGTAAGACTTCCTGGTGGTATTTTACAGAGCTGATCAACAAACAAGAAATATTTTTGTGAAAGATTTTAAACATTTTTTTCTTGATAAGTCTCCCAACAAATGTTAGTTTCTTCCAGCTGTTGTGTGGAGTCTGGTCCGACAGTGGATATATGATGGGTGGTGTCAAAGATTGGGGAAGGGGATTGCTCTTTTTTTGATGATGGAAGGTTTGTGTGACTGTGAGAATGAGTGATGCCCCAGACTCTTTCTTTAAATTCTCACTCTTCAAATTCTGTCTGCCTGCCTAAACTTGGTTTGGGGATTGTGATGGGTGTATCTGGCCTTTGCAGCTCTCTACAGAATACCCCACAGCCCTACTACATACACCCTGCCTCAAGAAAGGAGCAGCTAAGGTGGGTCCTCCAGGCCTGTCTAGAGAGGCCTCATAAAGCAGCCAATCGGAGCCTAGCAGGCTCAGATAAAAAGAGGTGTTAGGGCTCAGCAGTTTAGTTCCTGTCTGGGATTAGAAGGGTGTTTCTCTCTGGCCAAAGGATCTGGAGAGATAACCAGGGTTGTTTCCGGCTGTATTTGCTTAAGCAGGGTTTGCAGAGAGAGAGAGAGAGAGAGAGAGAGAGGATGTAAGAACCTTAACCCTGAGATGAGGGTGAAGCTAGGTAGGAAGAGGCCCAGGGAAATAGCAGTAATAGATTGAAATTCAGCAGTGTGTAGCTGCTGTTTATAGCATCTCTGTGTTGTAACTCAGAATAGTGGGTGAGCCCAGGCTCCCCAACTGGCCACAATGGCATAAGCCCTGTCACCTTCTTGGGGTTTATTTGAGAGCCTGGACAAAGAGCTGAATTTAAAGGGCCCAGAGCCATGTGTGAAGACCCTATTGATGGCAATGGAACTATTCATTTACTGAACTCTTTACTACGCAAGAAGGGGTTTATTTGAACATTGTGACTTGGCTGGAGGCCCAAGTGATGGAAGACCCAGGAATGTTGGTCAGCAGCCTGCAGAGGTGTTCAAGAGGTGAGTGCTCCTGTTACATGGATAATTACATCATCCCTGTGATATCTCTTTACCCTTTTGTTACTGATATGTACTTTCAACCTAAACTTCATGTTAATAGTTTTTTTTTCTTTTTTTGGTCTTGGAATGTCCTTTGTTTTAAAGTAACTTCATATTTGAATACTAAAGAAGAAACACACAGTGGATGCAACCAAACATTATTTCTATGGATTTGAAGCTATGTAATATCAACCTAAAATCATTTTTAAAAAACCTTTCAAGGGAATATTCAAAGTGCAAAGATGCGAAGTGTCCAGTATATACATGGTACTAGGCTGTTAATCTGGGTTTTCAGATGCTTTGTGTTGCCAGAACAGTGCAAAACTGCCAAAGTGTTCTGGTGAACTTGGTTCTTAATTTGCAATTGACTTTAAGGGTGTAGACAGCTGCAGCAGCACAGGAGCCAGCAAACAGAGCTGTAAACAGGGGAGTTTCAGTGGGAGTTTCCAGGGGGAGGTTGCAGGGGAGACTAAGACAGAGGAACCGACAAGCAAGTCAAGGGATAGGGTGGTGGTCTGGTGCCTGCTGGGGGCTTGTGCTGTGTTGACTACCAGGCGTCAGGTGGGAAGACCATGACTGATAGAGAGGCAGTAGTGAAAGACACAATGAGGATGACTGGATGTGGAAGCTGCGGCATGTACATGATCCTGGAGGGGGCGCCTGAAAAGAGCTTTGTCTGCATGAAGTGCCGCCTGATAGAGCTGATGGAAGAGAAGATCCGAGGACTGGAGATGCAGGTGCAAACTCTGGTTGAGTTCAGAAGGGAGTTTGAGCAGACGATAGAGCACAGACACGAGGGGGCTGAAGGGATAAGCTCAGATGTGCAGATGGAAGCAGGATCAAAGAATTCAGAGGAGAGACTGCTGGGGGAGGAAAGTGGATGGTGGAAGCATGTGACTAAGAGAACCAGGCAGAGGAAAAGACGGGCCAGTGAAGGAGAAATAGAACTCAGGAACAGGTTTGCAGAGTTGGAAAATGAAGAAGGGGCACAGCAAGTGGTCGCTGAAGGAGAGAGGGCAAGGAAAAAGAGAAGAGCTGATAGTCCTGCAAGAGGAGGGGAGAAGTCAATGGAGGCAACACCAAATATAAGCCCCAGGAGGATTGCAAGGGGGAATAGGAATTGAGAGGACTTGCAGCCGGTGGGTGCGGGAGATAGACCGGAGAAGCGCACTGTCACCAGGAAAAGGCAGGTCTACGTGATTAGGGACTCCTTACTGAGAAGAATAGACAGGCCTGTGACTAGAGCTGATCGGGCGAACAGAAGGGTGTGCTGTATACTGGGTGCTAAGATACAGGATGTGGACCTGAGGCTGAAAAGGATACTAGCGGGAGCGGGGAAGAATCCGTTGATTGTCCTTCATGTAGGAACGAATGATATGGCTAGATATTCTCTAGAATGTATCAAGAGAGACTATGCCAGACTGGGGAAGATGCTTAAGGAAATCGAGGCTCAGGTGATCTTCAGTGGTATTCTGCCGGTTCCTAGAGATGGGCGACAAAGGTGTGACAAGATTATGGCGATCAACAGATGGCTCAGGCAGTGGTGTTATAAGGAGGGCTTTGGGATATACGGCCATTGGGAAGCATTTACGGACAGAAGACTGTTCTCTCGGGATGGACTTCACCTGAGCAAGGAGGGAAATAGACTTCTAGGATGGAGGCTCGCCGACCTGATTAAGAGAGCTTTAAACTAGAAATTTGGGGGAGATGGTTGGGAGATGTTCGGGAGATCTCCACGCCGGAATTTAACCTTGAGAGGGAAGTAAACAAAGTAAGAGGGGATACAGCCGTGGACAGAAGAATTGGCATAAGGAGGAAGGGTAGTGTAGATAACAGACTAACAGGTGATGGTGGTGGTAGAATGTCCGTGCCTAACAGGGTACAGAATGTGAGTAAAGCCAAACGGCAAAAATTAAGATGTCTGTACACTAATGCGAGGAGCCTAGGGAACAAAATGGAGGAACTAGAGCTACTGGTGCAGGAAGTGAAACCAGATATTATAGGGATAACAGAAATGTGGTGGAATAGTAGTCATGACTGGAGTACAGGTATTGAAGGCTATGTGCTGTTTAGGAAAGATAGAAATAAAGGCAAAGGTGGTGGAGTAGCATTGTACGTCAATGAGGAGGTTAACTGTAAAGAAATAAGAAGTGATGGAATGGACAAGACAGTCTGTCTGGGCAAAAATCACACTGGGAAAGAAAGCTACTAGAGCATCCCCTGAGATAGTGCTTGGGGTGTGCTACAGACCGCCGGGATCTGATTTGGATATGGATAGAGACCTCTTTAATGTTTTTAAGGAATTAAACACTAATGGGAAATGTGTGATCATGGGAGACTTTAACTTCCCAGATATAGACTGGAGTACAAGTGCTAGCAAGAATAGTAGGGATCAGATTTTTCTGGATGTGATAGCTGATGGACTCCTTCACCAAGTAGTTGAAGAACCGACAAGAGGGGATGCCATTTTAGATTTGGTTTTGGTGAGCAGTGAGGACCTCATAGAAGAAATGATTGTAGGGGACAACCTTGGTTCGAGTGATCATGAGCTAATTCAGTTCAAACTAGATGGAAGGATAAACAAATATAGATCGGGGACTAGGGTTTTTGATTTCAAAAGGGCTAACTTTAAGGAATTAAGGAAATTAGTTAGGGAAGTGGATTGGACTGAAGAACTTGTGGATCTAAATGCGGAAGAGGCCTGGAATTACTTTAAGTCGCAGCTGCAGAAACTATCGGAAGCCTGCATCCCAAGAAAGGGGGAAAAAACCATAGGCAGGAGTTGTAGACCAAGCTGGATGAGCAAGCATCTCAGAGAGGTGATTAAGAAAAAGCAGAAAGCCTACAAGGAGTGGAAGAAGGGTGGGATTAGCAAGGAAAGCTATCTTAGTGAGGTCAGAACATGTAGGGATAAAGTGAGAAAGGCTAAAAGCCAAGTAGAGTTGAACCTTGCAAAGGGAATTAAAACCAATAGTAAAAGGTTCTATAGCCATATAAATAAGAAGAAAACAAAGAAAGAAGAAGTGGGACCGCTACACACTGAGGATGGAAAGGAGGTTAAGGATAATCTAGGCATGGCCCAATATCTAAATAAGTGCTTTGCCTCAGTCTTTAATAAGGCTAATGGGGAGCTTAGGGGTAATGGAAGGATGACAAACGGGAATGAGGATATGGAGGTGGATATTACCACATCTGAGGTAGAAGCCATACTTGAACAACTTAATGGGACAAAATCGGAGGGCCCGGACAATCTTCATCCGAGAATATTAAAGGAACTGGCGCATGAAATTGCAAGCCCATTAGCGAGAATTTTTAATGAATCAGTAAACTCAGGGGTTGTACCATACGACTGGAGAATTGCTAACGTAGTTCTTATCTTTAAGAAAGGGAGAAAGAGTGATCCGAGTAACTATAGGCCTGTTAGTTTGACATCTGTAGTATGTAAGGTCTTGGAAAAAAATTTGAAGGAGAAAGTAGTTAAGGACATTGAGGTCAATGGTAATTGGGACAAAGTACAACATGGTTTTACTATAGGTAGATCGTGCCAAACCAACCTGATCTCCTTCTTTGAGAAGCTGACAGACTATTTAGACAAAGGAAATGCAGTACACCTAATTTACCTCGATTTCAGTAAGGCATTTGACACGGTTCCACATGCGGAATTATTAGTCAAATTGGAAAAGATGGGGATCAATATGAGAATTGAAAGATGGATAAGGAACTGGTTAAAGGGAGACTCCAAGGGATCGTACTGAAGGGTGAACTGTCAGGCTGGAAGGAGGTTATTAGTGGAGTTCCTCAAGGATCTGTTCTGGGACCAATCTTATTTAACCTTTTTATTACCGATCTTGGCACAAAAAGCGGGAATGTGCTAATAAAGTTTGCGGATGACACAAAGCTGGGGGGTATTGCTAACACGGAGAAGGACAGGGATACTATTCAGGAAGATCTGGACCACCTTGTAAACTGGAGTAATAGTAATAGGATGAAATTTAATAGTGAAAAGTGCAAGGTCATGCACTTAGGGATTAATAATAAGAACTTTAGATATAGATTGGGGATGCATCAGTTGGAAGCAACAGAGGAGGAGAAGGACCTTGGGGTATTTGTAGATCACAGGATGACTATGAGCCGCCAATGTGATATGGCCGTGAAAAAAACTAATGCGGTTTTAGGATGCATCAGGCGAGGTATTTCCAGCAAAGATTAGGAGGTGTTAGTACCGTTATATAAGGCACTGGTGAGACCCCACCTGGAATACTGTGTGCAGTTCTGGTCTCCCATGTTTAAGAAGGATGAATTCAAACTGGAACAGGTTCAGAGACGGGCTACTAGGATGATCCGAGGAATGGAAAACCTATCATATGAAAGGAGACTCAAAGAGCTTGGCTTGTTTAGTCTAGCCAAAAGAAGGCTGAGGGAGGATATGCTTGCTCTTTATAAATATATCAGAGGGATTATTATTAGGGAGGGAGAGGAATTATTTAAGCTTAGTACCAATGTAGATACAAGAGCGAATGGGTATAAACTGGACACTAGGAAGTTTAGACTTGAAATTAGATGAAGGTTTCTAACCATTAGAGGAGTGAAGTTCTGGAACAGCCTTCCAAGGGGAGTAGTGGGGGCAAAAGACATATCTGGCTTTAAGATTAAGCTTGATAAGTTTATGGAAGGGATGGTATGATGGGAGAGCCTAATTTTGGCAATTGATCTTTGATTATTGCCAGATAAGTATGCCCAGTGGTTGGTGATGGGATGTTGGATGGGATGGGATCTGAGTTACTGCAGAGAATTCTTTTCTGAGTGCTGGCTGGTGAGTCTTGACCACATGCTCAGGGTTTAGCTGATCGCCATATTTGGGGTCGGGAGGGAATTTTCCTCCAGGGCAGATTGGCAGAGGCCCTGGAGGTTTTTCGCCTACCCCTGCAGCGTGGGGCATGGGTCACTTGCTGGTGGATTCTCTGCAGCTTGAGGTCTTCAAACCACAATCTGAAGACTTCAGTAACTCAGGCATAGGTTAGGGGTTTGTTATAGAAGTGGATGGGTAGGGTTCTGTGGCCTGCTTTGTGTAAGGGGTCGGACTAGATGATCACATGGTCCCTTCTGACTCTAGAATCTATGAATCTATTAATGAAGAAGGGTGTGGGAAGCCCTGTCCCAGAGTCCCAGTGTCTCTACATTTTATGGGCTTCCCTTGTACTTCTGCTGCTGTGTCTAGAGGCACAGTGGAGCTGAAGCAGTAGAAGCATAAGGAGTCTTTCAAGCTCAAGCTAGAACACAGCCATTGAACAGCTAAAGAACAGTGACAATTAGGACAACTGATCTACCACTGAGAAGTCTTGAAAAATGTGATTGATTCATTGATTCATAAAGCTTCAGCCCAGAAGTGACCATTAGATCATCTAGTCTGACCTCCTCTGTATCACAGGCTTTTAACTTGTGTTTGGCTGAAGCATCTATTCCAGAAAAGGCATTCATTCCTGATTTGAAGACTCCGAGATGGAGAAACTCTCTCTTCCCTGAGTAGTTTGTCCCAATGGTGAATCTCTCACTGTTATGTTCAAAATGGAAGTATTTTTATCTGATTTCAATTTCCAGCCATTGATTCTTGTTGTGCCTTTCTCCATCAGATGAGAGACCTTTAGTACCTTGCATTTTCTCCCCAAGAAGATATTTAGACATCATAATCAAGTCACCTCTTGATTGCTTTTTTAATAAGCTGAAAATATAGAGCTCTTTAAACCTTCCACTGTAAGGCATTTTCTCCAGCTCTTAAATCATTTTTGTGGTTCTTTTCTGTTCCCTCTCTAATTTGTCAACATCTTTTTAAAAATGTGTAAACCTGAACTATACACCGTATTCATTTTATCAATGCTGTATACGAAGGTAAAATCATATCCCTTCTGCTATTCATTACTCCCCCATTTATACACCCAAGAATCATATTAGCCCTTTTGCCACAGAATTGCACTGGGGGCTCATGTTGAGTTGCTTGTCCAGTATGGTCCCTAAATCCTTTTCAGAGTCACCGCTTCCAAGGATGCAGCACTGGCATTCCTTGTTCCTAAATGTATAACTTTATACTTGGTAGAAGTAAAATGCCTTTTCTTTGAATTGTCCTAGCTGACCAGGAAATCCAGATCACTCTGTGTGACTGCCCTGTTCTTCTCATTATTTACCTCTCCTCCAGTCTTTGTCATCTATAACTTTTATCAGCAATTATTTTATATAGACCTCTAGATAGTTGCTGAAAGAGTTCAGTGGCATAAAGCTTAGTAGTGATCACTGCAGAATACCACCTGAAACCCTCCTATTTCATGATGATCTGCCACTGATGATTTTTTGAGGTCTGTCAGTTAGCCAGTTCTTGATCCATTTAATGTGTGCTCTATTGATATTATATAGTGCTAATTTTTTAATCAAAATCTCATAAGGTACTAAATCAAACACCTTACAAAAACTTAGTATACTACATCCAGGGTGGGTGCAAGGATGTTTCACGCCTGAGGTGAAACTTCCACCTTGCACCCCCACCCCGTCCCGAGCCCTGTGGCAGCCCTCCACCCTAAGGCTCCCCCCCCAGCGGCATCTCCCCCCCCCGGCAGCAGCTCCCCCCAGCCCAGGGAGCTGATGCGGAAGCTCCCCACCCCAGCTCACCTCTGCTCCGCCTTCTCCTCGAGCATGCCATCACCGCTCCACTTCTCTCGCCTCCCCGGCTTGTGGCACCAATCAGCTGTTTGGTGCCGCAAGCCTGGGAGGGAGAGAAGCAGAGTGGGGCAGCATGCTCAGTGGAGGAGGTGGAGCAGAGGTGAGCTGGGGCGGGGAGTGGTTCCCCTGTGTGTCGCACCCCTCCCTTACTTGCTGCAGGTGGCCCTCCCTGCATCCCTCTGCCCCAGGTCCCCTCGCCTAAATGCAGACGACGACCGGGGCGGCTGAAGATCCGGCCACCGCAGTCGCCTCCAAAGGACCCGAAATGCCGCCCTCCAAATGCTAGTGCCCTAGGCAACTGCCTAGGTCACCTAATGGGTTTGCACTGGCCCTGACTACGTCTATATGCAGTTACTTTTAACAGCAAAACTTGTAATCTCCTCAAAGAATGAAATCAGATTCATTTGACAAGCCCTGTTTTCCAAAAAAACATGTTGATGGGCATTAATTATATTATTGTCCTATTAAGTGAATCCTATATTAGCATTTCCATTATTTTGGAATTATTTTTCATTATTTTGGAAAAGCTGGAAAGTGATTGGTTGACTTACTTCTGATGTCACAGTGGCCTCACTGACTTAATTATAAGCAGCATCTGCTTGATAGACTGCCCCCATTACAGTGGACTCTGAAGACCTCAGATTCCTTTAATGTAGTTATCCTCACAACATCCCTGTGAGTTAGGAAGGAGCTGTTATACCCAATTTATAGGTGGGTAATTGAGACACAGATAAACTATCTTGCAAAAGATCACACAGGAAGTCTGTGGCAGAGCAGGAACTTTAGTCTGGATTTCCTAAGTCCCAGATGACTGCCCTAACTACTGAATCATCCTTCCCATCAACAGCTCTGGGAAGAGCAGCAGATCATCAGAATACTCCAGGAACCAGGGTCTGAACTGAGACTGGTGGTGACTCCCTGTAGTGAGAGAGTAAGGTGACCAGAAGTCCCGATTGTATAGGGACAGTCCCGATATTCAAGGCTTTTTCTTATATAGGCACCTATTACACCCCCACCCCCCGTTTCGATTTTTCATACTTGCTATCTGGTCACTCTATGAGAGAGGCATGTGAAAAGGCTGGGAGGTTTTGCTGTGGAAGTGCTGGAAAGAAAGCCGAGAAAAGGGCAGAGACTGGGTATGGTAAAAGATAAGTCTGGAAAGCAGAGCAGATTAATGTTTGAGGGCAGATACCTATGGTAAAGGGTTGGGGGCTAGAGTCTGTAGTGAAAGAAAGGCAGGGCCAAGGACATATATAGTTCGCCGATTCAATGGGTGCACAATACTAAACTGTCAAGGGGACACCAACCAGATACAGCAGCACCTTCCATCCCACCACCACAACCCTAATCCCAGCCTAATGCAGAGGGAAGGCACAAGGTGGGGAAATGGAGAGCTTGCCTGCCCCACACTCACCCTGCAATGGCAGCTCCTGTCCCATGGGACTGGGCCCAGTTCCTCCTGCAGGACAGAAAGGTGGCTGGCCAAACCTAAGTGGTGCTATATGACCCTGTGCACCAGGATGCAATGCCCAAAGTGGGAAGCTGGACCCAGCCTTGTGGGACAGGAACTGGCATATTGGAGTAGTGCAGGGCTGGCTCAGTCGTTGTCCAGCCCCATTCCCTGGGGCCTCTCCTCCCCACAGGCCTGGGAGGATTATCTGCCTGATTTTATATCCTTGGTTTCATGAATTCTGTGGGTACAGTTGCACCCGTGAACTCACATTAAAGCTACCCTTGGCCACAACTTCCCTACATGTTAACTAGTGACAGTGAGGGGGAAAAAACCTGCAACCAAAGAGAAGGACTTGGAAAGGAAACCATATCCTGGGGGAAAGTGGTGCTACACCCTGGAGAGGGGAGAAGATGGATAGCATCACAATTGAGAGCTTTTACCCAATGCAGAGTCTGGGTGGAAATAGATTTAGTTTATTTCATTTTGAATTTGTTTGAAACTTAGGCTTACCCTGGAAGAGGGAGGAGTTTTACTCGATCAGAGGGTCAAAACACTTAAATCACATCAGATTACCCAAATACTCAAGAATGAGGGGAAACTGAGGCACTGATGTTGGGAAATCTGAGATACAGCCCCAAAACAAAAAGATAAGTGATCTCTGATAATATGCCATTGAGTTTCAAATTACTAACTTGTTGACTGAAGTCCTGCTTTGTTTATAAATTATATATAATTTTGGTTTATTTAAATAAAATTAGTGGAATGACATGTTGGATATAGTGCTCTACCCAACAGAATATGTAAAGTTGCAAAACAGGTTCACATGAATCTAGGAAAATTGGTTTAAGTATTTACCTGATCCTGGAGCTCCTGTCGAAAACTGGTATCCAGTTAGCTTTATTAACTATTCTTGGTCATTAACCAGTGCGGCTGTCTCCACTTAGGATTTCTTACAGTTCCATAGAGCAAATGTGACATGATGGACAGTAGCAGGTCACTTCTTTTTATCTCCTACGTCAGTCAGCACAGTTAGGGCCATACTCCCATCTTGTCCATACATTGTGCATCAAGTATTGTTATCTAAGCTAGTAGGTGTAGCATTTAATACTAGAAATGCTATCATGTTCTAACCTTCATAGTGCTAACAGCAACCCTGTAAATACGTTTCAGGTTTTCCCAATGCTGTGGGAAAAAAATCTGCACCGTCAGTGCAGGATTGTGGACACATTCTCTGACCTGAAATGAAACCTGCTAAAATGTAGTGCTACAGGCTATGCACACACTTTCTGTAGCATGCCTTGTGATAACAATGCAGATATGTTCTCACTGTATTACTTCTATAGACTTACTTTGCTGTTACTCCTGGTAGGGAGACTTATTAAGAACCTCTTAAGACAAAAGAGCAGAGGACTAGGCAGTTTGCAACTTTAGTAATAATTAACAAGCTGTACAACTTCATGAAGCTATGGATAATTTGTCACCAAAGTTTCAGTTTCACATTTGGTTTAGTGCTGTGTGCAGTGGATTAAATGCCAAACAGTATGTTATCTCTGCATAACCATATAAATGACATTCATATGTTAGGCCTCTGCTCTTAATTGAATTTTTGCTTCTTTATTTAGAAACAAAGATCTCTTGAAAAGATTAAATTGGTCCTTAAGCAACAACATATTCTCATACTCATTCCTCTTATTCTCTCTGCTTGCTGGCTGTGTTTATTAGGGGATATGTCACAGTGGTTGGCGTGATAATGTGGTACATTCATCTTCATATGGTAGGTACATGCACATAACTTATGAGTGGGGAAACCACAAATGTGTGGTGCGGATGGAAAAATTAGTCCAAACAAATTCTGCCATGATAGAGTCCAATAATGCAATTAGCCATTGCTGCTGAAGAAAAGGATTAGTTTGAGAATATGAACAGATTCCAAAAATGTAGCATCCTATAAACCATGACAGAACTATGAAGATTGTTTCTTAATCAACGAGACTCTTTACTAATCTCTCATAATTATTTTGCAGCATCTAATTATTTTCAAACAAGTTTTTTTTGTAAAGCAGCCTCTTGTGGTATCAAATATTTTAATGACATACATTTTGCTGAAGGAGTGCTAAAGGAGCACTCAGGGAAGAAAATGCTATTGCAGAGAAGCAAATTGAATTCTTTGCTTTAGTCTTCATTGTAGAGGATGTGAGGCAGATTCTCACACCTGAACCATTCTCTTTAGTTGACAAATCTGAGCAACTGTCTCTGATTGAGGTGTCAATAAAGGATTTTTTGGAACAAATTGATAAATTAGACAGTAATAAAACACCAAGACCAGATGGTATTCACCCAAGAGTCCGAAGGAACTCAAATGTGAAATTGCAGAGCTACTAATTGAAGTATGTCACCTATCACTTAAATTAGTCTCTGAACCAGCTGACTGGAATATAGATAATATAACACCATTTTATAAAAAAGGCTTCAGGTGCAATCCTGGCAATTCCATGCTGGTAAACCTAACTTCGGTACCAGGCAAATTGGTTGAAACTATAATAAAATATAGAATTATCAGACACAGACGAACATCATACGTTGAGGAAGAGTCAACATGGCTCTTGTGAAGGGAAATCATACCTCACAAATTTATTAAAATTCTTTGAGGTTCTGTGTGACGTTAGCAGATCCAGTGCCAGCTCATTTAACTAATGTAAAATGCTGGCTTCCTACAGAAGGTGTTATGTCCTACCCCCTTGAAATCAAACGAGCCAATAAGAAACATCAAAGAACAAAGACTTTATTAATTGCTCCCCCTATACCTAAGAAGAGGAGAGACATGCAGGAGGATTTTTCCCATCAGAATAAACTCGGGGCAGGGCGGGAGAGAGGAAATAAAAATCCCTGGCAGGAAAAAACTGGATCTTTTTATGCTGCTTGGACTTTGGTGGGAGAGGGACATCAAGAATTACTATGCATGAGCGAAAGATCCCCAGTGCTTGGCCTGGGTTAGCCCTAAAGGACATATAGAGCTTGCTTATTGTAGAAGCTTCTACCATCTTATGGAACCTAAGACTGTAACTCATTTGTGTGTATATGTTTACCTGCTCTAACCTTTTAAATATCTCTTATTTGTTTTTCTTGTTAATACAACTTTATTTAATTCATTATAGAATTAGCTCCAAGTGTTGCCTTTGGTGTAGGTTCTAACATGCAATTGACCTGGGGTAAGTGACTGGTCTTTTGGGACCGGGACTAACTGGAATATTTATTGGAATTTATTTTGTTTGCTTTTTGGTGCATGGGACCATCTATCAGAAAGGCAAGCTTACTTGGGTGGCAAGATAGAGTGCCCGAGGGGACTCTCTGTGGCTCCATGTGAAATCTAAGTATAGAACTCACAACCAGTTCGGGGTTTGTGCCCTGCTTCTTAATAGTCTGTCCTGAGGTTGGTATTCATGGTGCAGAGCCATTCCAGATATTGTTGAGCCTGTCGAGCTCATGTGGACAGAGTGATCCAGCAGATATAGCACACTTGGACTTTCAGAAAGTCTTCTTGACAAGGTGCCACACCAAATCAAAGTAAGCAGTCATGGGATAAGAAGGGAAAGTCTTCTCATGGATCAGTAACTGGTTAAAAGATAGGACAGGATACTGGGCTAGATGGGTGATTGATCTGACCCAATATAGCCGTTCTTATGTTCCTATTAATCTATACATTTGGGAAAAAACAGGAGCATAAAATAAAAATATATAACTAACTACTAATGACCAAAAACTTGGAGTGGTCATTATTCTTCACAAAGTCTTGATTGCAAGGTTTTGTTAATGGACTTTGCTGTATAAAGCTATTTGGAACTTTGGTTTTATTTTAAATCATGTTATAATCTCCCTCATTACCATACTCATTTAAAAATTTAGAGAGATTATATTCCCATTTCAATATTACTAGTTCCCATTAGTGTTAAACCTGAACTTGTATAAAATAACTTGGTTCCTTCATTCTCATATATATGATATATAATATTGAAATGGGAATATAATCTCTCTAAATTTTTAAATGAGTATGGTAATGAGGGAGATTATAACATGATTTAAAATAAAACCAAAGTTCCAAATAGCTTTATACAGCAAAGTCCATTAACAAAATCTTGCAATCAAGACTTTGTGAAGAATAATGACCACTCCAAGTTTTTGGTCATTAGTAGTTAGTTATATATTTTTATTTTATGCTCCTGTTTTTTCCCAAATGTATAGATTAATAGGAACATAAGAACGGCTATATTGGGTCAGATCAATCACCCATCTAGCCCAGTATCCTGTCCTATCTTTTACACATATATAATATGTGTAAATCAGGAATAACTTCACTTCAGTCATTTAGGCCTGGTCTACACTACGCGTTTAAACCGATTTTAGCAGCGTTAAACCGATTTAATGCTGTACCCGTCCACACAACGAGGCCCTTTATATCAATATAAAGGGCTCTTTAAATCAGTTTCTGTACTCCTCCTCAACGAGAGGAGTAGCGCTAAAATTGGTATTACCATATCGGATTAGGGTTAGTGTGGCTGCAAATCGACGGTATTGGCCTCCGGGCAGTATCCCACAGTGCTCCACTGTGACCGCTCTGGACAGCAATCTGAACTTGGATGCAGTGGCCAAGTAGACAGGAAAAGCCCCGTGAACTTTTGAATTTCATTTCCTGTTTGTCTAGCGTGGAGCTCTGATCAGCACGGGTGGTGATGCAGTCCCAAATCCAAAAAGAGCTCCAGCATGGTCTGTACGGGAGATACTGGAGCTGATTGCTGTATGGGGAGACAAATCTGTTCTATCAGAGCTCCGTTACAGAAGACGAAATGCCAAAGCATTTGAAAAAAATCTCCAGGCTATGATACAGAGTCCACAGCACAGTGCTGAGTGACATTCGTAACGGAAAGCCAAAGAATTAAATGGATGCTCCTGGAGGGAGGGAGGGGGTACCGAGGACTCCAGCTATCCCACAGTCCCCAAATATCATTTGCATTCTTGGCTGAGCTCCCAATGCCTGTAAGGTCAAACACATTTTTCGGGGTGGTTCAGGGTCTATCTCGTCAATTTACCACCCCTCCCCCTCCGTGATAGAAAAGGGGGAAAAATCATTTCTTGACTTTTTTATATGTCACCCTATGTATACTGCATGCTGCTGGTAGACATGGTGCTGCAGCAGTAAACAGTAGCATCCTCTCTCCTCCCCTCCCCGGTGGCAGCCGGTACAGTGCAGTAGGACTGATAGTCATCCTGGTCATGAGCCCGTGAGTGCTCCTGGCTGGCCTCAGGTGAGGTCAGCCGGGGGCACCTGGGTAAAAATAGGAATGATTCCCGGTCATTCCCAGCAGATGGTACAGAATGGCTGGTAACCGTCTTCATCATAGCAACTGGGGGCTGAGCTCCATCAGCCCCCTCCCTTTCATGTGTAAAGAAAAGATTCTGTACTGCCTGGACTATCATAGCAGCGGGATGCTGGGCTCCTCTGCCCCGCACCATTTAATGTCCTGGCTGGACTATCATAGCAGCTGGAGGCTGCCTCCCCCTCATTTTATCTCAGTAACAAGTCAGTGTTTCTTATTCCTGCATTCTTTATTACTTCATCACACAAATGAGGGGGACACTGCCACGGTAGCCCAGGAAGGTTTGGGAAGGAGGGAAGCAATGGGTGGGGTTGTTGCAGGGACACCCCCTAGAATGGCATGCAGCTCATCATTTCCGCAAGATCTGACACGGGGCGACTGTCTCTCTGATACACTGGTTCTCTAGTACACTTCTCCCATATTCTAGGCAGGACTGACTCTATTTTTAGATACCATAAAGGAGGGATTGACTCGGGGAGTCATTCCCATTTTTGTCTTTGCGCCCCCAGCAGACCTCAGCCAGGGGCACCCATGACAGCAGCAGACGGTACAGAACGACAGATAACTGTCTCTGCTGTCATGTAAAGGCAAATGAATGCTGCTGTGTAGCGCTGCAGTATTGCCTCTGTCAGCAGCATCCAGTACACATACGGTGACAGTAAAAAAAAGCTGAATGGGCTCCATGGTTGCTGTGCTATGGCATCTGCCAGGGCAATCCAGGGAAAAAGGGCGCAAAATGATTGTCTGCCGTTGCTTTCCTGGAGGAAGGAATGAGTGACGACATTTAACCAGAACCACCCGCAACAATGATTTTTGCCCCATCAGGCACTAGGATCTCAACCCAGAATTCCAAGGGGCGGGGGAGACTGCAGGAACTATGGGATAGCTACGGAACAGCTACCCACAGTGCAACGCTCCAAAAATCGACCCTAACCTCGGACCATGGACGCACACCGCCGAATTAATGTGCTTAGTGTGGCCGCGTGCACTCGACTTTATACAATCTGTTTTACAAAACCGGTTTATGTAAAATCGGAATAATCCCATAGTGTAGACGTATCCTTAGATTACACCAGAATAAGACAAACGTATGAGTATAGTAAGACCTGGAATGACCATCACTTTACTGTTCATTGCTAGGTCGCTCAGCCATGTTGGTAGCTCTGGCAAATATTAGTATGCACCCAGATTTTTTCAGAGATAGTGAAAATACTGAAGGTGCCCTGCTATGGTATTTTACACACAGTTTATGGTGTAACGGATTTTGAGTATGTATACTTCTAATTCCCTCTGTAATAAACTGTCATCTGAACTATATGCATAATCTTTTTGTAATGCAGTGTATGGTTGTTAAAGGTTAATTGAGAGCAATTGACTAATACATTATTTTGCTATTGAAAACAGGTGGCACTCATTTGAGTAAATGCAATACAGAAGAAACTGGAGACAGGAAGGTAAAGATGAGATTTATGTTTGGAGCTAGTGATTTAAGCTGTATGCTGTTTTAAACCTTTATATTAAGAGGTGATGGATAGAGCTGGTTGGGAATGTTTGAGGAAACTTTTTTTGTTAGTAAATACCAATTTCTTGAAAACAAAAAGTTTTGTGGAAACATACTGGTTTTGACAAAAAATTTACTGGGCAGGTTTATCAGGTCCAGGATGGAATTTCTGGGGAGAGAGACAGAGAGAGAGATTGCCCTCCCTGAATAGCCTGGTGGTTAGTGCACCCACCTGAGATGTGGAAGTTAGTGTGTGTGTGTGTGTGTGTGTGTGCCTCTTTCTTTGACTCAGTGAATATCTAATAATTTATACAAAGTGAAATAGCTTCAACAGGAGAGACTGAGATTTTATAGCCTAGTGGAATGAGGCCAAGCAGGTACTTGAATCTGGCTCTCGCACATCCAAAGTGAGTGCTGTAATGACCAGTTATTGACTATTCTGAATAGTGTGTGTATCCTATGCTATTGTGTGTATGCTATGCCCCCACCCCACTCCCCCTCCAAAAAATTCAAGTAATCTCACTTTTGTTTCACTGAAGAATGAAAATATATGTCAAAAAATCTTTTTTATGAAATAGAATTATTTGTTTTCCAGCCAGCCCTAGTAATGGGTCATCTCAAAAAGTCCAGGTAGCTAGCTTTGTTGCAGATTTTTTTCAGGGCAAAAAAATGTTCAAAGGAGAATATTATTTTAGAATGACTCGGTCACTAATGGTCTTGTACATAAGAAAAGTTAACAGGGATGATTTAAAAATAATTGAAACTTGACCCAACATACATAGGCCACAATGCTTTATTGTTCGGAAAAGGGATCTTATTTTCATAAGTCTCTACAGAGCACCTGTTGCACTGTGACTGTATAAATACTAATTGCTCATACAGTGGATTTCATTAAGTCTTGGATTCAAAACCAAAATCAACATCAAAGCCTAGAGTGGTTTTAGCTTTGCGTTTGTCAACCCAGATTACTGAGATTTTGTCAAAAATCTAAACAGATCATCTATCCATCTTTAGTATTGATCCATGGGGTAATATTGGCCAATGTCCAAGGCAACAGCAGCTTTCCAAGTGACCTCTGTGCATACTCACTATTAGGTAAACCTGTGGCTCAGCTCTGAGTTGGAACCTTCTAGAAGCTATGCCTGTTGAGGCACCTGCATACTGTCCCACTAAGTCTCCTTGGGTTTATGAATGCTCTGGAGGTGAGTATAATGGGTGTGTGACCCTACTTCCTTCCAGTTGCAGTTGTGTGAGGCCAGTCCTTTACCAGACTTAGCTCTGAATTTACTCTAATTTAGTTTTAGTGAAGAAATACCTTTTTCAGAAGAGAGAAAGAAAAGGGATATAAAATTACTTTTCATAGACTGCTCTCGTTTGTTTGTTTTGATTTGATTTTTTTCTGTCTTGTCTGACTTGGCTCACTAGTAGGTTTCTCCAATTGAATTGGCTGGTGAATAAACATTCCTAATTTTTTTCTGAAGTTTTCTATTTGCTGTATTTCAGTATCCCATGCAGCTTACAGGAGTGGAAGAGATAAAACCTTTATCTTCCTGTCCTTAGGTACATTGTAATAGAGGCAACAACATTAATATTTCCTCAAGTTCAGTACATTGCTGGAAAAGAGCTATTGTACCCAGTTACATGGGACAAATTTTATATCATAGAGACTTGTTAATTATGATTTGGAAATAATATGAAAACTTAAAACAATTGAAACCTCATTATCCAATCCATTTGGGGGACCATGAGGTGGAAACCAAAGGAACTAGTGTATGAAATGTTGTGGCTAAACAGCTGAGTTCTTAAAAACCATGATCAGAGAGAGTACACTGGGCCCAGACAAAGGACCTATGATGGATCCTGGAAAAGGGACCAGACACAGAGAGGCAGTCCTGAAGAGTTGGTGTTCCAGCAGAGAAAGAAGGGAAGAAGACAGAGGTTTGAGAAACGGAGGAGAGGTTATGTTAAGTGCAGGCTGAAAGGAAGCAGTAAAGGGGCTCAGAGGTGGGAAGAATCCCTGAAAACAGCTGTGCATCTGAAAGAAGAGAGCTGCAGCAGAGGGTAGGACTTAGTTCTGCTACCTGCCCAAAGGAAGGAGCAAACAAGCCTTACATAAGGTCTGTTGAGCCCAGGGTGAGGCTGAAGATGAAGTCTCGAGGACAAGCCAGAGAATAACACAAGAAGGGGCAGAAGGATCTTTTGTGTTGGGACATTTTGGACTTTGACTTGTACTTTTGTTAGCCCAGAAAGGGTAGGTCAAAAACATTACCTCGCCAGAGGGCTGAGTTGTGAGAAGAGAGACCACTACATGACTGGAGTGACTGTTAACAGGGGGGCACTAGACAGGAAAGAGCAGCTATGTGGTTCATGTCCAACCACGAGGGAGCATGCCAGTGGTAAGCGCACTCTTTCACAGGACCCCTCTACTGGAATGGTACTCATATATTGTACAATCCAATAACTCCATTAGTCACAAAGTTTTAGTTGGCATGGGATTAGCAGTCAAGGATTTAGGAGTCACCTTCCCTCTTTGTGAGTAGGAATGGTTCTCCAGGAGAACTTGTTGGGGGTGGCATTTGGTTAGGTACAGAAACAGGAAAGCATGGTTATTGGCCTGTCTGCCCTGGTCAAACTAGTCGACCTAGTATACAGTAGATTTCCACTTCCTACTTCTGGGATGGGTACTTACTGGTATCTAGAATGAAAAATAGAAAATTGCCCATGTTAATAGTTTCTAATAATGGTTAATTTGGTCAGGAACAAGGTGAAAAGCAGGGATGGGCATACCAATTTGGATAAAATAAGAATCAAAACATATACCCAAAACTTTAGCTGCTTTCAGTTGAAACTGAAAATAAAGCATCATGGCAAGTGCTGTCCATGACTTATTTCTTATTTCTGAAACTGGAGAGTATGGGGCATTTGGAGCCAAATTATAGCTGCACGAGTGTTTTGGCTGGGCTGGGGCAAGTTAGAGTAGGGGTAGAAAATATAAAGACTTATTCAGATTGGGGACAGCCATACATTTGAATGGAGGTGTTGAGGAAGAAAAGGGAGAAAGAATAGCAGTGCTAGGAGCCTGTAGGGAGATGGTGTGGTTCCCTAGTTCCCTGGAGAGGGACGAGCTTTGCCAGACACCAGAGTGGGTAGAGCCAGAGCACTCCAAGCCCACCCTCCAGAGAGTTAGGGGCCAGACAGGAAGTATAAGAGCTCAACCCCAGAGCTCACTCAGGAGGCTGGAGAGGCCAGACACCTCTGGCCCAGCTCTCACAAGGGAGACTCCAGCGACCAGCGGCAGACCTGGAGACTGGCCTGACCGGCTGACACTCGACCCAGACCCACGTGTAGAAGAGTCTCTGAGCCTTCCCTTTGCCAGCTACCCCAAGGATCCGGTGGTGATCGACCCCCCTGAGGATACCACCTTGACCTAGGTATGTCCGGAGGGGGAGTTGGGAAATAGCCCGGGGCAGCTGACCCGAGTCTGGCTGCAGCACTGCCAGACCCCATGTCAGTGTGTTGCGGCCAAGCTCCCCACTGACACAGCAACGGGCCTTCTGCTGCTGCTAGGGCCCCAGGCTGGGATGCAGTGGAGTGGAAGGGCATGCATCCCCCCTGCCATCCAGCTCGTGGGGTGGCAATCTCCCCTTCTCTCAGGCCACTCGGACCCTGAAGCCTGGGTGTGCTATTTACCTGTGTTTGCTCAGCCCCTGCCTGAGGGCCTGAGCCTTGGACTCTTTACTGCCCCGCCTTGACCCAGGGCGTGGGCGAGTTATCTCTTAATTGTTACCTGTGTGTGGTCAGCCCCCTGCTTGACGGCTTGAGCCAGGACTCCTGTGTCCTGACTGATTCCCCAAGGGTTCATGCCAGGACTAAGGGAGGCGGTGTGGTTCCCCGCTGCTCTGAAGAGGGATGAACCCCAGTGAACCCACTCTACAGAGCCCCAAAATCCTCTGGGATCCAACCAGGAGAGGAGGATTCATAACACAAATTGAACAGCTTTATATTTGAACTGTACAATCTTTAGGGTGGGGCCATCTTTTTGTTATGTATGTGTCTACTACAGGGGGGCCCAGATCACTGACGGGGGCTTCTGGATATTACCCCAAAAAAATAAGAACAAACAATGCTTTACATAACTACTGAGGTTTTTTTTCTATCACTAAAATAAAAGCCTGATGGAAACTCCAATGCAGAAATGTCAGCATCTTCCAGTTGCTCTTTTTCAAGGGAAATAATTGGAAGCATTATATATATGGGCTTAATTCTTGATCTGCGCTCAGGGTTAACATTTGCAATACAGTTTGTGCATATTACCATCCAGCTGAAGGAGAGGATGTACTGCTGCACATGAGTGGTTAGGATGTTTTTTTAATGAGTGTGGAGCTAAGCCCCGAAAGGAAGACTTGGGAGATGGTGACAAGACTAAAGATAGAAGCTGAAGGGTTTTTATAGTGCTGAAGCACAAATGGGATCTGACTTCTCAATTCAGGAAGTCAAGATAGCGTGCCACATCTATCAAAGCTATGGTGAACAAATAATTGTTCTTATTGCATTCAACAGCAGTGTCTTAACTTTTTAGTCTCTACTTAATGTTACAAACTGAGGTTTGTTTCAGAATCAGGTGCGCAATTAGTCTGAATGAATAATTATTTTATCAAAGTGATTTGTGTGTTGGTCAAATTACTTTAAAGCCCTTGGTGTTTTTTGTTCACCGGATCACGGTTTGTTGTTGAATAATTATTTGGGTACACTTCATTTTCTGTGTTATGGACTTAGTTCTTCAAAACTTTTGCACAGGTGTGCAGTGATACATAAAAATATCTTTGAATATATTTAGTGCATTCTTTCAAACCTAATAAGAATTCTAGATATAATTTAGATCTGTAATAATTAAGTATAGACTGTAGAAATTGGAGACCGAACTCCAGCATACAGTATTGGTGTGTGAAAGGTTTAATGTATATTTTCTGGCTAATAAACAGCTGTTTAATTTTATTTTAGAAATGCCCAAGAAGCTATGCACTTGGAAACTTCACAAATAATCCCACATTAATTTAGAAGAAAAGCTTCCAATTATAATGCTTTTTAAATTAAACCATTCTAATTAATATAAAACTAAGAGGAAATCTCCTTATAATGCTACAGATACAAAATAAGGAAGCAAAACAAATGAAATATTATTTACATATGTGATCTCAGAAATATGGTATTTCTATCACAAGGGACGAGATCATATATTTGAAGTTGCTTTTTTATTTTCTACATAGTGGTGTTTTCATATATAATTCACCTGATTTGCAGTTTTCTGTAACTCCCTTTGAAGACATCACGGAATTGCTCTCTCAAGATTTCCTTTTGTAAAACACTTGGAACTTTAGCCTCAGTCTTTGTGCACTACACACAAGGGCTGACTTTGCTATGCCAAGTACCAGCTTCTTTGCAGTTGTGGGATGAAACTGGAAGTTTGTGATGGAAAATCAGCTCAGGGCACAGATGTTGGGAAATGGTAGCTAGAATTCTTCAGGGACACCCATGCATTTATATGCACATAATCCAGACCGAGTTAAGGGTCTTCAGAGACACCGCTTTCCCCAAGAGAGATGGTAATCGAGGTTTGAAAGATCACTGCATTGTTAACTGCTATCTCTTCCTTTTCTACTGACTCATGATTTTAAAAAGCTGCAGAGTCTAGCTAGTAACTATATGTTCGTTATCTGAGAATAGAGCCACTGGAAAAACTTTTTCAAAGTGAGCCCACAGAACAAATACAGTAGTGTCACAAACAAAACTCTCTCCCCAAACTATGTTCTCCTTGACCCATTTAAACTGTGACTGGCCCCTTAACATGCAGAGGGCTATCATGTATTCCATTTATAGCCACTCCTTGCTACTATTTATTTTGCATCCGTAATATACAAACACAGGAACATGTGAATCCTAGTAAGTCACACCATGTTTAGAGCAAGTGTTTTTCAAGGTTTTATTGGTAGGGCAATTTTAAAAATGCTTGTTCCAGAGGCTGGATTGTGGAATATATGTAGTGGCCTACACTGTGGAGCCACACTTCTCAGCATGAATACCGGGAAGCAATATGATTCCTGCTGTTCCCTGGTGCACTAGGAGGGGGAGAGTAGGGCATTATTAAACCCCTTACAGCAGGAACTGAATCTGGAGAGTGATAGGCCATTTGGATTTATTGTGGGAACAGCAAGGCCAGTCTACTCCCAGAGATGATGTTGTGGGGGGCTGTGCCTCATCAGGTTCTATGTGCAGAGAATAGCCATAGATAAGGAACCTGCTTCTTTAAGTGACTGTGCTGGGAGAGTTGCCCAGGGAAACTACTTCCCCCATTGGACTAAAATTTTGGGAAGGGGAAGATAACATAATTTCCTCTGTCCCTATGTTACTTTTCATGTAGGTGCATAGAGAGAGCTAACAAACATTTATGGATATCTGTGAGCACAATGCTTTTATTTTAAAAATCTGACAAATACTGGTAAGTGTGTGTGTGTGGGGGGGAGAATGAAGAGTATTATTTTACTGAAACCTGGGCCCACAAACACTGACTGTCCCTTCAAGTAACCAAACTCCTAAGCACTCCAAAGAAAGTTAAGAAGTACTAAGCAATACTAGGCCTAAATATCCATGTCTCCTAAATTGATATGCAAACTTTGGTGGTGCCAACAACAGCTGCCTTATTAAAGCTATTTTGATGATCTATTAAGGGCTCAGTATCTTAACCCCTTTTCTGGATCATCTTTCCATGGGCAATCTCACTGAAGAGATCAGTTCTAGCTAGTAATGAGAGTTTTTTTCCAAAAGGTTCAGGGATGCAACTTGTTTTGAATTCTTATCTGTACTTTCCAGACTTTTTGAGTTTGCCAAATTGGACAAAAACATTTAAAGAACTTTTTTTTTTTGCCCAATAGATTTCCAGTACTTCCAGCTTCTGGTTGGGACAGACATACTGAGAGTGCAGTACTTTGACGTGAAGGATCATTTCTAGTCTTGGCCAAACACAAGAATTGTAGCCGAGTGCAATAGAATTTATTTTTGTACAATTTTTCAACTCTTTTTTGGAAACACAAAAAAGTTAATTTTGTGTTTTGAATAACAGTTCAGATCTCTCTCTCTCTCTTTAACCTGTATCTTTTTGCCTATTAACCTTGGGGCACTAAAGCCTGGCATTTAACAAAAAGATCTAACAGAATGGTCAGTGATTGTGAATTGGGATCTAACTCATTTTCTTTTTACCTTTTATCCTGCAATATCTGCCCTCTGGTGCATTGTTGCTTAAATGCCTTAATTGTTTTGGGATATGTCTTGTATCACCCTCAGTTCTCTAGGCAAGTCTATGACTCCTTAATTAAGTCTATTTCTAATTGTTCACAACCCATTGAGAATAAAATCTGACTCTGTGTCCACTTTTGGAGCTAAGTGCTTGTTTACATCAAGATTATATCTGACTGGAACATAACTGATCTGGGAAAGCATTGTTAACCCTTTTTGATCTAAGCAGCTAGCCAAAAATTTGGGATCTAATAGGTTGTCCTGATTAGGAGGAGAAATTGATGACAGTCAGGTATTCTAAGCAGTTTTTTTGTTTACAAAATTGGACAAAGTGCTGTGTCTGCGAACACAGAAATAACCAAATAACAGAAAACATCTTCCTTTGCTCACAGTGCCAAGAACACTTTTTTCAACCTGCGCCTCTGACTCAAAAAACTCTTCCCCAGGTTTCATGGTCAGCCATTGTGCTTTCAGCTGCTCCTTCAGGCTCTGTGTTTCTCTCTCTGGTTGGGTGTGTTCTGCCTTTTTTTATATAGACACACACTCTTACCCAAAACAATACTCAGTGAAGTTCCTCTGTCCACTCAGTCCAAAACTGCTGTGTAGGTTCATAAAGCCTTTTCTCTTAACAGTGTGGTTGGGTGGGGCGGGGTTGGGGTTTTTGATTAACCTATCCTGACAGTTATGTGAATTGAAGGGCGCATTTACATGCTGTCTCAAAGAGGTTTGTGATCCATGCATATGAATACCTCTCTGCATAACAATGTCTTTTGCTTTGGGCACTGCAGTAAAAATTCTCTGAACATGTGAATGATTTGATTTTCATGTGGCACAATTTATTCAAGGTCTTCATTAGGATTTCATTATCAGAATGTACCAGGACAGACATCTAACCTGTAACTGCACTAAGTAATCGTAGGTGAGTCTGTAGAGAAGGGGACAGATGGAGAAAATTCTAGGGAATACTTTGAGCAAAGTGCATAGAGGTTTAAATGTAGGACCAGCATAAATTGGAATTATATAGCTAAATCCCTGCACTGAAGATCCCATGCACTTGTAGATTCTTAACAGCAGACAGCTCCTAATTTGGCTGGTTAACTCTGTTGGTAATAGTCCTATAAATGAGCACCAAACAATTGAAAATACTGGACCCAATTCACTATAATGTTACACCACGGTGACTCCACTGACTTCCCAACTGGCACAAAACTGGTGTAAGTGAGTTGGGAATCAGGCCTGGGTGCCTGCCATGTTGACACCATATTATAATATTGAAGGTCTTGTTGGCCTTCATATCCTCCTTCAGTTTGTTTGACAGCCTGATGAATTGGTGGGTTTGTTTGTTTTTCTGTTTAGCACAGTGCTTTTCCTAGTGAGGTAAATAACAGGAGGCCTAATATAAATTTCACATGTCTTTAGTGTGATTGTTTAGGGCTATGGTGAATTCTCCACATTAAAGGTATTTATTGACACTTATTCTTGGGTAAACCAGATTCCACTCTCAAGCATCACCATTTCTCCTTCCCCACCGTCCCCCCCAAAAAAAATTAATAAAAAAATCAGCCTTACTGTCAGTCCACCTTTATTCTAGTTTATTGGAACCTCAAATTCCCATGCAGTTTCTTTAAAACTTGTAATGGTTCTCCATAACTTCTAATCTGAGTTGGTCTTTTTTAGAGTAGTTTGTGTGTTCCACATAGTTCTGCATTGACCACTGCAAGAATGTCAGAATGTCTTCCAAAGAGCTGTATATTGAATACAATGTTCAAAGGGCATTGCTTTATACAATTAACATTGGTTATTTTGTAAGAAACATAGAAATCAAGAGTTTTCCCTCTGAATTATTTTCAGGAGTCTTGTAGTGTAAGGTTGAGGAAATGATACTGATCATGCCCAATAAAGGAGAACTAACAACTTAAAATGCCTTGTTCAGAAATGTTAAGTAACATTTAACTTTCAAATGCCTGAACAGCAAATGTAACTTTTCTTATCTGCATAGTAAACACTGGCATTTTTATCTGCTTGAATAATCAAAGTGGTGCTTTCCGTGCCTTCTTGGTTGCGAAGATTTGAACTGCTTCCGGAAGGTCCATGGTCTGGGCCAGCTCATGCTCTGTTGAGATGGTTGCAAGGCCGACCAGCCTCTCCTGTGCCATTGTGGAGCATAGATGTGTTTTTATAAACTTCAGCTTGAAGAAGCTGCGTTCTCCACTGGCAACTGTTACAGGAAGTGTTAGAAGTATGCCAAAGCAACAAAAGTATTTGGAAAGAGGGTGGTCATCTTATTTGTGCACATATATTCCAAAACAGCCTTTGGAGTTGATCCTGCTGAATTGCATCTTGCAAGGGTTTTCAGTTCATCACCTAAATCACTCGCATCAATATCGCGCATGTCATCATGTGTCAACACTGTCTCTAGTGCCCTGCATTGCTGGTGTAGGTCTTCTTCAGGTATAGTGAGGAGTTTTGGAATATCATACAACATCCAAAATATACTGCTGAGTTCCTTGAGTTGCATGAAACCTACTGCAACTGACTGTTTTGCACAATCTAGCACCGGTTAAAGAATTCAGCTTTGAATTGTTGTTTGGGGTCCTTGTGGGATTATCCCATGCCTCGTAATCAAAATGTCATCTTCTTTGGTGACTCATATATTCTTGAATGGGAAGGAAAATAGCTGCACTGTGAAGTTCCTCTGCAGAACGTTTTGAAATCCCTCACCTGACCGGTAAGACTGTAGGTACGACTTTGCTTTGTCCAGTTGTTCCATTGCTCCAGATATATCAAGGTCAACACCTTGGAATCTCTTGCTTACAACAGTTATTTCAAACAGTATGTCATGCCACAACACTAAGCCACACAGAAATTTGAAGTTATGTATGTTTCTGGTGATTCCATTTCCATCTGCCACTGTTCTCCCCCGAACAGTTCCTGTCATAGCATTTCCTCCATAATGGCAACTATGGCATCATCTATCTTCCCAGTTTGGTGTTTGATAGGCTTTATCACCTCCACTCGACTTTCCCACCATGTGGCACTTAGTGGTTTCCGTGTGAAAGAGGATGTTCCAGATGTTGCTTTAAAATTTGCCATCGATGAGTTGATGCAGAGAAAATACATAGATGCTTTGAATTACAATAAAAAATTCAGCAGCCTCACTAGAAGCTGATGCTGCATCATCACTGACCACCAAATTCAATGAATGAGAACTTCATGGGACAAAAAAAGCTCAAGGGTTTAACTCTCGGATCCATGTCTGCATTCCTCTGTTCTTTCCTCTCATGTTGGCACCATTATCATAGCCTTGACCTCTCATGTCAGCTATCACAATTCCCATATCTTCCAGCTTTTTAAGAAGCACATTTGTCATACCAGCTCCTGTAGTATCATCAATGTCAATAAATTCTAGAAAATGCTCTCTGAGAGTCACCATTGCAGGGACATTTTCACTAGGTTCTGTTGTTGTTACAAAACGCACCATTGAAGTCATTTGTTCCGTATGGCTGTTGTCAGGTGTGCAGTCCAGAATAACAGAGTAATATCTTGCTGACTTCAGATCTGCCATAATCTTCTGTTTGACTTTTGTTGTCAGTAAGTCAACAATGTATGATCTCATTTTGAATTGTTTTTCCAAGGTAGTGGTGTGTGTACATTTCTTGGGTGGTGACTCTTCTTAGATGCTCCTGGAGTACAGCATCAAACTCAGCCATCAGCTCCACAGTTTTACGGATGTTTCCATTGTTTGGCACATACAGCTGATCTGAAGTGCCACGCAGTGCTAGGTTTTGGGTAGCAAGCATTGTCACAATGGCAATGAGTCTTTTCAGAACATTTTGCCAGTAAAGAGGCTCTGATGCAATCTTCTCTTGATGCTGATCGTCTATGGTGGCCTGTAACCTTAGTCTCATCTCAAGCTCTTTCCACCTATGGAATCTAGCCAGATTTTTCCACTCTTTTGTTCCTGTAGAACCCAATGTGACTGGAACATTAGACTGGAAGAATTTGCAACAAAAACAATATGCAGCATTCTGGGTTTTTTAGTACATAAGCCATGGCCTCTCCGCTTTGTCACCATTGGGGATTTCACACCAGTAATGTGTGGAAACTTCTATTTTCATTGTCTTTGGGGAACATGAAGTTTTTCACTTGCTGTGGCCCATGCAGTACAAGGAAGTCCTTCAGGCACTGTTCAAGAGGGTCCATCTCTAGATCATCTAGGTTTAAGGAACTAAAGTCAGCAGCAGCTGTTTCTTGTGCCTCCACTACGCTCTTCTCTGAGCTACACTTTTCTTTAGGAATGTGCATGGTTATATCCATTTGAGATGGCGATGTGGTTGCTGCAGTAGCTGCCAGGTCACCTGCACTCTGACTAACT
The DNA here is from genome assembly GCF_007399415.2 of Gopherus evgoodei. Taxonomy (NCBI): domain Eukaryota; kingdom Metazoa; phylum Chordata; order Testudines; family Testudinidae; genus Gopherus; species Gopherus evgoodei. The sequence continues at coordinate 115,776,649 of NC_044326.1, forward strand.
GGAAGATGAGGCATCTCCTCACCACTCACATCCTCACTGGGGCCGGAAGGCTCACCATGAACATTTGTGTCTATGTCTATGTATCTCAGGAGAGCTCCTTCCTGCTTAGATAGAAAAGCTTCCTTTGACTGCTATTCTGTGCTAGCTATAGTGGCTCTCAACACTCAATTAAGGGGACAAATAAGCACGCTAGTAGCAGGGCCTCAGTGAGGGAAGATATCAGTGTCTTAAGGGCCTAACTGACTCCTACTACTTCAGTTGACTGCCTGTTCTCCTCAAGTGGGTTCAGGGAAGCAGCAGGAAACAGGAAACTCCCCGAGAAGCTGGTGTTAATCAGTCCAGGCTCCTGGGGGTGCTAGAGAGGTACAAAAGAAGCTCCTCCTCCTCTATCTCCCTGCAGTGCCTGCTGCTTTCTGTTATTCCCTCTCACCTTTTCTCCTGACTGCCTGTTATGTCTCTTGTGCCCTCTTTTCTCCAGCACAGCACTCCACCATCTCTGTGTATCTAGAGCGGAGAGAATACGTATGCACCAGCAGCAGGCACAATTTTTTGCACTCCAAGTCGTAGTGGCGCCATTCCCGCCCCCCCCACCCCGGCCTGGTACCTGAGGTGGCCTCCTGTCATAAACAGATAGTTAAGGGTTAATGTCTCTTTCACCTGTAAAGGGTTAACAAACAATGAACCTGGAACACCTGACCAGAGGACCTTGAGGTACATCCTAGATGGGAAACCCAAAACTGTAACCGAGGTGGGAGAGATTGGAGCCAAATGGGTGGAAGTGACAGAAAAAAACTACTGTCAAGGGGAGCGAATATCACAGGGGGCACACCGACAATAAACCCTATAACCGAGGGCAACCCAAGACCCCACCTACAACCCAAGCAAAGCCCCAGACTACCTATTATCCCACCTCACCTGCCTCCAGTAACCCACCTCGGCCCAGTGACCAGTCAGCTGGATGATGCTTTAAGTGTAAAGAACTAGGACATATAAAGGCCAACTGCCCCAAGAACCCCAACCGAGTGCAGTTCATTACACCACCATCACACCAACGATCCCCAGGCCCAGATGCCTCTCCAATACCCTTGGAGTGAAGGGAAATTTTGAGAGTGGGCAGAAAGAAGGTTATCACATGGAGAGACACAGGGGCACAAGTGTCAGCTATCCACCAATCCTTGGTGGACCCCAAATTCATCAACTCAAAGGCTCAAGTGACAATTTACCCCTTCACGTCACAAACAGCTGAACTGCCTGTCCAGTACAAAGGCTGGTCAGGAATGTGGACTTTTGCAGTCTATGACAATTATTGCATCCCCATGCTACTGGGGGAAGATTTGGCCAACCAGGTAAAGCGAGCCAAAAGGGTGGGAATGGTTACACGCAGCCAAACCAGGCAAAGTTCCAGACCCATCCCTGTTCCTGAGCCGTCCACAGGGGCCCCGTCTGTGTTACCAGAGACCCAGACAGAGGTAGTGGACCCGGATCCCCTACCAATGACTGAAACAGCCACAGTGCCTTCAGTACCAGACCCAGAAATGGAAAAGCAACCAGCACCAGAACTGGCGCCAGCACTGACACCAGCGCTTATAAACCCATCTTCAACCCCAACGCCAGAGGGCGGCAGCGAGCCTGAACTGGCAGAAGCAGCAGACAACCATACCCAAGAGGCTCAGCCGGAGCCTGAAATACCACCTGGTGCACCAGTGGAGAGCGGTTCACCAGCAACGAAAACAACCCCATCACCTACATCGCTTCCAGAGGGACCAAGCCCAAGTCCCCAGTCTAAGGAAGAACTGGTGTGTCCAGCCTCAAGGGAACAGTTCCAGACTGAGCAGGAAGCAGATGACAGCCTTCAGAAAGCTTGGGCAGCAGCACAGAGCACCTCACCGCCTCTCAGCTCTTCTAACCGATCCCGGTTTGTTATAGAACAAGGACTATTAAACAAGGAAACTCTTTCTGTTGCACACCAGGAAGAATGACATCCACAAAAACAGTTGGTGGTTCCAACTAAGTACCGGGAAAAGCTCTTAAGCTTAGCCCGTGATCATCCCAGTGGCCATGCTGGGGTGAACAGAACCAAAGACAGGTTGGGGAAGTCCTTCCACTGGGAGGGGATGGGCAAGGATGTTGCCAAGTATGTCCGGTCTTGTGAGGTGTGCCAAAGAGTGGGAAAGTCCCAAGACCAGGTCAAGGCCCCTCTCCAGCCACTTCCCATAATTGAGGTCTCATTTCAGCGAGTAGCTGTGGATATTCTGGGTCCTTTCCTAAAAAAGACCCCCAGAGGAAAGCAGTACATACTGACATTTGTGGACTTTGCTACCCAGTGGCCGGAAGCAGTGGCTCTAAGCAACACCAGGGCTAACACTGTGTGCCGGGCCCTAACAGACATTTTTGCCAGGCTAGGTTGGCCCTCCGACATCCTTACAGATTCAGGATCTAATTTCCTGGCAGGAACCATGAAAGAACTGTGGGAAACTCATGGGGTGAATCACCTGGTTGCCACCCCTTACCACCATCAAACCAATGGCCTGTTGGAAAGGTTTAATGGAACTTTGGGGGCCATGATACATAAATTCATCAATGAACACTCCAATAATTGGGACCTAGTGTTACAGTTGTTGCTTTTTGCCTACAGGACTGTACCACATCCCTGTTTAGGATTTTCACCGTTTGAACTTGTGTATGGCCACAAAGTTAAGGGGCCATTACAGTTGGGGAAGCAGCAATGGGAGGGGTTTACGCCTTCTCCAGGAACTAACATTCTGGACTTTGTAAGCAACCTACAAAGCACCCTCCGACACTCTTTAGCCCTTGCTAAAGAAAACCTAAAGGATGCTCAAAGAGAGCAAAAGGCCTGGTATGATAGACATACCAGAGAGCGTTCCTTCAAGGTAGGAGACCAGGTTATGGTCTTGAAGGTGCAACAGACCCATAAAATGGAAGCATCATGGGAAGGGCCATTCATGGTCCAAGAGCGCCTGGGAGCTGTTAACTACCTCATAGCATTTCCCAATTCCTCCCTAAAGCCCAAAGTTTACCATGTTAATTCTCTCAAGCCCTTTTATTCCAGAGACTTACAGGTTTGTCAGTTTACAGCCCAGGGAGGAGATGACGCTGAGTGGCCTAAAGGTGTCTACTACGAAGGAAAAAATGACGGTGGCATGGAAGAGGTGAACCTCTCCACAACCCTGGAATGTATGCAGTGGCAACAAATCAAGGAGCTGTGCACTAGCTTCGCCCCATTGTTCTCAGCCACCCCAGGACGGACTGAATGGGCATACCACTCCATTGACACAGGTAATGCTCACCCCATTAGAACACCACCCTACCGAGTGTCTCCTCATGCCCAAGCTGCTACAGAACGGGAGATCCAGAATATGCTACAGATGGGTATAATACGCTCATCTACCAGTGCATGGGCATCTCCAATGGTTCTGGTACCCAAATCAGATGGGGAAATACGCTTCTGCGTGGACTGCCGTAAGCTAAATGCAGTAACTCGTCCAGACAACTATCCAATGCCACCCACCGATGAGCTATTGGAGAAGTTGGGATGTGCCCAGTTCATATCTACAATAGACTTAACCAAGGGGTACTGGCAAGTACCGCCAGATGAACCTGCCAAGGAACAGTCAGCATTCATCACCCATGCAGGGGTGTATGAATTTAATGTACTTCCTTTTAGGCTGCGAAATGCACCCGACACCTTCCAAAGGCTGGTAGATGGCCTACTAGCAGGATTGGGAGAATATGCAGTTGCCTACCTCAATGATGTGGCCATTTTTTCTGATTCATGGCCTGAACACCTAGAACACATGGAAAAAGTCTTTGAGCGCATCAGGCAGGCAGGACTAACTGTTAAGGCCAAAAAGTGTCAAATAGGCCAAAACAGAGTAACTTACCTGGGACACCAGGTGGGTTGAGGAACCATAAACCCCCTACAGGCCAAGGTGGATGCTATCGAAAAATGGCCTGTCCCAAAGTCCAAGAAACAGGTCCAATCCTTCTTAGGCTTGGCCAGGTATTACAGGCAATTTGTACCACACTACAGCCAAATCGCTGCCCTACTAACAGACCTGACCAAAAAAACCCAGCTAAATGCAGTTAAGTGGACTGATGAGTGTCAGAAGGCCCTTACCCAACTTAAGGCAACGCTCATGTTTGACCCTGTGCTAAGGGCCCCGGACTTTGACAAGCCATTCCTAATAACCACAGATGCATCTGAGCGTGGTGTAGGAGCAGTTCTTATGCAGGAAGGACCGGATCACAACTTCCATCCTGGCGTGTTTCTCAGCAAGAAACTGTCTGACAGGGAAAGCCACTGGTCAGTCAGTGAAAAGGAATGCTACGCCATTGTGTACGCCCTGGAAAAGCTACACCCATACATTTGGGGACGGCGTTTCCAGCTACAAACTGACCATGCTGCGCTAAAGTGGCTTCATACTGCCAAGGGAAACAACAAAAAACTACTTCGATGGAGTTTAGCTCTCCAAGATTTTTATTTTGAAATTCAACACATTTCAGGAGCTTCTAACAAAGTAGCTGATGCACTCTCCCATGAAAGTTTCCCAGAATCCACTGGTTAAAAATTGTCCTTAAAATATAAAAAGTCTTGTAGTTTACATACTAGTAGTATATGTAAAGGTGCATGTGTTTTATTAATCTGTTTATTCTAAAGTTCTAGAAAAAAATCACTGCCAGTGAGGTTCCCCACTGTCTGCGATTTGGGGGGCTTGTCATAAACAGATAGTTAAGGGTTAATGTCTCTTTCACCTGTAAAGGGTTAACAAACAGTGAACCTGGAACACCTGACCAGAGGACCAATCGGGAGACAAGATACTTTCAAATCTCGGTGGAGGGAAGTCTTTGTTTTGTGTGTTCTTTCTTTGTCCATGTTCTCTCTGGGTTCTGAGAGGGACCAGACATGTAAGCAGATTCCTCCAATCTTTCTGAAAAAATCTCTTCTGTTCTAATTTTAGTAAGTACCACGAAAAAGGAGAGTTTAGTCTTTTGATTGTTTTCTGTATTTGCAAATATGTATTTTGCTGGAAGTATTTTAAATTGTATTTTTGCTGGGGAGAGGCTTCTCTCTAGTGTCTATAAGCTGAAAGACCCTGTAATATAACATCTTGAATTTACAGAGATGATCTTTACTCTTTCTTTCTTTTATTAAAAGTTTTCTTTTTAAAAGACCTGATTGATTTTCCCCTTGTTGAGGCTCAAAGGAAATTGAGTCGGTACTCACCAGGGAATTGGTGGGAGAAAGGAGGGGTGGAGGTGAAGTTCCTCTGTGTTTTAAAATTCAAGGAGTTTGAATCACAGTGATCTTCCAGGGTAATCCAGGGAGGGGAAGCCTGGGAGAGGCAACGGTGGGGGAAAGGGTTTACTTTCCTTGTGTCAAGATCCAGGGGATCTGGGTGTTGGGGTCTCCAGGGAAGGTTTTGGGGGGACCAGAGTATACCAGGCACTGTAAGTCCTGTTTGGTGGCAGCCTATTAGATCTAAGCTGGTAATTAAGCTTAGAGGAATTCATGCTGGTACCCTATCTTTTGGACTCTAAGGTTCAGATTGGGGATTTATACTATGACACCTCCTCATGGTAAGGCCAGCCCTGGTTCCTTCGTGACCTTAATTTCTCTCTGCCTCAGTTCTCCATCTGTAAAATGAGGATGATAATGCATCCTTTATCTACTTAGACGGTAAGCTCTTTGGGGAGAAACTGTCTCTTACTATATGATTGTACATGTAGTGGAGCCCTGATCTTGGTAGGGATGTCCAAGTACTATGCTAATATTACCACCAGTAATGATACAATGTTTTGCTGATCACTCTGGTTCCCAGTGAATAAATGTCTATACCATACTTGGCACTAATCATAGTCTCGAGGGTGAAACCAAGGGAGTGATCTTACAGAGACTGAATTAACAGCTCAACCTGTCCTTAATCCTTCCAGATCAGGATAGCATGCAGGAAGCTTGGACTAATGTCTGTGTTGTACCTGTTGGATGGATAAATCAGAGATCTTACTATCCAGTGATGTTAATCTGGCTCCTGTTATGATTAACTAAATTCATTTAAAATTAAACAAAGGAAAGAAAGAGAACATGAACAAGAGGCTTAGAACAAGCAGTAGCAGCATATGTATGTAGTATTAATTTTGAATACCACTTAAACAGATACTGTCAAACTACAATCTGTGATGGGCTATCTTTTTCCTTACAAAACCCACAGTATCCTTAGAATGACTTTTAATACCAGTCTGGTTGGTTGCTGATTAATTATACCTAAAATAGGCAAAAGTAATTCTCTATCATGGTAGTAATGTTTTACCTAACCTAGAAACATTTGCATTGTAACCACTACTTGGATCCCTTCATACTGTTTTAATATATCTTATATCCACACAAATTTGCACCCAAGGGTACTCAGACTTTCCAAATACCATTTGGATTAGACTTGCTGTGAGCATGTGGACTTCCAGTTTCCGCTGGTGTAGCCCTAACAGTGCAAATTTCCCTTCATCTCACAGTGGTCTGGCCATTCCAGTCTGCACAGAGGTCAGGCTGGCCAGAAGCCACCTATCTGTGCTGATAGCACTGCACACACAGTGGAGTATAATAGTGCATTATTTTCATAGTTACCAATTTCTTATTCTAATAATATCTAGGTCTTCTACTTCCAGCTGATTCTCTTACCAGCATGTCTGAAAGGAGATTCTACACGGGTTCTGGGAGGTGGCTTGAGGACTGATGTGTAGGCTCTGATATTCACATGGGTAAAGAGGCTAACGGGCATATGCAATAATTGATTTACAGCTAGGTAGTAAAGTGACTGTCAGAGAAAAGTAGCACCCAGAGTGGCTAAAAGTGAAAGTCTAGTGTAATAAGGCCTCAGATAACCATAAGTCCAGCTTGGATTGGAAATTTGCCCTATGATGAGCTGGACTAAATTCATGAGGCTCCTTCCCCTAGTGTGCTACTAAAGCAGCAAAATAGGGTTTTGGCTCAGTTATGGGGTCCTCACAGGAGGAAAGCAGGAGTTCTGAGAACCAGGCTCGTCAGTGGGATGAAGAACTGAACACGTTACCAGCAATTCAGGATCTCCTTAGGGGATAACAGCTGTGATAACAGAAGTTTAGCTAATTTGGCAGGAGGAGGAATTGGGGAATGTTTTGTGGTAGGGAGTATTTTAAATATAAAATGCACCAATGGGGGGCTGATTTCCTCGGTTCAAGAGCTGAAGGAAAACTCTTCTGAGTTCCTGTAAATGCTGCCATTAGCATTTATGGAGTGGTCTGCAGATTTACTCTGTGTTTCTGCTTAATTAACCTTTTGGGAAAATGTAGATACACCATTAAATCTATCTGTTGTGATGCTTTCAATAATATAAGAGGATTTGTAAAGAATATAATTTTTTTTTTTGACAGAAACATTTTTAACCTTTTTAAGTGTAGTTTGAGAAGCAATCTGTGATGTTGTGGTTTGTTCAATCTCATTTGGTTCTGCCTTCATTTTTGGAAGCCAATCACAGACCAGGATGAAGCTCTGCAGACAATTCTTCCTGCGACTGTATTTGGCTTCTCTATGAGCAATGGAGATGTTGACTTTGAATTTGTCTCTGGGCTGCTGAACTGCTTCAGCTGCTTATGCATCATTTCAGGGAACCTATGTTTTCCTTCTTCCTCCCACATAATGCCTTCTGATTCGTGAGAACTGCAGGGTTATACGTTGGAGAATATAATGTCCATACCAAACATTTTATAATGTTCCTTTTCATTTCTCTCCAGTTCAATTTCTTAAGAATTGCATGATCTGGCCTTGAAGCCACCCACATTTTCATACACACTGTACATATCAGAGCTCTATTGTGAAGCAAGAATCAAATCCACATCCTTTGCCACATACTGAAATTCAATTTTTTCTTAGCCAGCATGCATGTTTGCTATATTCTGGTGAATTGTCAGCCCTTAGATGTTACTTAGATTTTGCTATTCTTTAAAAGAGTTTATTTGAAAAATATGTTAACTGAAAATGAACATGCTAAACTAATCAGGCAATGCAAATGTGGTTCAGCAAAACTGCTTTTTAAATGAATCATGCTTACTCAAATGTACAAATAAAAAAATTTGTTTCAGTAACAATCTAGAAGCTAGCTTGTGTGGAACAAATAAGGTCTGCAATTACCAGAATTCACAGAATCTGCTATACAATTTACCTTTCTACTGAAAAAATTATAAACTAACTCAGGGTCTCTGTTGGAGTCCTGTGTGGCTGAGATGAGCCTCTGAAATCCATTCAGGTTTTTCTGCCTTATCCCAAGTGATCATAGAACTGTTTGCTTGTGCAGACATTAGACATAACGTTTTCTTGTAAGGGATGCTAATAAGCAAATCCCATATGGATTTCTGCACTTTTTCTCTCTGGCGACTTCTTCTTCTTCATTTTATTAGTTAAGATTGTAGTATTGTATTGTAGTAGTTAAGATTAATGTAAACTAACTGAGCTTCTTTGGTGGAGAATATCATGTCCCAGACAATAAGCTGATATTGAATATTTGTACATATTCTTTATTTTTCCTCTTCTCTACTTATGATGCTTCATCACCCTATTAATAAACAGTGAGGATAAAAATAGGGCCAAATGTTGTTACACTTGTACAACCCATTCATGTCAATTTAAAATCGGACTGCATAAGCCTAACTAAAAGCAGAATTTGGCCCATAGATAGTATCCAGCTACCTGCCATTTTGTGCATTCTGCTTTTACCAGTGCAGTGGGTAATAAAGATTTGGTATGTTGCTATTTGTCTTGGATTGTAAATAGGACTAGCTTAAGGCACAGGCATGATTGGCCTATGACTATGGCCCCAGCTCTAAAGTCATGTGATAACATTAAAAATTCCACTTTCACTTAAAACCCCCCAAACTTACCAGTCCTGCTTGGTTACAAAGAAAAGCTTGAAAATGTGGCCTGAGTGTAAACTATGCAGTGATGTGTGCTTGAGTAGAGGCAGTATAAAATGTAGCTCTGAGAGGTATGAACTGCCCTACACGTCTCTCTGGGGTGTTAACTCCAAGAACCCAGTGATCTAGGGAGCCTGGCCAACACCATCCCAACAGAAGATTTGGAGTATGATGGGAGGAGGCCTGGCCCATTCAAGCAAACATACCTTGGCTTCTGGGGATGGGGTTAGTACTGGGGTGGGGGTTCTTGCTACCACCCTTCCAGGAAGCAGAGTGGACCTACTGCCATCCTTGCAACTGCCAAGGGTCTGGGAATCCCATTTTGTGGTGGTCATAGTACCCTGGATTGATTTAATCTGGCCCTAACTGTAACCACTTTCAGGAAAGGTCCATGTTGCATAATTGCACTCCTATCCTGACTGGGCTTTTGAGTGCTTGTCTTGCAATATAAAATCAATTAGTGACATTATTTTCCCCGGCATGATGTGTGAGATAAAAGTTATTTCTATGTGGCCTGAGATGCAAGATATTTCAGTACTTCAAGAGCAATCATTTCATATGTCTGAAAACAAAAAGTCATGCTTCTATCTGGCAGATTTTTGCCAATACTTCAAACTCCCGCTGAATAGCTAAATCACATGTGAAGTTCTTAATCAGACTCCACTTATCTGGAAAACCAGACAATATAGTAACATTTGAAAATACTGAGTAATGTGTGGTTTCTAGATACATAATTCATTAGTCCACTCCTAATTAATTGAACAACCTCATGAAACTCAGCAACCTCAATGGGAGTTTTGCCTGATGAAAGTCTAAGAAACTACTGCGGGGTAGTGCTCAGAATTCATGGCTTGCTCAAGACCACAAGGCAAGTTAGTGTCTAGAATGGACTTAGAACCTAGGAATCCTAATTTACAAGTCCCGATCCTTTGCTCTAGTAATAGTATATGCAAGACTGATTCCAACCTCCCTTGTACCAGTTTTACTACTGTGTAACTCCACTGAATTTGCAGTAGTGTAATGAAGAGTAGAATCTAACCCCATATGTGCGGACTTACAGTTCCAAGCATTTTAAGTGAAACAATCTGTTGGACTTTCATATCCACTGCCATTAACAGTATTATATAATAGCTGATGAAGTCACTGGGACAAAATGCCCATGAACTATATTTCTAAGTTATGGATGATAAACAGGCTAAGAGATGTCATCTTTTTCTCTATCCATGTCAATTGTTTCAGGCCAATTCATGGGCATACACTCTTCAATAATGCTTCTGTCATGATGCTGTGGATTTGGCCAAAAGATAATTATATAGTGCCTGACACTGATCTCAGTTACAATGAAGTAAATCAGGAGAAACTACACTGAAATAAATAGAAATATTCTGGATTATTTATAACGGTATAAATGAGAGCAGAATCTAACCCTTTATGTCTTGGTGGGTTGGCAAAGAGACAACACTGTTAGCAAAAGATGTGTAACTGAATAACTTTTCAAGAGATTGCACCTTTTTTCCATTTTGAAATATTGCCATTTCCTATCATTTATTAATTTGACTAACTTTGTCAGTTGTGAGGAAGATGTTACACTTTATAAAATGTTGGAGGCAGCAAATTTTTGACCTTGAGCATTTGTCCCCAATTTGTAATGGGGAAATTTTTATTTTTGTGCCACAATGCCATAAATATTTTTACATTACACACAGACTTCCAATGTTGGCTTGATATTGTCTAATAAGGAATCTTCATGATCTGTTATCAAGAAGACTTTTATAAGGAAAACAAAGAAAGATGAATGTCAAAAAATGCAGAATGCAGCATATAAACTTCAGTGTAAAACTGATACCTTTTTAAAAAATGTACGTAAATACACATTTTATTCTTGGAACAGGTCTGATTTCTGCTTTATTCCTGGCCAATAGATGAGCTCAAGTTCTATACAAGTGTGGTGGACTCAAGGGATTTACACAGCAGCATAAAAGCATTTTATTGTGCACTCCAGGGTTGTCATCCACAGCTAGCTAACAAATATGATAGATTTTTAATATAATCCACCATGTCCTTGCCAGTGCTCCTTGTATGTTACGTCATCTTGCTTTGGGCCAAGAGTTTGTTTTCCCCAGATGGCCATCAAAAAGCTGCTGACAGGCCTTCTGACTGAGAAACTGTAGAACAGCAATCTCCCAATTCATTTACTACTACCGACAAAGAGAGAGCTGTTGATATCCTGATGCGAAAGCACTTTATCAGGCATTACATAGTGTCTGTGCTCTCAGCATGTTTTGGGCGTGATAAGTCATAGCACATGCTTTTTCACATCTTTCTGCCTTTCACTGCAGGGTAGAATTTCTTGGAGTTGAAATTGGGGTAACAGAAAAGATGTAAAAAGCCAAGTGTGACATCATTAGCAACTGGTAACAGTCATAAAACCATAAATAATATTTTGTAGACTTGTGCTTTTAAAAAAAAAAAAAGTCTTCAAAGATTGTAGACCATAATTCTTCTGGTCTAAACTTTAGCTCTGTTATGCAACCTATGGTATCTGTACTTCTGAAATTGATATCCAACAATTCTATTAATATTTAGGAAGAATGTTTTTTCCCCAGCTATAGAAGAAGATAGGACAATCTGCTGATATGTAAATAAATTGTCCCCCAGCCAATAAATATTATCTCAGTCTAACCTGGGTTGATTCTCAAGCAAGTAGCCCTCATGCATGTCCCAATCTCTCTTAGATACTGGATAAATCACTCCACTATCCAGTTGGGTTGGAAGAGAAAGAAGTACATACTGCTTTACGTAAGTGTAATCAATGAAACTTTAGGACACAGTATGTGAATTGCGCCACCATGAATTGAGCATAATAGTTGGATCAAGATGAACAGTCACTCACAGGGATACTCTTTGTGTGCCTCACCTTCAGATTAGAGAGCAGCTGAAGCAATCTGGTCCATTTTATGAAAATCAAATGCAGCTGTCAGGCTCCTGGCAACTTGTTAATGCAATCTTCAGTTAGAGAAAGTTTGGATATCCCTGCTTTATAATATCATTGCCAATATTTATTTAATTTTTTTGTGACTTAAGTCACATAAGTGAATTTTTGTATCTTCATTAACTTTTTTTAAAAAGGTGAACTATATGATGCATTTTTTTCTCATTTTATCTGATCTACTAATAGATTAAAAGTAATCACAAGAAATTATAATAATTACAGTTTGTTTTCTCTGAATGATTGATTCAGCAGAAAATATTAATGGCCACTCTAACATGCAGCAAGAAGTCAGATAGTCACTCTGGCACAAGTAATGAGTAGTCCTCCCTCTGGGAAACTGACCACTTTATTCATTAGGAAATTTAAAGTGTTATCACAGGCTACACACTTCAGTTTTCAGCGAGCACAAGTAATTCAACTGTGAACTCCAAGCCAGAGGCAAATCCTAATGCCGAGTCCAAGCTGGATTTAAAATCTAAAAACAAACTAACAAGAACACACAAACATAGTTTGTCTCATGTCCAGGAAATGCTTCTCAAAATCTGTCAATCTGTCAATAAATAACAATAATACTTTCATCCGAGGATCTCAAAGCACTTTACAAAGTTAATTAATTAAACCTCACAACAATCTTGTGAGAAAAGTGGCATATCCAGTATCTGGTACTCCTGTAAAATACACAGGCTAGTAGAGTTGTGATATTAGCAGTAGTTCCATGTCTTTCCTCTTAATGTCCTTTCTCCCTTCCTCTCTCAGTGGAATTTTGATATCAGAAAAAACCCATTCTGGATAGAATATTTATGATAATGGAAGTAAAACATAAGTGACGGAGATAAAGGAGAATGCCACACACAAACAAGGCCATCATACTGTGATTGATACATGGAGGCTGACTAACCCACAGTCACACCTGAGCCAGTGACAGAGCAACCCAGGAGTCCTGACTCTTACTCTTGTCTCTGACTACTAAACAACACTTCCTTTTCGCCATCAATTTTGTCTGTTAACCTTGGCTCTGTCGGCCGTTTTGTGCTTCAAATTCTGGATCAGTTTACAACCAAAGCTTAGTGTAGTTATTAAAGGAATGTCAAAGGGACTTTCAGAGCATGAACAAGTAATCTTTCCTCCTGCCCTCTGTTACATCTTCAAAGTGCCACATGTGATTTTCGTCATTCAAACTCATCTTAAATTTAACTGGTGCAGTAGAGATTAAAAACATGAAGTAATACATTGGAAATGTATTCTCTGTTGTCTTCAGATGCCTCATGTCTTTTGTGGGACAATCAATATGAGAACGGTGATATATGATGTAATCTTCCAAAGTGTTTGACTCAAGGATGTCCTCAGAGATCCAAATCTTAAAAAATTAGTATATCTAAATTATATAGTCCAGATGGAAATAAAATATAAGTTTTTCCTTTTGCTCTCAGGCTGATAGTTTGTTGTATGGAAATACATTTGAAAAATATTAGTACAAAAAACTATTCTTTCATATTGGAGTAATTATATTTTGAAAAAAATCCTTCTCAAATTTCCCAAATTCTTAAGTTTGTAAATCAGCCAACAATTAACGTTCACAAAGATAACATGAAAATGTAGCCTGTTTCTTTACAAATGTAACATAAAGCCAAGCAGGGAGGTGGCTGGGGAAGGTCTCAGCAGAAGCTGTACAGTGAATTAGAGAGATTTTTGTTTTCCTTATTCTAATAAAGTTTCTTGTTCAAGGTTAGAATAGGAACAGTTCCACTAATTCTTAATTACCACATGACAAATAATGTGATGCCTCTAACTACAGACATTTCTTAGATAAAAAGTGTTGGCTTGAAGATTTGCTGTGCAGAGTTGTGTGTAATTGAAGATTGAAAACTTATTTGTGTGCTCTGTTCATTATTGAAAATAGGATTGTTTTGGAAGTGTAGTTCATGGTAGACCAAAACATACACTGTTTGTCATGCAAGGACTTTTTTTTCACTACCTTGCTTATTTCAGCTGCTCTCTGCAACGATAAACACTGTACTGAGTTTGTAAGATTGGCAAACAACACATTACATTCACAGTGTTATATGGACAACGTCTTTTCTCCTTGAAAAGAAGTCTATTATTCCTGGGTGGTCACTGTAGAGATAGCTTCAAGCATACAAAATATAAAAAGTATGCATGAAATATGCCAGTATATTAAATTAACATCCTGTAAAAGCTCCCTTTTTAAAATCCAGATGCTTATATTGCTTTTGACAGACTCTAGGCGGTAAAGTTTTAACTTTAAAGAAGGGACTTTCTGTTTCTGTTTTCAAGTTAAAAATAATGAAAGGAAAACACACTGAAATTCCCACATTATTAAATAAAACATTTAAGTGGCCAGGGGCCAATCATTGTCACGCCATGAACAAATGCCTTACGGTAATATGTTCCATAACTGTTTGCTAAAAACTACCAATTTTAACACATTTGCACATGATTAGACACAATAAAAAGTTACTTATTGAAGCCAGTGTCACACTAGTATTACTCCCACCCAGGGGGAGGGAAACTTCATTTTAAACCTGAACAAGAGAGGTAGTGTGAAATAAGCTCCATGCTGTGAAAACAAATCATAAATACAGCTACCAAATGGTTGATTCTGTTATGGTCAGGAGTTCACTGCCACTGTGTGACCACATCACTGGGGAAGAGGAGTAAAAGAATAGTCAACAATGGGGACTTGGCTGAGTGAGTGACCAATTCAGACAGAAGCTATCCAAGAGCAATACGTAAAATATCATCTTAAAATACCTGTTTTGTCAAAATACCGAATTTTACCAAAACAATGCATTTGATAAGGATTAGGTTTTAATTTTATTCTTATGTTTTCCTCTGGAAAACATCCCTTTCTTAACAATGTTAGGGAAGGCAAGGGACTTGTGTGTGTGTGTGCATATAGATAGATATAGATATATAGTTATCATGTGTTTCATTGTATTTTGAATTGCTACGGTATAATCAAGACAAAATCTATCTACTTATTATAAGAGAAAATTTTAGCTCCACCCCCCCACACTTTGCTGACTGAGGGAAACAAAATCTGAATCACTTATTCAAAGTGTAATTCATTTGGATTAAGAGTAAGTATTCATTTGATTACTAAACTTTTCCACTTAAATCTTCAAAGTTGAATGTATAGTAGTATTATATGGCCCTTAATATATATGCTACAGATCTCCACAATTTAGTTTTACTTATTGTTTGAGAGACTTCTGATTCATAATCTACCCCCGGTATGTTTCATTCTCCAAAGCAGGGGTGGCTCTCCACATGCACGCATCCTCCATGTTCATGTGAGAAGAACTATCAAGACAGGTCTTATTTAATCAAAAGTATAGGTATAATCATCACAAACACCAAGGATCACATTAGGAAATGGTGAATATGGAGGGAAAGTATTGATCATAAGTTAATGGTAACTTTAGCAGATCTCATTTGCACTCTTTGGCATCCGCACATATATATTCACAAAAGAGTTTCTGGATACTTGTGATGTTACACATCTCTCAGCTATAGTAAACCTGAGAAGTGCATGGAAACATTATATGGCTTTGAGAAACACCCTGGGGGGTTTGGACCCATAAAGTATTTCATGCATTATAATTAGAGATGAAGACTTTGCTTTGAAAAAAGAAACCCTGGAACCTTTCCCTATCCAAGGAACTAAACCAAACTCGGAACATTTTTGAGGTTTGAAAATACTTAGTTCAGGATCTTCCTTGACCTTCCTCTCTCTCCTAGGGGGCTGTGGAATATTCAGACCAAACTCCTAACCCACCTACCTATTCACTCACTAACCCTTAATGTTACTGTACCCTGACATATGTCTATTGTGGCAGGGTTTCTTTTGGCAGAACACCAGTGGTCCAGTCCAGAGTTTCCCCTTCCATACTCTTCTGGGGTAGCCAAGAGACAAGGGTTTATTTGATGTCCACTGTCATTACATGTAAAACAAATATTAAATGCGTGTGCCTGCTTCTTATAATTTGCTGGGAAATAAACCATCTGCATCATTTTTCCACTGCCCCATCCACACACATCCTACAAATACTTTATCAACATTCAGGACCAGCCCAACAACTTGTTCTGAAGACTGTCAATCAGACACTGCATAGGCAACATACTTTTACTAACGATATCCTGCTGTCCGTTTCAAAAGGGGCTACCCTAGGTACTGATAATTAGAGAGCTCCAGCTGATCTCAGATTCTGTGATGCTGAATTAACAAATTAATTTTAGAACAGTTATGATTTTTTTGATGAAGGCACACAAAATAATAAAAATGACTGACTGAAAGACAAAGCAATACAACTGCAGTCATTGCACCTCTCTGCCTAGCTATGCTGTGTAAAATTACCCACTGAACCAAGAGCAGTGGACTATATGTGCTGCACTAAGAGAAAGATGGTAAGTTCAGGATATTGCTGCAATTTTTACTTGTAACTTAAGAATGGTCATGCTGGGTGAGACCAAGGGTCCATCTAGCCTAGTATTCTGTCTTCTGACAATGGGTTGTACCAGATGCTTCAGAGGTAGTGAACAGAAGAGGGCAATTTTATTGAGTGCTCCAGGCCCTGTCTTACAGTTCCAGCTTCTGGCAGTCAGAGATTTAGGGACACCCAGAGCATAGAGTTGCATCCTTACTCATCCTGGCTAATAGCCATTGATGGACCTATCATCCATGAACTTCTAAATCTTTTTTGAACCCACTTATACTTTTGGCCTTCAGAACATCCCCTGGCCACGAGTTCCACAGGTTGATGGTGTTTTTGTGAAGATGTACTTTCTTTTGTTTGTTTTAAACCTGCTGCCTATTAATTTAATGGGGTGACTCCGGGTTCTTGTGTTATGTGAAGTCTAAATAAAACTTCCCTATTCACCATCTCCAAACCATTCATGATTTTATAGATCTCTATCACATCATAGAATATCAGGGTTGGAAGGGACCTTGAAAGGTCATCTAGTCCAACCCCCACCTGCTCAAAGCAAGACCAATCCCCAGACAGATTTTTGCCCCAGATCCCTAAATGGCCCCCTCAAGGATTGGGCTCACAACCTCTGGGTACAATAGGCCAAAGCTCAAACCACTGAGCTATCCCTTCTTTGTCATCTCTAATCTAAAATGAACAGTCCAAGTCTTTTAAATCTCTCCTTATATGGAAGCTGTTCCATACTACTAATCATTTTTGTTGCCCTTTTCTGTGCTCTTTCCCATTCTAATATATCTTTTTTTGAGATGTGGCAACCAGAACTGCACACAGTATTCAAGGTGTGGTTGTACCCTGGATTATATAGTGGCATTATGATATTTTCTGTCTTATCCATCCCTTTCCTAATGGTTAGTTACATTCTGTTATCTCTTCTGACTGCCGCTGCACATTAAGTGGATGTTTTCAGACTGCTATCCACAGAGACTCCAAGATCTCTTTCTTGAGTGGCAACAGCTAATTTAGACCCCATCACTCTGTATGTATAGTTGAGATTATGTTTTCTAATATGCATTATTTTGCATTTATCAACACTGAATTTCATCTGCCATTCTGTTGACCAGTCACTCAGTTTAGTGAGATCCCTTTGTAGTTCTTCTCACTCAGTTTGGATTTAACTATCTGGAGAAGTTTTGTATCATCTGCAAATTTTGCCAACTTAATGTTTACCCCCTTTTTTATTTATGAATATACTAAATGGCACTGATCCCAGCAGATTGTTGGGGTACCCTGCTATTTAATTCCACTGTGAAAACAGACCTTTTGTTCCTACTCTTTGTTTCCTATCTTTTAATCAGTTATTGATCCATGAGAGTACTTTCCCTCTTATTCCATGACTGCTTACTTTGCTTAAGAGCCTTTGGTGAGGGATCTTACCAAAGGCTTTTTGAAAGTCCAAGTGCAATATATATCCACTGGATTGCCCTTCATGATTGTTGACTTCCTCAAAGAATTATAATAGATTGGTGAGGCATGATTTCCCTTTACAAAAGCTGTGTTAACTCTCCCCAACATATCATGTTCATCTATGTGTCTAACAATTCTGTTCTTTAATATAGTTTCAAGCAATCTGATTAGTGCTGAAGTTAGGCTTACTAGCCTGTAATTGTCAGGATTTCCTCTGGAGTTTTTAAAAATTGGAGTTATGTTAGCTATCCACCAGTCATCTGGCACTGAAGCTCATTTAAGCAATGGATTACATACCACAGTTAGTAGTTCTGCAATTTCATATTTGAATACCTACAGAACTCTTCTATGAATACTATCTGTTCCTGATTACTTATTACTGTTTAACTTATTAATTTGTTCCAAAACCACCTCTATTGAAACCTCAGTCTGGGACAGTTCCTCAGATTTGTCACCTAAAAAGGAATGGCATATGTGGGGGACTCTCCCTCACGTCTACTGCTGTGAAGACCAATGCAAAGATTTCATTTAGCTTCTCCAGAACAGCTTTGTCTTCCTTGGAAGTTCCTTTAGCACCCTGATTATCCAGTGGTCCCACTGATTGTTTGGCAGACTTCCTGATTCTGAAGTACTTAAAACGATTTTTTTTGCTGTTAGTTTTTGTGTCTTTTGCTAGTTGCTTTTCAAATTCTTTTTTTGCCTTCTTAATTATAGTTTTACACCTGACTTGCCAGAGTTTGTTCCTTTCTTTTTTCTTCAGAAGGATTTGACTTCCAATTTTATCTCTAACTGCCTCTTTTACTCTGTTAACCCCAGTAGCATTTTTTGGTCCTGTTAGTTTGAGCCTCTACTGCGGTGTTTTTAAAAAGTTTCCATGCAGCTTGCAGGCATTTCACTCTTGTTACTGTTCCTTTTAATTTCCATTTAACTAGCCTCCTCATTTTTGTGTAGTTTCCCTTTTTGAAGCTAAATGCTATTGTGGTGAGCTTCTTTGGTATTCCCTCTCCCCCCGCCCCCCACGCACACACACTAGTGTTTAAATTTAATGTAATTTCTTTCCATTTACTATTTTGTCATTATTTTATTATACTGCAAGAGAATTTTTTGATTATTCTATGCTTTTAGGTGGTAGAGGGATTGGGAAATCAATGTTTGGTGTCAGTCATATGAATGGCAGGTGTTTGCTTTCATTTAATGGGAGTTAGCCTCGCACAATAACACTTCCTACAAAGCATTTGACTGCTAGTGCCTGACATTGAAAGGCTGAAGATCTTACAATAGAACCATGCCTTTGATTTTCACAGGTCACTTTGTGTAGAATGACTTGTGGGAAGGGTTATCAAACCCATACTTCTATAGTCTGAAAAGTATGGAAGGCTTCCTCAAAGTAAGAGTGTGCCAACACTTTCTTAGCTTCAATCTTTTCTTTTTTTCTCTTTTTTTCATTTGGCAGCAGTGAAGAGTGGGGGAAGACATAACAAATCCTACTCCCTCCCCTTCAAAATTTCAGCAGTGCAGTTATTTCAAACACTATTTAACTTAAAACTAGACCCTGCACAGTTTCCCCCTCCCACTGGAATGTGCCTTGTTTTTACTTTCTAGGAACAAAATGAGAACCCTATTCTTTCTTTGGTGTTCATGTTGCTGCCTTCACTGTTCCAACTCCTGTTGTGTATTTGTTGTAATATCTTGCTTTTATTGTCTATTTACATCAGATCTCAAAGCGCTGTACAAAGGAAGGAAGTGTCATTATCCCTATTTTACAGATGGGAAATCACAGGCATTTGAGAAGTGAAGTGTCCACGGTCACCAGCTGGCCAGTGGAAGCTCTGGGAATAGAACAAAGTTCTGCGTCTCAGTGCTTTATCCCCAGGCCAAACTGTCTCTTGCATGCAGTGTCTGTCATCAAAGGATTGCAAAGTGTTATAGACAAAGATCTGAAATTGCCATTACACTATCAGAAGCTCATCTCTATTTATTATGCTACATGCACCTACTGAGTACAATCATTACAATGATTTGGTGAAGGTGTAGGATTTGTTCTCTGCTTGAAACTAGAAAACCTCCCAACAGCATAACAAAATGGAACCATACATGATATTAAAGGATACAGGGGTTTTTTGTTTTTTTTTTTTTAAAGAACTGAGTGTCATCAAAAGCTATTAGCTAATGTAAGTGGGCAATGATCCCATGTATTTTCTAGTGGTGCCAGAGAGTGAGGAAAGCTGAATGTGTATGTATACTCCCATTCATACACTTACCACTTTGGACAAGTTAATGGTCAGGGATTTGTGAAATTATTGCATTCAACTCCTTATTGGTTACACATCTAAATAGGCTTACAGTGGAGCCACCCATTCATTCATGACGGATATTCAGAATTTGCATGAATGTCAGTTATGACCATTCAGTGAGAGGAGAATATAGCACACTGTACTGTTAAAGTATTTATTTGTAAGCTTTTCAGTAGCGGCTGTGTCTTAGTAAGTGTTTGTATGGAGTCCAGGACAAATTCTTATTATTGTTTGTATTGAAGTAGTGCCTAGAGGCCCTAAGTTGGGATCAGGAGCCCATTGTGTTAGTCGTTGTTATATGTTTGTACAATGACTGTCCCAGCTCTGACAAATTTACAATCCAAGTAAAAAATGAGACAACAGATGAATTCACCATTGAAGAGTGATCAGCTGGGTCTGTTTTCCTGACTGGTGCTTTAGTCTGCTGATGATGATGAATAAGAAAGGGGTCTAGAATATGATTTATTATAATAATTTAATCAAACATATTTGACCGAGAATTCCAAGAACACTATACATAGATATGAAATTCAATTTACAGAATCATTATGTAGCAACAGTTATTTTCCTCTCTAGCATACTTTAAGCAGAGATCACTTAATAGAATTCATGCAGTTGTTCATTATTTAACATGTATATTATGGTAGTGCCTATTTTCATTGATCAGGATCCATAGATTATTGTGTTAACATTCTGTACAAAAACAGAGGTAGACATAGTCCTTCCCCAAAGAGCTTAGCATCTGATAGATAACTTATTTTAAGAAAAGCTTTTTTTAAAAGGGTCAACATGGTGGTGATAACGTCTCATTTTAATGTTTCCATTCATAACAATTAATTTTGTTACAGAAATTCTTGGACAAGTCTGGTGGATTAGTAGCATCATACTGGAGTTCAAGTGGCTAGCTCTGCAAGGACCAGATCCACTTTAGAGCCTTCATTTCTGAATCGTGTAATGGAGAGAACTCTTGATGTTACCTCCATACAGTGATGGCTTCTGTCTGATTGAAGAAATAGCTTTGGGCTATGGAGGAGAGTGATTGTAGAAAGCAATATAACAATTATATGGGACCTCTGATTATAGAGGAGAATGGAAGGGGGAACTCCTTCTCCAACTAACACTCCATTCAGTTATAGGCAGCCAGTATGAAAGTTATATTGTGATATCAATGGCTACTACATTGAAATGTTTTATTTCTTGTAAAGCCAGGCAGTTAAGAAAATTTTTTATCAATTTATGTATCATTTCTTATTTTAGCAATTTTAGTTTTTGTGGTCAATATTATTTTAAACATGTTCATTTGCTAGCGAATTAACAGCAGTAGAGAACACACTCTGACAAAGTTAAAAACAAGTGCATCTGAAGAGAGGATTTTTGTAGAGTGCCAGTAGTTCCTCCAGGATAATAAGCACTTAGTGTCACAGAGAATACTTACATGCTTGAAATTTGGCATATGCTTGGGTGTTTTACTGTAGAAGAGCCGGAGTGCTCAGCACCTTGTAGGATCAAGTTTGATTTTCACAGAAATGGTTTTAAAAAATCTTAGTATCCGCCGCCAGACAAAGTTTGCAGTGCTATTAAAACAAGTAACAAACAAGCATAGCCTGGCATAGGTACTGGACACTTTTATATTCAGCTACCCTTAGCCCAATTTATGCGACAGAAGATGCAGAATAGTCTAAACATAAAAGAAGCATAAGAAACTTTGATAGGGAACGTTAGGCAACTCACTTTTGTCTATCATGGCATCTAAGGTTCAGACTCTTCCTAGCCCTGCATTGATTCAGTTGAGAGACAGGGCAAGATGCATTCCACACACCCTTGTCTTTGCAGTCCCTGTTCAATAGTCAGGCACCTTCCCAGGGCTTGTGCTTCCTTAGAACCCTTAAGGGCCCCGAAAGGGTGGAAGGAGCCAGGCAGCATCTTGCTTTTCCTCCCCACTAGTTGCAGAGCTGCCTTGTATATATGGGTGTGCAGGCTTTCAGAGGGTGAAGCAGAAGGCACTCTTGGGTTGGTAACTCCTATGCGGGATAGGAGGAGGGCAGGGAGCTGTTGGTGGCAGTCTGTGACTAAACACCACAATATAACTACAGTAGCAACAGTGAATGTGATATGTCTAGTTAAAGATGGATAATGCTTTCTATTCTTAACTCATCTCTTCAATTATTCTTAAATTTTTGAAAGTTTACATCACAGGCTGAATTTGGTCCCTGCTCAAAAGCTTTTAAGTTTGAACAACTGTGTTTCTGCTATTATTGAGTTTAAAGAGGGTCAGGAGGTGGTAAGGCAGGAACTTTTCCCATTATAAAAAATTCTTGTGAACTTTTTTGAGCAGCTCTACATCCTTGACAGCTGGGGACAAAAAACTGAAATTTGGCATAGAAGCACCCCTGAGAGAGCAGTACCTTTTCTGGCTCTGGAGAGAGCTGGTTTTGGCTTGACTGAGTTATGAGCCTTTGAAAAATCTCATAGTGAGAATTTTTTTCACTATCATGTAAAGCATGCAGTTAAGAAAGATTTACTGTGTGAGAGGGGGCTTGTTTAGTGATGGAGTGAAAGATGGTGTGAAATATGTTGCTGCAAATTAGTAGGCACAGCTGGAGCTAGAGGAAGGGCTCTATCTGTCTAAATAACAGTCTAGATTTGTATACCTTGCCCATCAATGTGATATCTGATTACCTGTTGACAGCCAGGCCTTGTAAGATGTGCAGGAGGAAGCCCTGTTCTGATGCACTGCAGGAGGGGCACATCTGGGAAAGGCTGTTTGTAGTGTAGTTGCTGTAAATGGAGAGTGGCTGCCCTGCAGTTTTTCCACCCTGCATCCAGTGAGGGACTTCTGCTTGAGTGCCTTAACCTGTGTGCCACCTGGCTTAGTAGTACCTCTGCCCCTACTAAGTTTGAAGCACCCACAGCAGCTTTTGAGCTGCTCAGATTGCTTTACTTCTCTTTCCATAAATATCTAGTTTCCTCAATAACCTATTATAGTTGATTTTATTGAAGTCCAAGTAAACAGAACCACCTTCCTGTTGACTCACTCAAAAAATTCTAACCAGTGTACCAATTTTCTGTACAGAATGTCTATCAGTCTATCTCAATCAAAACATATTTCTCTATATGATTCATAACTCTGCTTCAATTATTGTTTCAATTATTTTTTCTGTTACTAAAGTATGGATCACTAGTCTGTAATGCCCAGAACTACACTAACAACTGTAATAGGAACACTTTGGGCTACCATCCTTCTGTATTAGCTCATTATAATGATACTGTAATTACTTAGTTCTACTTCAACTCATCCACTTTATTCTTCAGGGCTTTCAGAATGTTTGAAAGAATATCAACCAGTCCTAGATAACTTAAATTTAAGGGTCTGATTGTGTCTCCCTTTTTCATGTTGAGGAGTACCTTATTCTGGAAATAGTCCCACTGTTTCCATTAGGGTTGCAGAATTGGACCCTAAATGAACAATATGGTTCACCATTTCCAGTGTTGACACTCTAGTCTCTCACTGTGCTTCACCTTCATTACCTGGAAAGAAGAGGTTTCCCTGTCTTTTTCTGTGATGAAGACTGATGCAGAGATGTCATCAGGACATTAATTTCAGAAGGGTCACTGATTTTTTGATGCCTCCATTTTTGGTTGCTGGGCCCAATTTTCACTGTTGCTGAATGTCCCATTTTCCAGTGAAGGTATGGAGGTGTGAGTACTTAGCATTGGGTTCAAGGTATCTGAAGGTGAACACACAAAAATTGAGCAATAGACCTTTTTTTCTCCTCTCTCTATCTCTACTTTG